>NC_140173.1:145569089-145684089 GCF_963971535.1 Notolepis coatsorum | reverse complement strand
GAGTTATACCCTTCTTGCTGTCTTGTCGCACAGAACTTGTAAGTCGCTTTGGATAAAAGCGTCAGCTAAATGACTAAATGTAAATGTAAACAGAAAAAAGACAGGCATAAAATGAGCACATAAAGTGCAGACATATAAAATCACAGTTTTTCACATTAGGATCTAACATCCCAACAGGCCACCTAGTTTATGGACGGTTTGATTCAGTTTTAAAAAGAACCTGAAAGAACGTTGTGTCCTGCCCTGCGCTCAGCGCCCATCTTCCTGTCCTCCTCATCATTGAGCTGTGCTTTTAAAAAGAACCTGAAAGAACGTTGTGTCCTGCCCTGCGCTCAGCGCCCATCTTCCTGTCCTCCTCATCATTGAGCTGTGCAGCCACTCTGGGTGCCAAAAGGATGCTCGTTCCATCTGATTCATCATTTTCAACAACGCGTGGGAAATATTGCTCTGTGGTCGACGTGGAATCTGTCTGTGAGCCAGAAGAACAATACTTTATACCATTCAAGCACCCACGTAATTGCTATTCTGAAAGAATGCCAAAGGCATGGTGGAATTTGTAGATGTAATTCATTATTAGTACTACTGTACGTTGTCAAAACAACGGAGAATTATGACTTTATGATTTCAATCGGTTTAAAACGGAATAATAGCTTGGGTAAGAATGCCAACATGACGGACATAATGATCTCTAATATAACGTATGCATGTATTTTGTTGGGATGCTTTCAGCCTTTTTCATAGTATGAAATACTAATACTAATTTAATAGTTTTCTTAATACATTTTATTTTTTGTATTTATTATGGATAGCCACTGTTGGGAAATGGGAATGAATGCTCTAACCCTGCTCTAACCACTGAGCTACACAGTGGCAGTGTAGCAATACTTTATATTCTAGTTTTAGTATGAATTCCAAAAGATGGCCTCCCGTTCATCCATTCACTCACACATTCATTTTGTGTGATGATCGAGCCATAAACTAGGTGGCCTGTTGGGATGTTAGATCCTCATGTGAAAAACTGTGATTTTATATGTCTGCTCATTTTACCCTTGCTATTATTTTACTTCTTTTAACTTTTATCTCTACGCCCCACTATCCGCTGGGTGCACACTCTGACCTTTATCGTGTTTTGTAACAGATTCCTGAAGGCTATTGGAACGTGAGGTTCTGATATGATTTGATTAATATTAGGTGTAACTGAGGGGTACAATTCCCTGACTGTATTAATAAGTATGGTATCATTAAACCACTACTGTCTTATGTACATTACTACTGGCCATACAGTACACAGGTATATGATATGAACACCTCCACAATGACACGGTTCCACAACAAATCTTGGTTATAATATTTATTAGCAGCAATGATAGTATATTACAATACTTTACGTAGAGTCGCGCTTATAAGGCGAAGAATGTGCGTGAGTAAATCAAGAGCGTAAGTCCATTAGAATAGTACGCAGGAGATAATGAATACCACCTGTATCAATAGGAATTATATCTATGGTACACTAGTAAGGCAGCGGGAGATACTAGTAGGGTTCCCACCGGTTGTAAGCCAGCAGGGGGAGGAAATGTTCGAATGCAAAGTCTGGATCAACGGGGATCAATAAACTCCAGCTACGGGAGACGGTACATTACTCCCTTGATCGGCAGACGAAAACAGCAGCTGTAATCCAAGTGTGCGTGCAGCATAGGTGAAAGCCGGCCAGCCTCTCCTAGAGACGGGCTCGAGTGATGTTCCTCACGGGTAAATCCCACACAATTGTGGGTGTAGACGATTCTCCGCTCCATCAGTTACAGGACCAAAGCAAATATAATCCAGCCGAAAAGGGCTATGTAGTCGTCGGGTAGGTTATCCAGTGTACATGTCCACACGGTCCTCGTCTAGGGCTCCTCGGGTGAAGGCGCCAGGGTAAGCTGCCCAGCCTGGATAAGCACACTAGCTGGTACGAGGAAACGTTGGTGATGCTGGTCACTGTAGAACGGTAGCCGCACGATACACTATACATAAATAGACTATTACTGAATTAATAGAATAGGTCGAACTCGACGGTACAGCGTTAAACTCTGATACTTCAGTTATCAATTCGCACGCGGTCTCAATGCTCTATTTGGGGCCAAACGGGCCCTACTTCACCGCACGTTGTATCGTGGGTGAGGCTTCACTTGTGTAACTCGAACTACTTCTGTATTCACCTGCGCCATATTTATACGTTAGGCGAACAAACTAGTACCAGCCTTATTCCTGTCTCGTATTCTTGCACAGAGCCGTTCATGTGCAGGCATGTCTTTGGCGGTGACTTTGAACTAGACCTTGGGGGTATGGCAGTGGCGCCTAGGGGACCGCTGTCCAATAGGAGAACGAAATATTATGGTCTGTACTAGGTTAAAGGGATATTCCGTGTATATGTACAAAGAATACACAAGGGATATCAGACGATATACAAATACTATGCAATATATATCAAGTAATAAATATATATATTCGGTTTAATCTGATCCTTCGTAACATTAGGGATGCTCGATATTGGCTTTTTTACCGATACCGATATACCGATATTGTCCAACTCTTAATTTCCGATACCGATATCAACCAATATCAACCGATACAGATATATGCAGGGTTCCCCCCCAAAAACGGAATAATTTCAGGTAATTAACATTACATATCTCTTGTTGTGGAATTAACACAACATTATGCATACTTTTGACAATAAATAAAATCAGAATTTGTTCTTACTTGCTTGCTTGGGTAAATAAAGGTTATAGAAATGTAAAAAAATATTAGTATTTTTTATTTTTTTTAACCGATACCGATATTTTATTTAATCCCTAATTAATATATATCCCACTTTACGCTTTGCTCTTGATGCTTGTTTTACACTGATGTTATGTCTTATTTCTCACTGATGTAAAGCACTTTGAACTGCAATCCCCTGTATGAAAGGGGCTATACAAATAAAGTTATAATTATTATTATTATTCACACACCGACGGCGGAGGCGACATGGGTTACATTTCTTGCTCAAGGACACTTGGACACGCTGCCTGTGCTTTCCAGAGAAAGGTCTCTTTGTATGGCTGCCTGGCCGCCTGCATAACACCATGGATGGATGGTTGCATTTATATAGCAGCTTTTATCCAAAGCGCTTTACATGTTGTTCCTCACAGTCACCCGCTCACTCACACATTCACACACCGGCGGAGGCGACCATGCGAGGTGCCGACCCGCTCATCGGGAGCGGTTAGGGGTTCAGTGTCTCGCTCAAGGACACTTCAATCAACACGCTGCCCCAGGAGGAGCCAGGAATCGAACCGGGAACTTTTTTTTTTTATCCACTTTTTTTCCCCATTTTCTATATTTTCTCCCATCCCAATTTCGTATCATCCAATTCAACCCTCCCCTGTCACGGACGCTGTCTCTTGCCTCCCACAAGCCGGCTGCAATGTGGACTAAGTCATACATAGCAGGAGTCCCCTCCGGTACTTGAGGTAACAGCAGTCGCATCTTTTCACCTGCGCAGCTCGATCTCTCAGTGGCGAGGAGTAACGCGTGGGAGGCTCACGCTGCCCCCGACACTTCCTGATTCTACTGCGCAGGCGCACCAACCGACCTGTAGGAGTCGCTGTCCACAACGCCCGATCCCCACCCTTCAGTTTCCCACCCCCTAATACGGGCAATGTGTATTAGTATGAACGACCAGCTAAACTGAAAGCAATGTGGAGCGCTGGGCTCGAACAGGCGAGCCCAGCGTCTCCGCATTCGTGGCGAGCGCCTTGCCCACTACGCCACGTAGCCGCCTACCGGGAACCTTTTGCGCTTACCAGACGACCAGCTCTACCTTCTAAGCCACTGTCGCCCCCCCCCCCCCCCCCCCCAGCGCTGCATTGTTGAACCACGTGAGAGAACAGGAAGCAGGGTGGTCTGTGTGCTCCAGAGGGAACCTCTGCTTTGGGTCGTCAATCATCGAGTGGTCCCAACACATACATGACAATAACCAGTGGTCCCAACACATACATGACAATAACCAGTGGTCCCAACACATACATGACAATAACCAGTGGTCCCAACACATACATGACAATAACCAGTGGTCCCAAGAGAAACATGACAATAACCAGTGGTCCCAACACATACATGACAATAACCAGTGGTCCCAACACATACATGACAATAACCAGTGGTCCCAAGAGAAACATGACAATAACCAGTGGTCCCAACACATACATGACAATAACCAGTGGTCCCAACACATACATGACAATAACCAGTGGTCCCAACACATACATGACAATAACCAGTGGTCCCAACACATACATGACAATAACCAGTGGTCCCAACACATACATGACAATAACCAGTGGTCCCAACACATACATGACAATAACCAGTGGTCCCAACACATACATGACAATAACCAGTGGTCCTAAGAGAAACATGACAATAACCAGTGGTCCCAAGAGAAACATTACAATAACCAGTGGTCCCAAGAGAAACATTACAATAACCAGTGGTCCTAAGAGAAACATGACAATAACCAGTGGTCCCAAGAGAAACATTACAATAACCAGTGGTCCCAAGAGAAACATGACAATAACCAGTGGTCCCAACAGACACATGACAATAACCAGTGGTCCCAAGAGAAACATGACAATGTGCTGCAGCAGAGACCCTTGTCTCCTCACTCCCACCGTGCCAACGTCAGTGTCATTACAAACGAACTTCCCACCATAGTCAGGACGGCTGAAACCATCACATTCAGGACAGCTGAAACCATCACATTCAGGACAGCTGAAACCACCACAGTCAGGACAGCTGAAACCACCACAGTCAGGACAGCTGAAACCACCACAGTCAGGACAGACAGCTGAAACCACCACAGTCAGGACAGCTGAAACCATCACAGTCAGGACAGCTGAAACCACCACAGTCAGGACAGACAGCTGAAACCATCACAGTCAGGACAGCTGAAACCACCACAGTCAGGACAGCTGAAACCACCACAGTCAGGACAGACAGCTGAAACCACCACAGTCAGGACAGCTGAAACCATCACAGTCAGGACAGCTGAAACCATCACAGTCAGGACAGCTGAAACCACCACAGTCAGGACAGCTGAAACCACCACATTCAGGACAGCTGAAACCACCACAGTCAGGACAGCTGAAACCATCACAGTCAGGACAGCTGGAACCACCACAGTCAGGACAGCTGAAACCACCACAGTCAGGACAGCTGAAACCACCACAGCCAGGACAGACAGCTGAAACCACCACAGTCAGGACAGACAGCTGAAACCATCATAGTCAGGACAGACAGCTGAAACCACCACAGTCAGGACAGCTGAAACCACCACAGTCAGGACAGACAGCTGAAACCACCACAGTCAGGACAGACAGCTGAAACCACCACAGTCAGGACAGACAGCTGAAACCACCACAGTCAGGACAGCTGAAACCACCACAGTCAGGACAGCTGAAACCATCACATTCAGGACAGCTGAAACCACCACAGTCAGGACAGCTGGAACCATCACATTCAGGACAGCTGAAACCACCACAGTCAGGACAGCTGGAACCACCACAGTCAGGACAGACAGCTGAAACCACCACAGTCAGGACAGCTGGAACCATCACAGTCAGGACAGCTGTAACCACCACAGTCAGGGGGCGGGGTTGAGTCTGTGGCTGAACGTGCTCCCATATCCCCAATTTTGTCGTTATGCCAATTCCCTCCTGGTCGTTGCGCTGCCCCTACTGTCAGTCTCGGGAGGGTGTAGACTACCACATGCAAATCATTGTGTTGTGTTAATTACAGCTCAGTGGAATGATGTAGATGAAAAAAGGTATAGACTTCTAGGGACTGCTACTTTATAATTTCGTTGAGCGTGACACAAGGATTCAATGCCCCCGACGACATCACTGGTGGCCATATTCAAACTCATTCACTCTCAATCACTGATAAACTAAATTCATGTGTGTAAAACTGTTTGGAGTTTTTGGGATGTGTGTGAGATTATGTGCAAAATAAATCAGCATATTTCTTTTGGTGAAATGTCTTTTTAACCTTTTGTAGTGTGGTAGTGACAGGTTTGACCCATTCTAGTGTGGTAGTGAAAGCGTTGACCATCTGTAGTTTGGTAGTGAAAGGGTTAACCTTCTGTAGTGTGGTAGTGAAAGGGTTAACCTTCTGTAGTGTGGGAGTGAAAGTAGTGTGGTAGTGAAAGCGTTAACCTTCTGTAGTGTGGTAGTGAAAGCGTTGACCTTCTGTAGTGTGGTAGTGAAAAGGTTAACCTTCTGTAGTGTGGTAGTGAAAGGGTTAACCTTATGTAGTGTGGTAGTGAAAGGGTTAACCTTCTGTAGTGTGGTAGTGAAAGGGTTGACCTTATGTAGTGTGGTAGTGAAAGGGTTGACCTTCTGTAGTGTAGTAGTGAAAGGGTTGACCTTCTGTAGTGTGGTAGTGAAAGGGTCAACCTTCTGTAGTATGGTAGTGAAAGGGTTAACCATTTGTAGTGTGGTAGTGAAAGGTTAACCTTCTGTAGTGTGGTAGTGAAAGCGTTAACCTTCTGTAGTGTGGTAGTGAAAGCGTTGACCTTCTGTAGTGTGGTAGTGAAAGGGTTAACCTTCTGTAGTGTGGTAGTGAAAGGGTTAACCTTCTGTAGTGTGGGAGTGAAAGTAGTGTGGTAGTGAAAGGGTTGACCTTATGTAGTGTGGTAGTGAAAGGGTTAACCTTCTGTGGTGTGGTAGTGAAAGGGTTAACCATTTATAGTGTGGTAGTGAAAGGTTTGACCATTTCTATTGTGGTAGTGAAAGGGTTAACCTTCTGTAGTGTGGGAGTGAAAGTAGTGTGGTAGTGAAAGGGTTGACCTTCTGTAGTGTGGTAGTGAAAAGGTTAATCTTCTGTAGTGTGGTAGTGAAAGTGTTAACCTTCTGTAGTGTGGTAGTGAAAGGGTTAACCTTCTGTAGTGTGGGAGTGAAAGTAGTGTGGTAGTGAAAGCGTTAACCTTCTGTAGTGTGGTAGTGAAAGCGTTGACCTTCTGTAGTGTGGTAGTGAAAAGGTTAACCTTCTGTAGTGTGGTAGTGAAAGGGTTAACCTTCTGTAGTGTGGTAGTGAAAAGGTTAACCTTCTGTAGTGTGGTAGTGAAAGGGTTGACCTTCTGTAGTGTAGTAGTGAAAGGGTTGACCTTCTGTAGTGTGGTAGTGAAAGGGTCAACCTTCTGTAGTATGGTAGTGAAAGGGTTAACCATTTGTAGTGTGGTAGTGAAAGGTTAACCTTCTGTAGTGTGGTAGTGAAAGCGTTGACCTTCTGTAGTGTTGTAGTGAAAGGGTTAACCTTCTGTAGTGTGGTAGTGAAAGGGTTAACCTTCTGTAGTGTGGGAGTGAAAGTAGTGTGGTAGTGAACGGGTTGACATTCTGTAGTGTGGTAGTGAAAGGGTTAACCTTCTGTAGTGTGGTAGTGAAAGGTTTGACCCTTTCTATTGTGGTAGTGAAAGGGTTAACCTTCTGTAGTGTGGGAGTGAAAGTAGTGTGGTAGTGAAAGGGTTGACCTTCTGTAGTGTGGTAGTGAAAAGGTTAATCTTCTGTAGTGTGGTAGTGAAAGTGTTAACCTTCTGTAGTGTGGTAGTGAAAGGGTCAACCTTCTGTAGTGTGGTAGTGAAAGGGTCAACCTTCTGTAGTGTGGTAGTGAAAGTGTTAAAGGTGTGTTAAAATGTAATTTTCAGTACATGGTGTTTGCAACCCGTTATTACTTTTCTAATGGCACCTTGCATCATGGCCTCCACCGTCGGTGTGTCTGAGTGAATGGGTGAATGTGAGGCATTCAGTTGTAAAGCGCTTTGGATAAAAAGCTGCTGTATAAATGCAGTCCATTTACACACATCATGTATATGCATTGAACCCCTCTGGCCAACAACCTATACCGTAAAAACTTCTATTAATAGCTCAGGCTTTTATTTGCTTCAATCCCTGAACTCACCCTGCTTTTATTTGGGACATGCATCTATATGGGACAGGCCTCTAATTCCCTTTGCACAAAAAACTTGCTCAGCAAAGATGGGAAATATAAAATTGGAATTAGGCCTGTCCCTAAGTAAGGATTTGTATAGTCGACTTTGATTGACCGAAATCTATCCCCCCGAATTCAAAAATAATAATAATAATACAAAATAATTAAGAATATATATATTTTTTTAAAAGAAATTGGGGGGAGGGGATCATTCCATTTGGGCTGTGGGGGTGCTTAATGTCTGAAGGAGTCGACTGAAGGCTTCTTGTCCTCTGCGGAAGCATGCAATTGGTCCACTGATGGATACATCTTGATATTTGTCTAGTCTAGTGTGTTCATTAGATGGGTGAAATCCTCTTTCAGTGCCTCTGTGCCCGTTTTCTTAGGCAGTTAGCCTCGCCGGTATGCGCGCCATTAGCGTTAGCCACGCTTCTGTAGGCCTCTTTGCTTTTGGAAAGAATGATACAAATAAAGAAAAAGAGGTTGGCAGTCGACTACGGCTCCTTTCGATCGATCAGTCGACCATTCGACTCGTTGAGGTCAGCCCTAAATTGAATATTACTTGAGGTAATAATAATTGTATGACACTCCACTGCACCAGATCCCCAGCGGTGCTCAGGGGGAAGACGGCTGATAAGACTGCAGCTCCTGCTCTTTCCATTAAGATTCAAGATTCAAGATTCAGAGTTTTATTCATCACATACATACCAGGGCATACAGTGAAATGCGGTTGGCCATGCCCGCTTCGATTGTGCAATAAAAACAATAGTAATAGTAATAATAATAAAAAAGATAACTAGAATAGACATGGTAAGTATAGACATGTTAATAAATCGCTTAAAGGCACTGGATCCTATGTACATTTCTATACAATGTGCAGTTTTTCGTCTATGTCCCTATGCTATACTGTTACTAGCTATATACAACAATCACAACAAGTTATTTTCTTAAAGTGTCCTTTTCCTTCCTTTAAAGTGATTGATTGATTGATTGATTGATTGATTGATTGATTGATTGATTGATTGATTGATTGATTGATTGATTGATTGATTGATTGAAAACTTTATTAACAGATTGCAGAATGGGTACAATACAGTACAGCTCAATACACACAATTGTTAAGGGGATGCAGACCAGAGAAAGACTTTCATCTTGTGTGTGTGTTCATGTGCTTGTGTGGGGAGAGATCAGTGCTGTTGCTGTGATTCTAGCCGCTTGGATACAGAGAGAGATTGATGCTGACCTGCTAAATCAGGAAAATGTGATTAAATGAAGGTGTTGGTGACGTAGAGGCTCAGAACGAAGGTGAAGCCTGCATTTTCAGTAGATTCACTTTTTAAAATAATCTTAAATTGTATTTAACACTGTAAAGTATTCTGTTTTGTTTGTTTTTTTTCTGTTTCTTAGCTTTATGCATTGTGTGTTGAGTAGGGATTGACTTTTAATCATTTTGTTTTGCAATAATAATTGTTTTTGTATGGTTTTTTTTGTGTTGACCCCAGGAAGACTAGCTGGTTGCTATGGCACCAGCTAATGGGGATCCGTAATCAAATCTAAATCAAATCAGTTAATGTAGACGGCTTCTAGCCTGCCTTTATTTGTCAAAACGCGCAAAAACACCCCATCTTTATTTTAAGTTTTACGGGTATATTAACTATTAGTATTAGTGATGATAATCTTGGGAATGTTTCTTGGATGGGGATCTGGTGGTAGGGATTGGTGTGTGGGGGTGTTTGGGGGAGTGACTGTTCCGGGGCGCCTGTACGTTAATGCCAAGCAAGCAGTGCAAAAATGCTTCCGCATTCGTCACCGCACGCTAGTGCGGTAAAGCGCCCTTCTTTTCAGACAAATGCTACCGTGCGTGCACCGGCGGCGGCGTGCTCGCTCAGGTGCGTGCGTGCGCCGGCGTGCTCGCGCGAGGTGCCCGCGCATGCGACACGAGCGGAGCTCAATATATATAAGTCACCGCCCCTTATTCAGTATCTAGCAAATAGCTCAATTGGCAAGGACACATGGCTGTGGATCCTATGGCTTGTTTGCTGGCGAGTTCGAATCCCATCGAAAATATTTTTTAACGTGATTTTTTTTTAACGTGTATTCTTTCGCCGATTAAGGTTAGGCATTGTTTCGGAGTTGGTTAAGGTTAGAACGGTTAAGTTTAGGCGCTGTTAAGGAGCTGGTTAAGGTTAGAGTTTGTCAAAGAGAATGGCAATATAATTTCTAAGGTTAAGGTTAAGGTTAGGCATTGTTTCGGAGTTGGTTAAGGTTAGAACGGTTAAGTTTAGGCGTTGTTAAGGAGCTGGTTAAGGTTAGAGTTTGTCAAAGAGAATGGCAATAGACAGCCTATTTCCGCGCGACCTGGGCGCTGGGCGGCGGAAAATGAAAGGCGCATTACTGCATGCCACTACGGTAAATTTTTGCACTGCTTGCTTGGCATAAAGCTACACGCCTGGTCTGACCTGTGCGTAGATGTACGCACGGAGTCAAGTTAAAATCGAAATTGATGAATCCCACTCTTTGCTTAGAAATGATCGTACGCACAGGGTAAGCACAGATCTGTGCGTAGAACACGTTGATGAATGAGGGCCCAGGAGCCCAGTAACTTGTAATCGATCTTTTGTGAATGCATGAAGGATTTATTAAAGAAATGATTAAAATTAAAATAAAAAACGTGGTATCACATCTATAAAGCGCTTCTCAGTGACCCGAAGCGCCGACATTCAAATCCAGGGTACTGCCATGGGTTCTGCATTCGCACCTAATTACGCCAACCTATTTATGGGCCACTGGGAATCCCAGTTTATCCACAACCAAGATGCCTCGCCCCTCTTGAAAAATGTAATTTTTTGGAAAAGGTACATAGATGACATTCTCTTTTTTTAATTTTTTTATTCACTTTTTCTCCCATTTTCTATATTTTTCTCCCATCCCAATTTCGTATCATCCAATTCAACCCTCCCCTGTCACGAACGCTGTTTCTTGCCTCCTACAAGCCGGCTGCAATGTGGACTAAGTCATACATAGCACAAGTCCCCTCCGGTACTTGAGGTAAAAGCAGTCGCATCTTTTCACCTGCGCAGCTCGATCTCTCAGTGGCGAGGAGTAACGCGTGGGAGGCTCACGCTGCCCCCGACACTTCCTGATTCTACTGCGCAGGCGCACCAACCGACCTGTAGGAGTCGCTGTCCACAACGCCCGATCCCCACCCATCAGTTTCCCACCCCCTAATACGGCCAATGTGTATTAGTATGAACGACCAGCTAAACTGAAAGCAATGTGGAGCGCTGGGAGATGACATTCTCGTGGTGTTTGTTGGCTTGGAAGATGAGTTATTCCAGTTCAGGGAGTACATCAACGGTACACATCACACTTTAAAATGCACGATGGTACACAGCAGAGAACATATTGATTTCTTAGACTTGCGGATATCAACAGATAATGAGGGAAACCTGAACACTACTATTTTTTGCAAACCAAAAGACCGCAATACTATTTTACATGCACAGAGTCATCACCCGAGACGTATGGTAGAGAATATCCCATACGGACAATTCCTGCGCCTTAAACATATCTATAGTGATCCTACAGACCTAGAAAAGAAGGCAGATGAAATGAGCAACAGATTTGAACAGAGGGGATACAAAGCATCAGTTGTACACACAGCCAGAAATAAGACAAAACATGTACAGAGGGAAACCATTTTGGAATCTGACAAAAGAGACACCCCAGGTAACGAGTCACGTTCGTTTCAGAATATAGTAATTCATCTCAAGTTGTTAAAAACATTATTTACAAACACTGGAACATACTCAAATGTGACCCCCATTTAAAAAACATTTCATCATTACCACCAAGATTTTGTTTTAAAAGGGGAAAAAACATAAGGGACTCTGTCGTCAATTCTATGTATAAATCTCCTGTAGTAAGTCACTCTAACTGGCTAAGAACAGAGCTGTGTGGTAACCATCCATGTGGTCGATGCACCCATTGTTCAAACACCATGAAAACAAAGGTTTTCTACCATCCACAGTCTGGACAGGAATGTAAAATAAGGGATCTTATAAATTGCAACACCACACATGTTATATACATGCTGAAATGCCCCTGTGGTAAGGTCTATGTTGGGCAAACAAAAATAAATTTGAAGGTGCGAATAGCAGAACACAAGGCAGCCATCAGGAACAATATGGATTATGCCATTGCTAGACACTACAAAGAGAGAGATCATGGATCTACAGCCTCTCTAAAGTTCATTGGAATCGAAAGTCACCCTGCCACCTAGGGGCGGTGATATAATAAAACTTCTCCTACAGAGGGAAGCGTATTGGATTTTCACTCTGAATTCTGTGGAACCCCATGGTCTAAATGAATCCCTCGAGCTGAATCCATTTTTGTAATCACTACCCCAGGGGTTCTGTGGGTGTGGTTTTAAATCCGTTTTAAATTGTTTGTCATATCTAATGACCTAGGTATTTGTCACTTCTCTCATATTGTGTTATTATATATAATTTTCAAAATGAGTCTGTGTATATATGTGGTCTTTATGCATCATATTTATACATGTGAGTTATATGCATTACATCCTGCAAAATGATCAATTAAATGTGATAATTGAGTAGCCAATGGGCTTGATGTGTTACGATGTGGGGTGGAGTATGCTGTATATAATGATGATTATTGACACCTGCTGCATAGCACCTGAGGAAGCAGAAGCGAAAACGCGTTGTGCAATAAAAAAAAAGAAGCAAAAACCAGTCCTGAGGAGTGTGCGGTCCCTTCTTTCTTTTGAAGGTATTCAACTTTTAGTTTTATATATATATATATATATATATATATATATATATATATATATATATATATATATGCAAGTGTGTACCATTTTGTCTTCAGAGTTACATTTTGACAAAGGATTGTTAGGTTTTGATAGCAGAGTTTAGGTTTTGACATAGATGTGAAGGGTATATTTCCCAGTGTGTAAAGTTTTGACACAATGAGCGAGGTTTTGCAAAACGTGTTCACGCAACGGGCAAAAACAGTATTAATAAAGCCCATGCATTTGGTTACACACACACACACAGAAGTATTCTCAGACCGGTCATTGTGTGTATCACTATATAAAAAAAAATAAAAAAAAACACAACTGGAATGAGGAAGAGTGTGTGAAGCATTAGTTGTAACCAATGATAAGCCACTTCTCCACAGTCACTCAGAGCTGAATCCCATGAACCTTCAATTGACAAGCATATATGAACAGAGCTGGACACCACGCATGGTTTGCAGCACATGAAAAGGCAATGTAAACGTATGTTTCCCATGTCAATAAAGCCCATTTGAATTGAAGAGAGAGAGAGAGAGAGAGAGACACTGTTGTATCAGTGTAGAGACCTATAGCACTAGCCTGCTCATAATGCTGCAAAAACGTGTTATGATATTTACAATATTTTATTTTTTTAGGTCAACATTCTCATTATTGTTAAAATGCTCATATCCAAAAGTATTAGATAGATATAGGTCATACATGTAGGTATGCATTTGGTTACACACACACAGAAGTATTCTCAGACCGGTCATTGTGTGTATCACTATATAAAGAAATGAAAAAAACACAACTGGAATGAGGAAGAGTGTGTGAAGCATTAGTTGTAACCAATGATAAGCCACTTCTCCACAGTCACTCAGAGCTGAATCCCATGAACCCTCAATTGACAAGCATATATGAACAGAGCTGGACACCACGCAATTCTGGTCACACAGTGGTTTGCAGCACATGAAAAGGCAATGTAAACGTATGTTTCCCATGTCAATAAAGCCCATTTGAATTGGGGAGAGAGAGAGAGAGATAATTCATAACTCGTATATACACGGGCGAGGATGAAAAGCATGTTAGACTACTTTTAATTCATAACGTTCCGTCGGGTCCGCGACGTGTATTCTCGAGAATGATAATAATAATAATGCAGGCAGGACCTCTTCAGATTCGACAGACAGCGACAATGTGAGAAACACAATCCCTCCCCCTCTCGCTCTGAAGAATATGCATATTAGATCACTCAGTGATTTAACACCTATGCGCTGTTTGTGTGTGCGCACGTGCATGTACGTGACTCGTTGTAGTTCTGTGAATACAGGAATAATTTAGAACTCTACAATTTAGCAAGAATTAAACATATTTACAAGTCGTATTATGTTTAGCAAGTAAGGAGACATATAGATTACATGTCAAAGCACTCGAAATTGTCCTTTTTCTATTTTTACAGATTTCTGAAAAGCGCGACTTCCTGAGCATTCCTGAGACATTCTAAATCCTATTGTGCTCCGCCGACGGGTCCAAAAAGCCCTGTCGACTTCAGAGAGTTAAAAGTCCATCAAAACTCTCACAGAATATTCGTCTGCTTCTTTCTTCAACAATGTCATTCACTTTCTTGAAACTCACCGCACTGACGAAGCCTCTTTCGCTTTCAGTCGAATGTTACTTTTTAGAAACGAATGCCACCATTATCGCGGTTAGCATGATATTCTCTCAGAAACTCACGTTACGATAACAATGCGACCACACACGGTTATTAGACTGTCCGTTCTAATGTCCGTTACTTCTTCTTAGAAGTTGTGTTGGCTTAACGTCAACTTCTAGTAGTTTTGTGAAGAGACGGTATTCTCCGTGCCTCTCTCATGGGCAACGTCTTGTTCCAACATGCCGTCTTGTTCCAACATGCCTGGACATGCCGTCACTGTGGGACTCCACTCAGGTACTCCATTCTGATAGGCTGGTTCTGAAAACTCCCGCCCCGCTTGTGATAGGACCATGTACCTGTTCATAATGATTCCACTATGTGTAGAATTATGATGGTAGGATAACCATCTATTTGCATCCCCTACATAAAAACAGATATTGCATTACATTACACAAACTAAAAACATACATTACATTACACAAACTAAAAACAGATATTACATTACATTACACAAACTAAAAACAGATATGGTCTTAATTACTAGAAGAAAGAAATGCACCACCTTTGGCTGATAGTAATTTATTAATTTCTTAGGATTTCTTTTGGTCTAATAGTTTAAGGTTCTTAGATGGATTTCTCCTCCTCCTCCTCCTCCTCCTCCTCCTCCTCCTCCTCCTCCTCCTCCTCCTCCTCCTCCTCCTCCTCCTCCTCCTCCTCCTCCTCCTCCTCCTCCTCCTCCTCCTCCTCCTCCTCCTCAATACACTGCAGGGCGCCACGGGGAGCGGCGTACTGGCTCATGTTAGGCAGGCCATGCATTATGCAGCAGCTTAGGCCACTGCGCGGGATCTCCATGTCCTCGGCTACAGTCCACCTGTCGCTGCTCTGGTCGTAGCACTCCACATTGGAGATGGCGGTGAAGTCATTGTAGCCTCCGGCCACGAAGAGCAGGTCGTCCAGCACCCCGATGCCAAAGTCGATGCGGGGGGTGAGCATGGTGGGCAGGGCACGCCAGGAGTCAGTCAAGGGGCTGTAGGCCTCCGCGCTACGCAGGTAGTTTTCACCGTCAAACCCTCCCACCTGAGGACAGGACACATGAGAGGAATGTTTTAGTGTGGTTAAGGCAGGCGGCAAGCAGACATGAGGGCATCACAGCAGCATTGCAAGTCAAATGATACATATCTATAAAAATATTTGTCTCCGTGGGCACCTACCACATAGACGTGTCCTCCATACGCAGCGACTCCCACTCCGCAGCGCCTGCTGCTCATGGGGGCGATCAGAGTCCAATGGTTGGTGTCTGGGCTGTAGCACTCAGCTGTGAGCAGACGCTCCGCCCCGTTGAAGCCACCACAGATGTAAACCTGTAATCAGAAAGAATATTCTAATTTAGTTTATATATTCCATTTTATTTCATTCTAGTTTAATTGTCTGTTAATGTTGATGCACCAAAGGACCCAGACACATTCCTTGTATGTGCAAGCTTACTTGATGAAGACATTTCTGATTTCTGATTCTGAATGACACCAATCGCTTAGTTTTTAATGTAAATGTTTGTAGTTTCCAAAACTCATTGATGCCATAAGCTTCAGACGCTCTCAAACTTTGAATTCTCCCGTTCCACATCCACGCACAAGAAAGCCACTGACCACGACGTAGTATTAACTATTTAATGTCCAATTCGGGTTACACTTTCAAGTTTCCTAATTATATATAGAGCAAGATTAAATACAGTTTATCCAGGGAAATAGAGAGAGGTCTAAAAACTGTCTGGCTCCACTCTCTCATCACTCGGCCTGACCGCCGGTACAATCTGCGTTATTTTCTTTCTAAACAAATTCTGTCACCATGCCGCACCTGACAGTAATCAATGACATCACGGTTATCATGTCAAACTAAAAGTCCCTCGGCCTATCAGCCAAATATCAGGTAAGAAACAAACTAACAACAAAGAAATCATTCGTACCAATAAACAAACATGAATCGTCTTAACATTTTAACTTCTGTACTAATAATAATATCTATCTATTTATCTATTTAAACACCATGAAATACAGGTCCAAAATACTTTTCTATTAACTGAAATTACTCTTAAATGACCAGACTAGGCATTTACAACGTGCCTAAATGTGTCCATGTGTCCCTCAGTTCCACCCACCCTGTGTCCCTTAGTTCCACCCACCCTGTGTTCCTCAGTTCCACCCACCCTGTGTTCCTCAGTTCCACCCACCCTGTGTTCCTCACTTCCACCCACCCTGTGTCCCTCAGTTCCACCCATCCTGTCTTCCTCAGTTCCACCCACCCTGTGTCCCTCAGTTCCACCCACCCTGTGTCCCTCAGCTCCACCCACCCTGTGTTCCTCAGTTCCACCCACCCTGTGTTCCTCAGTTCCACCCACCCTGTGTTCCTCAGTTCCACCCAGTTCCACCCACCCTGTGTCCCTCAGTTCCACCCACCTTGCCGTGGAGGGCTGCTGCCCCTGAGTCGCTCCTGTGCTCCAGCATGGGTGAGATCACGGTCCACTGGTTGGTTTCAGGCTCGTAGCGCTCGGCGGTGTTCAGATGCGCGTGTCCGTCGTACCCTCCCATGGTGTAGATACAGCCGCCCAACGAGACCACGCTGACGTGACTGCGGCATGAGTGCATGGGAGCCGCCTGCAGCCAGCTGTGAGTGATGGGGTTGAACCTGCGCACACTGCTGAGGCGCTCTACGCCGTTGAAGCCGCCGACGCAGTAGACCAGACCGTGGAGATAAGCGGTGCCGTGGTTGGCCCGGGGACTCTCCGCCTCAACGCTCACATCCATCCATCCACCGGTTCGGATATCGTAAGCCTCCATGCCATTGGTCAGGCTGCCGCGACTCCAGCCTCCGATGGCCAATAGGACCTCCTGGGGCAGGCGTGGGCGGGTCAGGGGGTTTGGGAGCCTGTCGGAGCCAGGGGGTTTCAGGGCGCTGAGGATGACGGGCCTGCAGTCCTGGCTGTCCATCACCACATCCTCCTCCTCCTTCTCCTTCTCCTTCTCCTTCTCCTTCTCCTTCTCCTTCTCCTTCTCCTTCTCCTCCTCCTCCTCCTCCTCCTCCTCCTCCTCCTCCTCCTCCTCCTCCTCCTCCTCCAGCTTCTTCTCCTCCTTCTCCTCCAGCTTCTCCTCCAGCTTCTCCTCCTCCTCCTCCAGAATACACTGCAGGGCGCCACGGGGAGCGGCGTACTGGCTCATGTTAGGCAGGCCATGCATTATGCAGCAGCTTAGGCCACTGCGCGGGATCTCCATGTCCTCGGCTACAGTCCACCTGTCGCTGCTCTGGTCGTAGCGTTCCACGTTGGAGAGGGCGGTGAAGCCATTGGAGCCTCCGGCCACGAAGAGCAGGTCGTCCAGCACCCCGATGCCAAAGTCGATGCGGGGGGTGAGCATGGTGGGCAGGGCGCGCCAGGAGTCAGTCAAGGGGCTGTAGGCCTCCACGCTACGCAGGTAGTTTTCACAGTCAACCCCTCCCACCTGAGGACAGGACACATGAGAGGAATGTTTTAGTATGTGGTTAAGGGAGGCGGCAAGCAGACACTGTATTAATCCATTTAGGGAAATGAGGGTGTCACAGCAGCATTGCAAGTCATATGATACATATCTATAAAAATAGCTAGCATTTGTCTCTGTGTGCACCTACCACATAGACTTGTCCTCCGTACGCAGCCACTCCCACTCCGCAACGCCGCCTGCTCATGGGGGCGATCAGAGTCCACTGGTCGGTGTCTGGGCTGTAGCACTCAGCTGTGATCAGACACTCCGCCCCGTTGGAGCCACCACAGATGTAAACCTGTAATAAGAAAGAATATTCTAATTTAGTTTATATATTCAATTTTATTTCATTCTAGTTTAATTGTCTGTTAATGTTGATGCACCAAAGGACCCAGACACATTCCTTGTATGTGCAAGCTTACTTGATGAAGAAATTTCTGATTTCTGATTCTGAATGATACCAATCGCTTAGTTTTTAATGTAAACGTTTGTAGTTTCCAAAACTCGTTGATGCCATAAGCTTCAGACGCTCTCAAACTTTGAATTCTCCCGTTCCACATCCACGCACAAGAAAGCCACTGACCACGGCGTAGTATTAACTATTTAATGTCCAATTCAGGTTACACTTTCAAGTTTTCTAATTATATATAGAGCGAGATTAAATACAGTTTATCCAGGGAAATAGAGAGAGGTCTAAAAACTGTCTGGCTCCACTCTCTCATCACTCGGCCTGACCGCCGGTACAATCTGCGTTATTTTCTTTCTAAACAAATTCTGTCACCATGCCGCACCTGACAGTAATCAATGACATCACGGTTATCATGTCAAACTAAAAGTCCCTCGGCCTATCAGCCAAATATCAGGTAAGAAACAAACTAACAACAAAGAAATCATTCGTACCAATAAACAAACATGAATTGTCTTAACATTTTAACTTCTGTACTAATAATAATATCTATCTATTTATCCATCTATTTAAACACCATGAAATACAGGTCCAAAATACTTTTCTATTAACTGAAATTACTCTTAAATTACCAGACTAGGCATTTAGGCACCTACAACGTTCATCTACCACACATGTGTCCCTCAGTTCCACCCACCCTGTGTCCCTTAGTTCCACCCACCCTGTGTTCCTCAGTTCCACCCACCCTGTGTTCCTCAGTTCCACCCACCCTGTGTTCCTCAGTTCCACCCACCCTGTGTTCCTCAGTTCCACCCACCCTGTGTTCCTCAGTTCCACCCACCCTGTCTTCCTCAGTTCCACCCACCCTGTGTCCCTCAGTTCCACCCACCCTGTCTTCCTCAGTTCCACCCACCCTGTGTTCCTCAGTTCCACCCACCCTGTCTTCCTCAGTTCCACCCACCCTGTGTCCCTCAGTTCCACCCACCCTGTCTTCCTCAGTTCCACCCACCCTGTGTCCCTCAGTTCCACCCACCCTGTGTTCCTCAGTTCCACCCACCCTGTGTTCCTCAGTTCCACCCAGTTCCACCCACCCTGTGTCCCTCAGTTCCACCCACCTTGCCGTGGAGGGCTGCTGCCCCTGAGTCGCTCCTGTGCTCCAGCATGGGTGAGATCAATGTCCACTGGTTGGTTTCAGGCTCGTAGCGCTCGGCGGTGTTCAGATGCACGTGTCCGTCGTACCCTCCCATGGTGTAGATACAGCCGCCCAACGCGACCACGCTGACGTGACTGCGGCATGAGTGCATGGGAGCCGCCTGCAGCCAGCTGCAAGTGATGGGGTTGAACCTGCGCACACTGCTGAGGCGCTCTACGCCGTTGAAGCCGCCGACGCAGTAGACCAGACCGTGGAGATAAGCGGTGCCATGGTTGGCCCGGGGACTCTCCGCCTCAACGCTCACATCCATCCATCCACCGGCTCGGATATCGTAAGCCTCCATGCCATTGGTCAGGCTGCCGCGACTCCAGCCTCCGATGGCCAATAGGACCTCCTGGGGCAGGCGTGGGCGGGTCAGGGGGTTTGGGAGCCTGTCGGAGCCAGGGGGTTTCAGGGCGCTGAGGATGACGGGCCTGCAGTCCTGGCTGTCCATCACCACATCCTCCTCCTCCTTCTCCTCCAGCTTCTCCTCCTTCTCCTCCTCCTCCTCCTTCTCCTCCAGCTTCTCCTCCTTCTCCTCCTCCAGAATACACTGCAGGGCACCACGGGGAGCGGCGTACTGGCTCATGTTAGGCAGGCCATGCATTATGCAGCAGCTTAGGCCACTGCGCGGGATCTCCATGTCCTCGGCTACAGTCCACCTGTCGCTGCTCTGGTCGTAGCGCTCCACGTTGGAGAGGGCGGTGAAGCCATTGGAGCCTCCGGCCACGAAGAGCAGGTCGTCCAGCACCCCGATGCCAAAGTCGATGCGGGGGGTGAGCATGGTGGGCAGGGCGCGCCAGGAGTCAGTCAAGGGGCTGTAGGCCTCCGCGCTACGCAGGTAGTTTTCACCGTCAACCCCTCCCACCTGAGGACAGGACACATGAGAGGAATGTTTTAGTATGTGGTTAAGGGAGGCGGCAAGCAGACACTGTATTAATCCATTTAGGGAAATGAGGGTGTCACAGCACCATTGCAAGTCAAATGATACATATCTATAAAAATAGCTAGCATTTGTCTCTGTGTGCACCTACCACATAGACTTGTCCTCCGTACGCAGCCACTCCCACTCCGCAACGCCGCTTGCTCATGGGGGCGATCAGAGTCCACTGGTCGGTGTCTGGGCTGTAGCACTCAGCTGTGATCAGACACTCCGCCCCGTTGGAGCCACCACAGATGTAAACCTGTAATAAGAAAGAATATTTCAATTTAGTTTATATATTCCATTTTATTTCATTCTAGTTTAATTGTCTGTTAATGTTGATGCACCAAAGGACCCAGACACATTCCTTGTATGTGCAGCTGACTTGATGAAGACATTTCTGATTTCTGATTCTGAATGATACCAATCGCTTAGTTTTTAATGTAAACGTTCATCTACCACACGTGTGTTCCTCAGTTCCACCCACCTTGTGTTCCTCAGTTCCACCCACCCTGTGTCCCTCAGTTCCACCCACCCTGTGTCCCTCAGTTCCACCCACCCTGTGTCCCTCAGTTCCACCCACCCTGTGTTCCTCAGTTCCATCCTGTGTTCCTCAGTTCCACCCTGTGTTCCTCAGTTCCACCCACCTTGCCGTGGAGGGCTGCTGCCCCTGCGGCGGTCCTGTGCTCCAGCATGGGTGAGATCACTGTCCACTGGTTGGTTTCAGGCTTGTAGCGCTCTGCGGTGTTTAGATGCACGTGTCTGTCGTACCCTCCCATGGCGTAGATACAGCCGCCCAACGCGACCACGCTGACGTGACTGCGGCGTGAGTGCATGGGAGCCGCCTGCAGCCAGCTGCGAGTGACGGGGTTGAACCTGCACACACTGCTGAGACGCTCTACGCCGTTGAAGCCGCCGACGCAGTAGACCAGACCGTGGAGATAAGCGGTGCCGTGGTTGGCCCAGGGGGGACTCTCCGCCTCAACGCTCACATCCATCCATCCACCGGCTCGGATATCGTAAGCCTCCATGCCATTGGTCAGGATGCCGCGACTCCGGCCTCCGATGGCCAATAGGACCTCCTGGGGCAGGCGTGGGCAGGTCAGGGGGTTTGGGAGCCTGTCGGAGCCAGGGGGTTTCAGGGCGCTGAGGATGATGGGCCTGCAGTCCTGGTAAACCCTCACCACAGGGTTGAAATGGACGTGGTTCAGGAAGTTGTTCGAGTTCCACCTGGCCTCAAAAGCATCTGAAATACACACACAATTTGTCATTCTACATGATCTAATCCTTTCTGCTACCCCATCTATATATGTATTTATTTATGTACGTATGTATTTATGTATATGTGTATGTATGTATGTATGTATGTATGTATGTATGTATGTATGTATGTATTAGGGCTGACCTCGACTAGTCGAATAATCGAACAAAAGGAGCCGTAATCGACTGCAAATCTCAATCGAATGCAAAAAAAGATTTTTTGTATCATTCCATTTGGGCTGCGGGGGGTGCTTAGTGTCTTATTTGACTTAAGACAGACATTAAATCAGACATTAAGCACCCTCAACAACCCATAACTTTTTTTTTTACTATCAGCACATTTTGGCTAATTAAAGTCGACTATACAAATCCTTACTCGGGACAGGCCTAGTATGTATGTATGTATGTATGTATGTATGTATGTATGTATGTATGTATGTATGTATGTATGTATGTATGTATGTATGTATGTATGTATGTATGTATGTATGTATGTATGTATGTATGTATGTATGTATGTATGTATGTATGCATGCATGCATGCATCTACCATCCTTCTTCTTCTCCTCCTTCGTCTTCTTCTCATCCTCATCCTCCTCCTCTCCTCTGACGGCAGCTGCACCTGGTCTTTGGACATCAAGGATCCTTTTCCTAAAGAAGTATCTCTTCACCTGTAAAATGAATCCCAATCAGATTTTTAAATGAGTTGCTTTAGTTGAATTGTGTTAATTTATGTTTAGCATTGTTTACCAACTACCTATTCTTTAAAAACAAGAAATGCAGCCAAGCCACGGTTATGTTTTGAAACAGATACAACTATGAAATGGATCCACATGCTGAGGTTTTAATACAATCTGAAATCTACCGTTTAATAACTGAAAACCGGACTAATCCTAATGAATGCATTTAACATATTGCGTGAAACATACCATTTGCCAACCCCTGGACAGACGATGCAGCCAACGTGGCCTTGGGGTTGAAAGGTCATCCGAAACAGATCTACGTTTCCGTTTCGTTATTTCTTTTATTCGCTATTGCCATTCATAATCTATCGAGGCACCTTGTGCAGGCTGTCCTGAATATGTCTGAGATCGCAGACGGCCAATACCGCCGCCTAACGCCTTGCAGCCGCTATTGCACTCCATTTGAAACTATGTGGTTTGTTTTCTCGGCCGAGCTGCGGCGTGGGGGCGGGTTCTAAACACTCCGGCAAAACAAGCGCTTGTAGGGATGGCTTGAACAACTGACCCCACCCGCCCGTTCATGTGCAATGCTGGATAACGTCGGAGACAGGATCGCTGTGGATATCTGGAATGGCGATCAGATAATTGGATTATTCTTTTTGCATTACATCAGAGACTAGGTAAGGACTATATATTACCAATCTTGCGTTGATCCGATATTCTTTTCCCGCGATCGTTTTGTGTCTGTGTGTGTGTTGTGTCCCGTTGGTCACATCACGGCACGGATGGGCACCCCGCTCCAAGCCCCCTTTCATGCATGCATGATGAAAGATAATACCGATAATCCTCCTCCACTGCCTCCCTCACTGTCCCGACATCCAAACTCAAAAACGTTGGTGATCGGGCCTTTTCTCGCACTGCACTCCGACTCTGGAACTCCCTCCCTCAGTCCATCAGAGACTCCCCTACACTCTCCACCTTCAAAGCTCGCCTAAAAACCCACCTGTTCTCCCTTGCCTTCAACCCCCCCCCACCCATAACCCCCCCCCCCCCCCCCCCTCCAACCCGATTGATGTCTGTCTCCTGTCGCTCTGTCTTTTTGTGCTATCTCATGCTGCTTTCCCCTGTTCCCCCCATGGTCTCATGTTCCTTTTGTTTTGTTTCTTTGTTTTGTTTCTTTGTTTTTGTTTCTTTGTTTTTACTATGTTCCTAACTACTGTCAGCGACTTCGGGTCATTGAGAAGCGCTATATAAATAAAATTAATTATTATAAATGTATTATAATATTTAATATCGTTTTTAGCACTGCAAACATGGCATTCTCCCCATTGAACAAAGTGCTGGCACTGACGGCCCACAGTGCCCCCTGCTGACTGGCACCTGATGTGTTAAAGGCAAGACACAAAGACTTCATTTCAAGATGTGATCTAAGTGGTAAAGTAGCCTGCTCACACCCAGCAAGCTTTTTATTTGCATTAAGGGCTGAGCCCAAACGTTCGAACCTTCATTCGTTATGTTGGCATTCGAATTCTAAATCAACATTCGAATCTTTAATTCTTTATAAAAAAAGTTTATTTTTTTTTTGATTTTTTTTTATGCGTCTATTCATTCTGTTTAAACCAATGGGGTTTTTCTTCACAGTTGCAGATAAAAATTAGGCTACACTAATATTATAGTATTAAAAACTGATGAGTTAATTGAAAAGTTGAAAGTTGAAAGTTGATTTAATAAAAAAAAAAAAATACTAATTTAATGAGATGAACCACTTCATTCAAATTGAGGATTTAGTTTGAGGATATTTATGTAGCAACCTGAAAATATGCCTATTATTCAGATGTGCTGACTTGCCTTTTATCTCCCCTTTGTGCACAAAGACATGTTGACTAGTTTCCATTGATATTCTCACGAACAATGACGCGAGCTCCTCCTTCTTCTATCGCTGGAATATGGATTATGAACAGGGTTACTGGACCATATTCATCATCCATTTCCCTGTGTGACTAGCAGGCGGTACCAGCAGGGGGCGGTGGCAGGCAGAGAGTGTCCGAGAGAGATGGGAAGGAAATAAATGAAGGCGGAAGAGGGGAGACGAGTCCTCTTCTGTTTGGGATGTTGCTGTGAACGGTCGCAGCTGCAACGGGAGGTGCTTTGGAATAGCCCCGTTAAAGAACCCCCAGAGAGCCCCGCCGGAGCGAGCGACGGGTTATCATAGGAGTATCCGTGATAGCGCGTGAGTAAGAGAGACTGAGCCACGGGACTGACGTCCATAGTTGTCGGGTTACAGTAGCAGTGTGACGGTATAATTACTGTGCGGCTAACGGCTATATCGACTCCAGTGCAACCCTAGCGCGAGGCGCTGAAGAAGACCGGTGGTATAGTCAACCATGTTGCGCCACAGTATAATCGTGTAGCAGGTGGGCTGTTTGGGACCCAGAGTGTAGCTTCAGTGTGAGTGAGGGCGAGTTTATATATGCGCGCCGTCGACTCTGCACCGGCTGTTTACAACCGTTCTGCACCGGCTGACTTCAGGCCAACACGGGAGATCGTCCCGACCGGCAGAGGTCGCCAACACCCAGCACACACTCTCAGCTAACTACTGCCCCTGCTCCAGCCCCGCCTGCTAGCACCCGCGACGAGAGCGTTCGACGCCATTTTGCCACCCGGACGGTGGTGGTGCGGCGCGGCCGCCATTTTGGGTTGAGTACAATTGAGCATCAATGCTCCGGATCTATTACACAGTATGAATGAATGAATGAAAACTTTATTTAACAGATTGCAGAATGGGTACAATACAGTACGGCTCAATACATACAATTGTTAAGGGGATGCAGACCTGAGAAAGACGTTTGTCTTGTTTCCATCAGGGTCCCCCATTTTCAATTCATATAGACATTTATGACATACACAACATACATGACATTTATGGCATAGGGACATATAGGTATTTAGTACTGATACATTTGTGACATAGGCGGTATTCAAATATACAGTACTGTTACCCCTAGATCCTGACAGAGTATATACATATGATGGGGAGGGGACTGTACATTAGGAGGGGGTGGGTGGGTGGGAGGGAAATATACATACGGCGGGGAGGGAAAATATACATGCGGTGGGGAGGAGACTGTCTATTAGGAGGTGGTGGAGTACACAGTGTGGTGCAGCCTGCGGGCGAAACTAACGTTGCTAACCACAGTTCTAGGGGTACCCCATTAACAATACATGCCGGCATTAGCATAGGACTTGGTTAGGTATTTGTGGGCCCACCTTGTGATTTCTTTTCATTTTCTTTGAGTGTGATAACGTGTTTGTGTTTAATAATATTTTCCCATCTAATTAACCCTTTCCCTGTGGGGAGGTTACACACCTGGTGTATTATAACTAAAGCCTAGAGAGGTATTATTCTTGCCGTATAATTAAAGCCTGTCAGAGGTATTATACAGGGTGAAGACCCAGACGTGGGCGATGAGTCAAACACATTGAAGTATATTATCCCTGATATTAACCCAGAGGTGGGTGTATAATATAAGTGTTTATGAGGTATGGAGTTACAAACGGAACTATAGTGGGACTTCAGTCCATTTGGTCACTATTATTAAATCATTGTAACTGACCAGTAGAATTAACATTAAAGAATTAGATGGGAGTTCTGTGTGCGTGTCTATCCATGAGCCGTTTAACAACGCTTTTGGTGTGGGTAACGTTAACATAATCAACCCCTTCCTACCCCACTCTCCCCTTTTCATTGTAAGGTTTCTAGTGGTCATCAAGGGAGGGTACTGCTTGCGGGAGGGACGAATCTATTTAGGTATATCAGTCACTAGGTGTGGGAGGGCCCACGGAGGTAATCAGGGAAGTGAGAGCGAGTTGGGGAGTACTGCTGACCGCCCCAGAGAGGCGAGGAGGACCAGAGCACCAAACCAGGTTGGTAAATCCCGGGCCCCATTCACTCCCACTACCGGGTCCCAGGTTGACGCTCCAGGCCCAAAGACGAGGGTGCAGTCAGACGGAGCTCTACTGTGTCCAGCTACCTTGTGACTGCCAGCAACCGTTCCCACGAAGCAGGGATAATCCACCCTGCTACATTTATATAAATGATTTATTTTTTATATATATATTTTTTTTAATTAAAAACGAAGGTTTGAACGTCTGTTTGCAAAACCCTGACGAAGTTCGAATCCCAAAATCCCATTCACATGATTGATATCATTTAGCTTGTTGCTTGAACATAATGGTATCACAATTGCCTTAGTTAGAAAGCCATAAAGGTTTCATAAAACGTATCACTGCAGCTCCACAATGTTAGCTTTCAATATGTCAATGATTTGAGCTGAATAACAGGTGACCTGCCAACCAGCTCCCTGAGTCAGTGATAGGCTGCCTGAGTCAGGTGATAGGCAGTACATTCAAGTAGAACAGGTAGCTAGTAGAACAGTAGAACAGGTAGCTAGTAGAACAGTAGAACAGGTAGCTAGTAGAACAGTAGAACAGGTAGCTGTAGAACAGGTAGCTGTAGAACAGTAGAACAGGTAGCTAGTAGAACAGTAGAACAGGTAGCTAGTAGAACAGTAGAACAGGTAGCTGTAGAACAGTTAAACAGGTAGCTGTAGAACAGTAGAACAGGTAGCTAGTAGAACAGTAGAACAGGTAGCTAGTAGAACAGTAGCACAGGTAGCTGTAGAACAGTTAAACAGGTAGTTAGTAGAACAGGTAGCTGTAGAACAGTTAAACAGGTAGCTAGTAGAACAGTAGAACAGGTAGAACAGTAGAACAGGTAGCTAGTAGGCGGTTAGGTGGTCGAGCGGAGATTGCGTTCGTCACCAGCCCCGGAGCTGTGAGCTTGATTCGCCTGTTCGAATCCAGCTCACAGCTCCGGGGTTGTCACCAGCTTGGCTGGCCGTCTGCACTGATACAATTGGCTGTATCAGAGGGTGGGAGAAGCTGGCGGGGTGGGTCCGGGTCGTTGCAAACAGCGACTCCTACAGTTCGGTCGGGGCGCCTGCTAAGCGCGGATTGGACGTGAGGGGGATAGTGTGGTCCTCCCACACGCTACGCCCTCTCAATGAGAATCCGCGCTGCCAGGTGAAAAGAAGCGGTGATTGGCTGGACGTGTGTCGGAGGAAGCACGTGGTAGCCTCCACTCTCCCAAATGATCTGACTGTGGGGGGTAAAGCGCAGCGACCAGGAAGGGACTGGGAATTGGCATACGACTAACAATGGGATGGGAGAAAATCTGAGGAAAATGGAGGGGGAAAAAGACCAAAAAAAAAAAAAAAAAAAAAAGAACAGGTAGCTAGTAGAACAGTAGAACAGGTAGCTGTAGAACAGTTAAACAGGTAGCTAGTAGAACAGTAGAACAGGTAGCTAGTAGACAGTAGAACAGGTAGCTGTAGAACAGTTAAACAGGTAGCTAGTAGAACAGTAGAACAGGTAGCTAGTAGAACAGTAGAACAGGTAGAACAGTAGAACAGGTAGCTAGTAGAACAGTAGAACAGGTAGCTGTAGAACAGTTAAACAGGTAGCTAGTAGAACAGTAGAACAGGTAGCTAGTAGAACAGTGGAACAGTAGAATAGTAGAACAGGTAGCTAGCAGTTGTCAGGGCCGGATTAACGACCGGGCCGTTTGGCCCGCGGCCTGTGGGCCTCTAGTGACGAGGGGCCTCCACATATTATTTTTTTGGAGATCGATGTCATACTGTGACACTGAAATGAAAAAATATTTCATCAACTAAAATATTTAGTCAACAAAAATATTTCATCAACTAAAATATACAGTACGTCACACCCCGTGCCTCTCCCTGCCGTTTGCAAGTGCGGCTAATCTTGAGTTTCCGACCCCTCAGTAAGCTAACCATGGATAAATCCAAAAAAAGGAAAGTCTGAGGAAAATAGAGGGTTTAATTCAGCGTGGACAGATTAATTTGCTTTCACGACTAACAATGCAGGCTTACCTGTAGCCTATGCCTGATATGTGGTGCGAAATTTGCGAACGAAAAATTTACTTTTTATTTTATAGATTTTCCACAAATAAGAGAAAGACTCAAATAGAGCTGCATAGTTCAGGGTTTTATTTCAAAGTAGGTCTACAGATGCCAGTCTTTTTTCTCATTTTCTGTGTTTTATTTCAAAGTAGGTCTACACATGGTAGGCCTAGTCTTTTTTTTTCTTTTTTTTTTTAAAGTGGACTACTTTTTATTTGATAAATGTTCCACAAATAAGGGAAGGACTCAAATATATATACCTGAATAGTTCAGGGTTTTATTTCAAAGTCGGTCTACAGACACCAGTGTTTTGTCTCCTATTCTGTGTTTTATTTTAAAATAGGTCTACACAGCCAGTATTTTTTCTCCTCTTCATACGAGTTTGAGGTTTTCCTTTGTTATAACAGGTAAAAACAGCAATAAAAAGTCAAAACTTTTCTTTTTGTTGCTTTATAATTCCATTAATGCAATAAGTATAAAGTATAATAAATCGCAAATTACTTTGGGTATGCAATTGTCAGGCGTTTTATGCTAAATGTGGGGTATGCTTGGGGATATATATATAAAACGTTATACACTGTGTTATCTTCATTTTAAGGGTAAATAGGTTGTGTGACTCCCTGAGCATTTTATTTTGTGGGAGGGTGGGAAAGTGGTTCTTTTGATAGTAAATGTTGCTGACCCCTGGACTAGACGTATAGGGAGGGCTGGAAATCTATAGTGCTCCCTCTGTCCTGTGGAGGGCGGCAATACGCCTAGACGCGTAGTCCGCCGGAAATATACAAGAAGAAGAAGAAGAAGACTAGACGTAGAGTCTGCTGTCACGCCCGCATCTCCACATCCCAGCCCCGACACGAATGAGGCAGATTGGGATCATGACAGACAGCAGAGACCCGCCGGTGCTGATAGCGGATATCCTCGAACTCCCCCTAGTGACTAGGGGCCTCCACTACACACTAGTAAAAAAAATTAAGAAAATACGAAAAAAAAAAAAATCAGATCCAGCGTTTACTTTCACAGCATCTATAGTGACTACTAGTATCATCTCATCTCTATCTATTTTTATTAAATCTTTTGTATTTCAAATAGAAAATATGATTGATTGTTTGATAATGAGGGGGTGAGAGATGTTGAGTCGATGTGACACTGACATCCAGGTCCAGGGGTCACTGTCAGGTCAGGTGACCACTGACCGCGAGAATTGCACTTGCATTCTTGCAGCAGGATTACTGTCATTTTGATTACTGTAGTTTGCCTGGTATGTAGCCTTGGTTAGTGGCTGCCCCACCAATGTTTTACATATAAAAACGCCACTGTGCGTGCATGCACATGTATGTGTGTGTGGGGGCCTCCACAAGAGTCTGGCCCAGAGGCCTCTGAATTCTTAATCTGGCCTTGGCAGTTGTGGACACTCACCTTTCCATGGCTAAACGATAGGGAAGGCATCTTGGTTGAGAAATGCAGGCTTCAATCTATATGTTGTTTAGTCGCCTGTTCAGTCCTGTTCGAAAATGTGCAATGAGATCTTCTGAGAGAATTGTTGAATAGATACACAAATGTTCTAGAATGTTTGATTATGACATCATACTGTGACATCACAACGGAACATGTTTGAGTTCCATTTGAATATTATAAATAATATGTATGGTAAGGCTGTCCCCGAAGCCTATTTTTGGGATTCGAACTTCGTCAGGGTTTTTCGAACAATGTACTTAATGCACCACTGACTACCTGTGTGGAGGCCTCTCGTGCTGCCTGTGAAGGTTTCCTTAACTTCTTCATTGATAAGGTCTCCTCCATTAGGGCTCTTATTTCACCTCCTGCTCATGACCCCTCTGTTTTTGTCCCCAGTCCTGCTGTATTTGACACATTTTGTGCCCAGGACGCTGTCTTCCTTACAGGAGGTCATTGGCAAAATGAAGCCCTCGGGCTCCCCAAACGATGCTGTTCCACCGTGACTCTTTAAGGAAGTCTTCCCAGCTGTTGGCCCTACTGTACTTAATATTATGAATAGCAGCCTGTCCTCTGGTGTGGTCCCTGCACTTTTTAAACATGCGGTTGTGCAGCCTCTGATCAAGAAGCCTGGGCATGATCCTGCAGCCATGTCGAGTCGAATTTTAGGCCCATATCTAAACTGCCATTTTTATCAAAGATCCTCGAGAAAATTGTCTATACTGAGCTAATGAATTTTTTAAACAAGCACAATATTCTCGAGGTTTTCCAATCCGGTTTTAAAGCCCTGCACAGCACTGAGTCAGCACAGTTTTTAATTACATCTTTTTAGCTACTGATTCCAGTGACTGTGTTGTCCTGGTCCTTTTAGACCTGTCGGCCGCATTTGACATGGTGGACCATGAGATTTGAATTGCTCGCCTTGAACAATGGGCATCAGAGGCATAGCCCTTGAATGGCTCAAGTCCTACCTGGCAGATCGAACCTTCTGTGTCAGGCTCGAGGACTCTGTGTCCTCTACTGCCCCCCTATTGTATGGTGTCCCCCAGGGCTCGATACTTGGCGCTGTCCTTTTTTCTATTCATTTATTGCCCCTTGGTTCCATCCTTAGAAAGCATGGCATCCCTTTTCACTGCTACGCTGATGACAGCCAGATTTATGCCACTAAAGAAGTCTGGCTCCTTTTCTATATAATGTCTCAATGACATTAAGTCCTGGATGGCCTTGCATTTTTTAAATTTTTATGATAAAAAGACGGAGGTCGTGGTATTTGGTGGCCCCCCTGTGACCTCACTACTAGATCTGGGTTCACTGGCACAACATGTCAAACAGTTAGTGAAGAACCTAGGTGTGAAAATTGACAGCCAGATCAAGGCCGTGGTAAAATCAAGTTTCTACCAGTTGAGGCAGCTGGCCAAAATGAAGCCCATCCTATAGGCGCAGCATTTCAAAGCAGTAATCCACACATTTGTGACTACTAGTCTGTATTATTGCAATGCACTTTATATAGGGGTGAGTGGATCCTCTGTGGCTCGCCTTTAGATGGTGCAGAACGCCGCTGCGCGTCTTTTAACCCTTTGGAGGCCAACCCAGAGATTTCTCGGGTTAACTCGCCATGTTCTGGGCGCCAAGACCCGAGATATCTCGGGTTTTAACCGATATTTCTTTTATTAGCTATATCCATACATTTTTCATCCATCCAGCCTGACGTTATCATTGGGAATGGGTCTGGCTCGCAAAGGGCAAATACCGCCGCCTAACATCTCCCTGATGGTATTGCACATCATTGGAATCCCTGTGGCTGGGGCTGTGCATCGATCTAAGAAGTCCGGTCCAGGTTTTACTTCTCGGGCATGCAGTATCGTTATAACAGATGGACTGGGGACACTCGGAGCAGCGTGGATTATGTGTTTTGGACATATAACGTTGGATCAATAAACACGATCAATATTTGGAATGGCGATCAGGAATTGGATTAATCTTTTTGCACTACATCAGATGTGAGGTAAGTACTTTGTTATGAATCTTGGGTTAATCCGATGTTTCTTTCACCGGCATCGGAGCGTGTGTGTGTGTGTGTATGTGTGTGTGTGTGTGTGTATGTGTGTGTGAGGTTCGTGCCGACCAAAGTACGGAGAAGCGATTTTTCAGACCCCGCTTCTGTTCGCGCATGATGACACATATAATATCGATAATCTAGCGTTTATTTGAAAACTATTCATAAATCAAGCGACAAATGGCACGATTTCTAACTAAATACATTGAAGCTCGATTTGCTGGAGTTTATTGAGATGAGACAGAACGCTCTAGAAATATATTCATACATTTACATTTAGTCATTTAGCTGACGCTTTTATCCAAAGCGACTTACAAGTTCTGTACGACAAGCCATCAGGAAGGGCACAACTCTATCAGCTGAGTAATAATGTTCATCAAAGTGTTGAGTGCTACAGTGTAGGTTAGTTTATTAGGACAAGTGCATGACAGTATGGTTAGTTAGGGTTAGATAATTTTTTTTTGTTTTTTGTTTTTGTTTTTTTAATTCAGATAATGGTTGAAGAAGTGCGTCTTTAGTCGACGGCGAAAGATTGGACGTGTTTCGGCTGTCCTAACTGGGGTGGGTAGTTCATTCCACCATTGTGGGGCAAGGATTGAGAATAGGCGACTTCTCTTTGATGACCCTCCCGGAGCTTGGATAGGAGTAGGTCTGAGGCGGCCAGAAGATGCAGAGCGTAGGGGTCTTGAGGGTGTGTAGGTAGAGACCATTGACCGGAGGTAGGCGGGAGCAGTTCCCTTTGCTGCACGGTATGCTAGGTCGAGGGCCTTGAAGCGGATTCGTGCAGCAATGGGGAGCCAGTGCAGGTCCCTAAGAAGTGGGGTGACATGGGCCGACTTCGGTAGGTTTGAGATCAGGCGGGCCGCTGCGTTCTGAATGAGTTGAAGAGGCTTAGTGGCAGTGGCCGGGAGGCCAGCGAGCAGTGCGTTGCAGTAGTCGAGGCGGGAGATGACTGTTGATTGGACGAGGAGTTGGGTGGCTTCTTTTGTCAGGAAGGGGCGGATCCTTCTGACGTTGCTCAGGAGGAATCGGCAGGTTCTGGTTGTCGCTGCGATGTGAGCAGAGAAGTTCAACTGGTCGTCGAGGACAACACCAAGGTTCTTGGCGGTCGGGGACGCGGTCACAGCTGCATTCTCGACTGTGATGGAAAGGTCGGTCAGGGGGGGGGGATTTGGCCGGCAGGTGGAGCAATTCTGTTTTGCTCAGGTTCAGTTTGAGGTGGTTGGTCGTCATCCAGGCGGAGATGTCGGACAGACAGGCCGACACGGTATAACGGTATAAAACGGAAATGTATGTATGAAAAAATTATGTTTCGTGCATGTTGACTGGAAGCAACTCACTGACGACCAACGTGTTATTTAGATCTATTGCCATTATATTTGATATATTTTAAGCACTCGCAAGTAAGTCCTATCCTACATTGGATAAAGCACTGGCGCTGAAGGGCCAACAGCAGAGGGCGCTGTTGGCCCCCAATGAACTGGCACTCGTAAATATGAGCACATCTCACCGATTTGATCCTCACTCCACTGGCTCCCCGTGCATTTTAAGATACATTTTTTTTTAATAATTTTATTTGCTTTTATAGCTCTTAATTACCTTGCCCCACCCTACCTCTCTGTTCTATGCACTTTCCCGCTCTCTCAGGTCAGCTGACCAGCTGCTCCTTGTAGTGCCTAAAACTATACTAGGCGTAAGCTCAGGGGGGACCGTGCCTTCTCCGTTGTTGCCCCTAAAATGTGGAACGAGCAGATTAGGAAGGCCTCATCACTGTCCCATTTTAAAAGCCTCCCTGAGACCCACCTTTTCTCTCTGGCTTTCGACACCATGTAGCTTGTTGATTTTATTGCTTTACTGTGTTATTGTTGTATCGTTTTGTTACAGTGTCCTTTGCTTTTAAATACTTTTAAGTACTCTTATCTATTTTACATTTTTATTGTTGCCTATGTTTACCTTTTTTTTTTTTTAGCACTCTTGTTCTTTTATCTATTTTTTTAGTGCTGCTTATAGTTTTTAATATGCTCCCTCTGTACAGCACTTTGTGCCCCTGTGGCTGTTAAAGCGCTTTATAAATAAAGTTGGATTGGATGCTACTTTGGAGAACAGCAGGTTTGCTGGAAACACACTCTGATCACATCTGATTTCAGTGATGACCACCCCGCCTACACCGTCCATCGGCTGCTGGATGTGCGCCACCGCGGCCGTGGCTTCCAGTATCTGGTGGACTGGGACGGGTCTGGGCCAGAGGAGCACAGCTGGGTGTCCCGTCAGCCGATACTGGAGCCCACGCTCATCCTAACCAAAGCATTTCAAAGTATCATTGCAGAAAGTGAATTTTGTTGGGGTAGCTACTGAATGGAAACGTCTCATCCCCCTGTTGTTTTGAAACCTCTTTGTCTTCTAGAAAGTTAAGTGCTCTCCTAGCCTTTAGGTGGCAGTGTTTTGCATAAGGAGGAGTGCTGGACCACTCAACAAGAACAGGAATCGATGTTGCCGATGGTCCATTCATCCAGTAATGACACCAATTCCAGAATCGTTTGATGGTCATTCTGAAGATTCCAGAACATTATGATGTCAGTTTCTATTTATTTTTATTAACCTTTATTTACCCAGGGTAGGTTCGCTGAGCGGATGCTCTTTTTCAGGAACGCCCTGCTTCACGAATCTACGAATTCCAATCTGGCTTCAGAACGTCCCACTCCACTGACACATGCCTCCTCTATTTGAACGACCACATCAAACAAGAGGTGGACGCTGGCAAATACTGCGGCATGGTCATGCTGGACCTACAAAAGGCCTTCGACACTGTCAATCACTCCATTCTAATGGACAAGCTAAAAGCAATTGGTTTTGATAGCCTATCAGTGAGCTGGATGCAATCCTACCTGGAGGGGAGAGAACAGATGGTAGAGGTAAACGGTACTCTATCCCCCCCCCTCACAGTGAGCTGTGGTGTTCCACAAGGAAGCATACTAGGACCGCTACTCTTCCTAATTTATGCAAATGACATGTCGTCAGCCTGTGACTGCAACTTGTTCCTGTTTGCGGACGACTCAGCCCTGCTGGTCTCTGACAAGAACAAATTGCAGGTTGAAAAAACCCTCAGCACGGAACTAGGCAAAATCTGCATATGGCTCGCTGATAACAAACTATCATTACACATGGGCAAAACAGAGTCCATTCTCTTCGGTTCAAATAACAAACTCAGCAAGACCGACGGTTTCTCAGTTACAGTGGGTGACAATATTGTCACAAGGAAAGACGAAATTACCTACCTGGGTTCCATCCTAGAGGCAAATCTTTCCTGTGACAAAATGGCATCCAATGTAATAAAAAAAGTCAACCAACGAACTAGATTCTTGTACCGGATCTCCTCTCTGGTAAACAAGAATACCCTGAAAACTCTGGCAGGAGCACTCATTCAAGGGTACTATGACTATGCGTGCACCTCATGGTACCAAAGCACCTCAAAGGCGCTTAAAACAAAATTACAAACATCACAAAACAAACTGGTCAGACTACTACTTGACCTGAACCCCAGAACCCACCTCACCCCTGCCCACTTTGCCAACCTAGGATGGCTTAGAGTAGACGACAGAGTACAGCAACTTGCAATGGGCCTGGTCTACAAGATACACTATACGACCGGGGTGCCCATGTACATGTAAAAATACTTCCCAAAGGTCAGTGAATACCACAACCACTACACCAGAGGAAGCTCAACAAATCATGTTAAACCCAGATTCGGCTCAAACAAGGGACTAAACACGTTCCGCAATTATGCCACAACAATGTGGAACGCCCTACCCAAAGCTGTAAAGGAATGTGAATCCCTGCCCACATTCAAAACCGCCCTTAAAGAGCACCTACGGGAGGCTGCAATTCGAAACTGGCCACCGTAAATGCCCAAAACCCCCACCACCTCCTAATAGACAGTCTCCTCCCCACCGCATGTATATATTCCCTCCCACCCACCCACCCCCTCCTAATGTACAGTCCCCTCCCCATCATATGTATATACTCTGTCAGGATCTAGGGGTAACAGTACTGTATATTTGAATACCGCCTATGTCACAAATGTATCAGTACTAAATACCTATATGTCCCTATGCCATAAATGTCATGTATGTTGTGTATGTCATAAATGTCTATATGAATTGAAAATGGGGGACCCTGATGGAAACAAGACAAACGTCTTTCTCAGGTCTGCATCCCCTTAACAATTGTATGTATTGAGCCGTACTGTATTGTACCCATTCTGCAATCTGTTAAATAAAGTTTTCATTCATTCATTCATTCATTCACGTTCACACAGTTCCATTCACACCTGGGAGCTGCCCAGTACAACCACAGTCTGACACCGTTGGCCACTGACCAACTCCACTGGAGCAGTTGGGGGTTAAGTGCCTTGCTCAAGGACACTTCAGCGGTTGGTGTTAAGGGTATGGGAGAGAGTTATTAATTCACTTCCCCAGCCCAGATTTCTTCCTGCCAGTCCGGGGGATCGAACCAGCGACCTTCCGGTCACAAACCCGCTTCTCTAACCATTAGGCCACCGCTGCCCTAGTTGCCCCAGTTGGGGGTGGGACTCACTGGATCTACTATTTAAGCTGAACAAATTCTGGCTAGACACACCACCTGCTTGTGGGAGGACAGAGGAGTCCTGCTAAAAGCACCTTCAGAGTGAGTAAGAGGGCCCTATCGGAATAGGAGCAACTTATATCTTTTGGTTAAGTCATTATCATTACCCTAACTTTAGCATTGACTTGACACAATTTCAGTAAGTGCTACTTGCTGTTTGACACATGCTAATTTGGAGAACACCAGGTTTGCTGGAAACACACTCTGATCACTTCAACATCTGATTTCAGTGAGAGTTACACTTCAGCTTTAGCAACTCTCTTTCACCAAGTAATAGAAAGTGCTATTAAGTTGGGGTATATTTCTCAACTAAATGACCTCAGCCTTTGTAAAGAAGATTTATTTTCACACTTTCACTACTTTCTTTATACACTTTCTAAAGGTGACATGTCACTAGTATTACCCTAATTTATTGTTCAGTCTGTCAGTAAGCAATGCGAGTCACACTTGTCTTTTACCAGGTCATAGAAAGTGCTATCAAGTTAGGGTATGACCCTGTATTGAATGAAGACAAACTATTTTAAAGATATAGAATTACCCCGATGGCAACCCTAACCAAAGCATTTCCCAGTTCCATTGCAGAAAGTGCATTTAGCTCGAAACACACTCCAATTTCAGTGGGAGTTTCTCTTTAGCTTAGCTGATTTGAGCAGATTGGAAGATTTAAATGAATAAAGCACCGTTTGACTCCTTTCCATAACTTTGTGTGATGTATTCACTTTCCATAATGTTATGTGTGATGTATTCACTTTCCATAACGTTGTGTGATGTATTCACTTCCATAACTTTGTGTGATGTATTCACTTTCCATAACGTTATGATGTGTGATGTATTCACTTTCCATAACGTGACGATGTGTGATGTATTCACTTTCCATAACTCTGTGTGATGTATTCACTTTCCATAACGTGACGATGTGTGATGTATTCACTCACAGTTGTCACCAAGGTTGTCATTTAACAAGTTAGTTGATAAACCAGATGTCTGAAATGAACATGTAATTAAAATACTATGAAAAATTATCCATACATTTTGATGAAACTAAAATGTTTCACCTTGGTTGATTTGGAGAGAGAGAGTAACACCCAATAAAGCCAGGCATTTGTTATTTACAGAAGATTAAAATGTTTATTTAACACAACTTCTTGTGAGAGCATGGAAAGAAACAAAACAATATAAAATTCCAAAACATATTTACACCTATAGTAAAACATGCAAAGAGTAACCCATATTTTTAGTGGTAAATTTAAAAATACTGTCATGTCATTTAAAATAGGGTTTGTGCAAAGACATTGGGTGGCATTTTAAGGAACAGGACCAATGAGACGACGTGCTGTAACCCTTTTTTAACGAAAAGTCTTAAACGAAAACCAGAGTAGGAGTGACACTGTTTAGAATTTTCTGCAGTGCTCATTCGAATTCTAGAACATGAAGCATCTTCTAGGACATAAAGAATCTTCGATAACATTGCTGCAATGTTGGCAGGCCAAATCATTGATCCTGTTTTTGTCAAACACCCCCATGCTACCTCTAGTTTTAGGGCAAAAAAAAGATAAACTCTTGAGGTCAAATACATTGAAATATACACCTAAAAGTTGTACTAATTAAGATTTAGATTATATGAAGAGAGTACTGTGCAGATTCAACCACACACACAATTTCATGAGCCTAGTTTGTGATACGATTCAACCTATTTGGATACAACCGCGCATTCCTCTCCTGCAATCCCCCATACTTAATATATTCATCATCTTCATGCATACTTAATGTTACAAAAGTCTTATACTTGAGAGTTCACGCACTAAACCCGTTGATGGGGACCGGTGCTACCAAGGACCATATCATCAAACAGGAAGGTGCTGGAGGCACAGAACATCTTTTTAAATATTTCATTTATCTTCTTCAGTCCTTCGGAGTGTGTTGAACCATTAGTGATTTTTTTGCACCCTATTAAATATATTTCTAAAGGTGTTCCGTCTCTCCGTCTTGTTTACGGATACAATTTTCAACTTCTGAGTTGTAATTGTTTGTCTTATGTCCGTTTTCGTGGAACATGCGCCTCTCTGTAGCTTAGCGGCTGAGTCGACACGCTTCCTGTTCAACACACGCCTCGCTGTAGCGGCTGAGTCTACACGCTTCCTGTTCAACACGCTGTAGCGGCTGAGTACACGCTTCCTGTTCAACACGCTACTCGCTGTAGCGGCTGAGTACACGCTTCCTGTTCAACACACACCTCGCTGTAGCGGCTGAGTCTACACGATTCCTGTTCAACACACACCTCGCTGTAGCGGCTGAGTCGACATGCTTCCTGTTCAACACGCTCCTCGCTGTAGCGGCTGAGTCTACACGCTTCCTGTTCAACACACACCTCGCTGTAGCGGCTGAGTCTACACGATTCCTGTTCAACACACACCTCGCTGTAGCGGCTGAGTCGACATGCTTCCTGTTCAACACACGCCTCGCTGTAGCGGCTGAGTCTACACGCTTCCTGTTCAACACGCTGTAGCGGCTGAGTACACGCTTCCTGTTCAACACACGCCTCGTTGTAGCTTAGTGGCTGAGTCTACACGCTTCCTGTTCAACACACGCCTCGCTGTAGCGGCTGAGTCTACACGCTTCCTGTTCAACACGCTCCTCGCTGTAGCGGCTGAGTCTACACGCTTCCTGTTCAACACACACCTCGCTGTAGCGGCTGAGTCGACACGCTTCCTGTTCAACACGCTCCTCGCTGTAGCGGCTGAGTCTACACGCTTCCTGTTCAACACGCTACTCGCTGTAGCGGCTGAGTCTACACGCTTCCTGTTCAACACACACCTCGCTGTAGCGGCTGAGTCGACACGCTTCCTGTTCAACACACACCTCGCTGTAGCGGCTGAGTCTACACGCTTCCTGTTCAACACGCTGTAGCGGCTGAGTCGACACGCTTCCTGTTCAACACACGCCTCGCTGTAGCGGCTGAGTCTACACGCTTCCTGTTCAACACACGCCTCGCTGTAGCGGCTGAGTCTACATGCTTCCTGTTCAACACACACCTCGCTGTAGCGGCTGAGTCTACACGCTTCCTGTTCAACACACACCTCGCTGTAGCGGCTGAGTCGACACGCTTCCTGTTAAACACGCTACTCGCTGTAGCGGCTGAGTCGACACGCTTCCTGTTCAACACGCTACTCGCTGTAGCGGCTGAGTCGACACGCTTCCTGTTCAACACACACCTCGCTGTAGCGGCTGAGTCGACACGCTTCCTGTTCAACACGCTACTCGCTGTAGCGGCTGAGTCGACACGCTTCCTGTTCAACACGCTACTCGCTGTAGCGGCTGAGTCGACACGCTTCCTGTTCAACACGGCGATGACGTGTTCTGTTATTGTCGAGTCACAATCCTCATTTCAAATCATCCAAATCTCACTTAGTGCATCTATTAAGTTGTGCCCTTTTTTAGTAGTTAAAGAGCTAAGTTACATAGTTTACACCCCAACACACCTCCATCTTGACCACATCGCCCAGGTTTACAATTAACACTTTGAGTGCCACGGACGCGTTGTCGTTAGTTCATGCCGCCAGTTGAATGCCAGCAACGCTATACAGCGTTTGTTTGTCGTATTTTTTTTATTAGCTATTTGAATTCATATTTCATCAATCGAGCCTCACGCTAGTGTTGCAGACTCTCTGAGCTCCATTGGGAAAATACCGCCCCCTATCGTCTCTCCCTGTGTAACTGCACCCCATTGGATTAGACTGATGAAGGGGGGGGGGGGGGGCAGTTTCCTCATTTTACTTTTCCGTCAAGCCAACTGAAGGATCCAAGTGATCGCAGAGCCGCAAAACAACGTGGAATACATATTTACAGTACCCAACGCTGAATCAATAAACGCGATCGATATTTGGAATGGCGATCAGGAATTGGAATAATCTTTTTGGAGAACATCTGATCTGAGGTAAGCAATTTATTTGACCAGTCTTGGGGTAATCGGATCTGTTTTGACCTATATATCAGCGCGTGCCCCATGTGTGTGTGTGTGTGTGTGCAGGCTGATCAGGAAATTAGAGAATATATTTTTCAGATCGCTTATATAGCGTGCATAAGTACACATAATACTATCGATAATCTAGCGTTTATTTGAAAACGATTCATAAATAGGCCGAAAAATTACAACGTTTTTTGTGTATGCCAGAATATTCCAGTAAATGCTGTTCATCACGGAATCTATATATTTTCCTGAAAAACGAGGGCTTTTCAAAATGCTATAAAACGGAAATTAACTGATTAAAAAACAATCGGTTTCGACAATGTTGACTGCAAACAAGTCATTGATAAACGACGGGCAGATTAGACACATAGCCATAATTTAAGACCGAGATTATTCACAACGCTATCATTGAAGTGGGTGCTGGCATCCAACCACGTTTTACCATGTTAACAAGTGGCAACCAAAGTGTTAAACAAAGGGCCAGAGAGCTGCTTCAAGAAGCGTGGGATTTCTTTTTTTTTAATACATGCAACCCGATCTTTATGTTGGTATGCATGTCTAATCATATGCCAACCGATAACCTCTAGGGCTGACCTGGATGCTTCCCAGCTTCAAAATCCTGATTCAAATGCTTTCCCTTTTGTCTTTTTTTTTTACCATTCCAAAAAATGTGCCTACATCAAAAAAAGCTACCGTACTTTTCGGACTATAAGCCGCGGCTTTTCCCCCCATTTTTCGACCCTGCGGCTTATATAACGGTGCGGCTTATATGTGACTCGACGTGACCAAACCCGAAAATGTAAAAATCAAAATATTGCTTTTTTGACTGCATTGAAATGTTATTTATCTGTTCCCTTATTTGCTAAACTTAATACAACTTGTAAATGAGTTAATTCTTGTTATTTGTCCGACAGTATTGTGTCCCAATGCTAATTACATATGGTAATTAAACATTAAAACACCTGCGGCTTATAGTCCAGTGCGGCTTATATATGTACACATCATTCAATTTAGCTGCTGCGGCTTATAGTCAGGTGCGGCTTATAGTGCGAAAAGTACGGTAATAATCCAAGATATAATTTGAATATCAGTTATTCTCAGACATGGTAATTTAGTTGTGAGGACTACAGCAGAGGAGCTGTGTTTTCAGGCCAGATGCAGGATTATGGTAGGCGATCTTCCTTCAGAAAACCCAACTACCTCCCTAGCCCTCATTTACACGTTGAAAGTTTGAAACTTTTACGTGCAGGAAATTACAGATTATTCGCTGGTAATCACTGAAACTTCAAAGCACCCAAAAAGAGAATTAGGAGACATCCGTGGTAATAAAAAACAAGATGACTATGAGATGCGATTTCATTCCCGCTTCTTGAACCAACCCCCGTCCGTCCTCTGGTCACCTCTCAGCAAGAAGACAGAGAACACTTCAAGAATCAAGGAAACAAGACTACTCATCTGTTCCACCACATGGTAGTCGTTGTCGAATAAGCTTTTCAATATAGCAAGTGACCCCAAAAAAAAATACGCAAACAGAAAAGCAAAGCCACCATAGTTAAGACCTTAGAGAAGGCGCTTAAATCCCATCAAAATAAACACAATATCCTTATGAGAAAAAAAAAAGTTTTGAATTGTAAAATGTTGTAATGCTAAAACTAATACCATCAAAATAAACGCAATATCCGTATGAAAAAAAAAGTTTTGAATTGTAACATTTTTGTAACGCTAAAACTAATAAGTAAAGAAAGAAAACCCTCGAGATAAAATAGTGGTTCAAACACTTCTAACCTGAAATCCAAAGAGTTTCCCGTTAGCGTTGAAAGGTTATAACCACAGCAAGAAAGTGCATTACACAGTGGGAAACCTGCTCTTTTAGTTTTTAAACTTTTTAAACTTTTTTTGCATTATACAAATCTAACACCAATGGGTTATGGAAATATATTTGGCATTTTAGGGTCAACGACATTAAAAGTAAATTATTTGTGCTTTCAATTTAATAGAAGGGGGGGGGGGGGTTGTGATTGACAGTGGGCGGGGCATCTTGTATAGGTGTATACAGTACTACAAAAGCCAGCCTATCAAAGCTTGTAAGTCTTCATTTTACAAAAGCGATAACAAAGAAATCTATACGAACAGAAGGCCCTCTCCGAGTCCAAAGGTTTCCTATTGCAAAAAGTTTCACATAAGTAACACTAGTCAGGGAGGACCGTCTAACACTAATCACACCTACACAGACGCACACACACACATACACGGAGTCACATGCACACGCACACGCACACACACACACGCGCTACTAACAGGCAGTGACTTGGACATCTGGCAACACTTTCTTTAACGACCATACAGGCTTTCTATTGTCAAATCATCATCAACTGTTATCGGTAGTGTTGTGTTTGACTTTGTCGTCGAAGCACATTTCAAGTCAGATTGGGTCTTATTCCCAGAACAAAAAAAAAGTCTATAAAATACTGAGTGGGTGACCATTGAATACATGTTTAACAACATGTACCATTTCCAAACCGAGCCAATCACGAGGCTGTATTATGGGATGGTTGTTTTTGAAGTTTAGGACAATGCAGCAAAATGTGCTCAGATTGGAGCTAAATGTTTCAGACCCGAAAATGCATTTATTTATTTACTTTTCTTATCGTCTCAATACCGACCTCCATAAGGGCAACGGCTGAACTGTATACTTTAGTCAGAGGAGTGCAACACCATCAGGATTATGCATCGACTCACTTTAAAATGAACCAATTAAAGAAAACGCATTACAGTTTATTATTTGCTAATAATAAAATAATTTGTTCTCAATTATTTAGCCTATTGATAGGTTGGATACGTAGCAAATCACAATACTGTTATTTCACCCCCGACCGGCCGCGGAATAAACAAACAAAGAGTGTCTTGGTGAAGGATGCGGTGGCTTTGGCACATCACCATGACAACCTGGACCCAGAACAATGGATGTTTTCAGCCAAATCAACTGAAAGGTTGAAAATTCCTTTTTGGGTGTATTTTTTATTTTTTTTAAATAAATGTATTATTAATTAATTATTTAAATTTAAATAATTGTCGATACCGATTGTGAGCAATTTACCTATTTCAACCCCCGTCCTCTTTTCACGATCCTCCAATCACAACTGTTGCTTCCTTCTGACAAAGACGAGCAACCGTTGTGATTGGAGGACCATGAAAAGAGGGTGGGGTTTGAGATGAACTGAACACCAAATACTAATACAATCTATTAAATTTACTTAATATAGATTAGCTTGGGGTCCTTAACAAAAAAAGACTTAAATATAATGGATTTTTTTCCCCCATTAAAGAGTGTGTCTGATTTTATAATTATTTTTACTTTTATTGTGTTATATTGGATTTGAATGTATATCATTTAAAATAGAACCGTTAGCCTATTTTAGCCTGGTATCACTCCGGCATCCAATACTAGTATTGATATCTGTACATCCTTCATTGTTTACTTTTAACCGCTTTGTGGTCGAGTCGAACACACAATTCATGTTTTGATCAGATGAGTTTCTACAAGTGGGATTAGTGGGAATTAGTTGAAGAAATATGAGGACCTTGATAAACGATTTGACATGACAGGAGCAGAGCGATAACTAAAGGGAACTCACATTTGGCATTCAGCTGTAAGAATAAACAAAACACCAGACGACCATACTTTAAGAGTGGTTGTAACATTACAGGCCTCGAAACCCTTATAGATAAATGCACCTATACTGACACAGAGACAGTTACTTGAGCACTTATAACCACAATGCTTAGTGTCATTGCTTTTTACTACTGAGCTAATAGTATGCAGCTCTCTAGAACTGGAGTCACAAAGGATTACTTAGAAGAAGAACCGTCCACACGCGTTACAAATGTGTTATAATAATAGCTACATTCATAATAGCTACCTTCCAAAATACTTTGCTTGAGCTGTTATTCCTCTTGTTTGTCGGTACACAGTGTGCTTGAAAAGCAAAAAAAGGCAGATAGAACAATGTAATATGTTCCTCGCTATAAAAATTACTATTTTTTTTTGTTCCTGTGTGTTTGTGTGTGTGAAAAATAAAAGGACTACCGGTAGTAAGAAAACAGAAACACTTATAATAAAGGGAAGGATTCCATAGATTCACAGCAATAGTCCAACTCAGGATAAGAAACAGCGACACAAGTCTCTCTCTCTCTCTCTCTCTCACGCCACGTCTCCACGTCCTCTCTGTCCGCAGAGCGACGATAAAAACATATACACAGGATTTCACAGAAATAATAAAACGTTCAAACGGAAAATACAAAGTGCAACACGGCCAGCCGGCGTCGAGACGCGCGGCAAGCTGTCGAAAGTAAAAGGGAACCGACGGACAGAAGGACAGGCGACGCGCGACGCGCCCTCGGAGCACCTGGGAGAGTCGTCCGCCGCGCTGCTCGTCCTACAAAACAGTAACTTGTTCTCTTTTTTCCTCGTAGTGTGGGTCTAGAAAAACAACAAGCGACACAGACACACACACGACGACGGCGGCGGCGTAACGTAACGTCGACCACACGAAATGTCTGAAAAGTGAGTATATATACGGGTTTCCTCGGCGACAACGCCGTTACAGACGGAGGAGGAGCCGGGGTTCCCGCCGCCGGCGGCCGCGGCGGGGTGGGTGGGGCGGCGGCCGGGGTCACATGGTGGGCTTGGTGTAGCCGAAGATGCCGACGGGGAAGTGCTTGACGTGGGTTGGCCACTGGGCGGCGAGCTGGAAGAACTTCACGTCGTTCCACTCCACCCCGTCGATGGACACTGTGGACGGGAAAGGACCAGAACTCACTTTAGTGCTTTCCGCCAGGAGGCCTCGCGTTCATGGCTAGTCTTACAATGCTGTTCCAGTTCCACGTTGCCGTTTTGCGCTCTGATTGGCCGAGCGCGCGCATGAGCCGCGACGCGCTCCTCAGCCAGCTCCTCAGCCAGGCTCCGCTTAAGGCAATTTATACAAATGGAAGTATTGATTACGCCGTAACGAATCATTAAAAAAATATACCCTTAACTGGAATATGTTGTGCCTTTACACATATGTTGGATTATGTAATTGGTTTGTCATGACAAACCAATAAATCCATGACAATCCATAATCCAACATATGTGTAAAGGCACAACATATTCCAGTTAAGGGTATATTTTTTTAATGATTCGTTACGGCGTAATCAATACTTCCATTTGTATAAATTGCCTTAAGCGGAGCCTGGCTGAGGAGCTGGCTGAGGAGCGCGTTGCGGCTCATGCGCGCGCTCGGCCAATCAGAGCGCAAAACGGCAACGTGGAACTGGAACAGCATTGTAGACGACATTCATGCGACCGAGTCTTACCAGGGCTCCAAGAGGGGGTTCATGGAGGACACGTTAAAAATAACAACAGTCTAAATGATTAATCCTACTTAATTAATTAAAATGAATTAATACATTTTTGTTGTTTTATTGTTATTGTGAAAAAAAACATGTGTTTTACAGAAAATGGCTTAATAAAGGAATCTGAATCTGAGTCGATATAAGTCAAAAAGCAACAGGTGATTTTGCAACAAGGTCAACAATTGCATCGTTTCAACATGTAAAATGTAAGACTTTTTAAAGACCTTTTTAATACCACACAGAGCATCACGACTAAGATGAATTTGAATTGAATTCTTGCATGCTCCGTAATACTTTTGAAGACATTTAATACCCCGCAGATACCCTGTAGGATGAATGAAGGATTCAATTCAAACCTTTATTTAGACTCATCATGAGGCGCTGAGTTTTCCTCGTTTACAGTGACAATGAGTCATCACATACAGGAAAAAAACTACATAAATGGCAGCATTTCAAATCACAACGAAAAGTCAAGAAATTAGGTTTGTGGGCCACGTTTTGTTAGCAGTAATGCACAAAGCGTCCACGTGGTGGCAGCAGAGACTTTCACCTAAACACCACCAGCGCTCTTCTGACTCATTATCGCTCTTGTTCAGACCCTCGCATGCATGTGGTCTTAAACACAGTAAGCTACAATACAACAATTACATGCATGGGAGTCTGGACTGATGTATTAGTGGATGAAATAGTAGTCTTTATTATCTGTATACCACATTAGTCTGGATTGATATGTATTAAACAGTACCGGTAGTCTTTATTCTCTGTATACCACATTAGTCTGGATTGATATGTATTAAACAGAGTAGTCTTTATTCTCTGTATACCACATTAGTCTGGATTGATATGTATTAAACAGTAGTCTTTATTCTCTGTGTACCACAATAGGCGTTATGGGTACTTCAAGTCAACACAGAGAGATCACCACTAGATGGCAGTGCAACTCCTTGAGCGTATCATATTAGTTGGTTTGTTGAGTGTGTGAGTGTCAGATCTTACTGCTCATACTCATACTCTGTCTGTCTGTCTCTTAGCGTGGTGTGTGTGTGTCTCTTAGCATGGTATGGTGTTTGTGTGTGTCTGTCTGTCTCTTAGCGTGGTGTGTGTGTCTCTTAGCATGGTATGGTGTTTGTGTGTGTGTCTGTCTGTCTCTTAGCGTGGTGTGTGTGTCTCTTAGCATGGTATGGTGTTTGTGTGCGTCTGTCTCTTAGTGTGGCGTGTGTGTCTCTTAGCATGGTTGTGTGTGTGTGTACCATCTTATCTCTCAACACAGTATGTGGTGTGTTTGTGTGTGTCAGATCTTACCTCTTAGCATGGTGTTTGTGTGTAGGATCTTATCTCTCAGCATAGTACATGCTGCATCTGTCAGGGTGTGTGTGTGTGTGCTATGTTACCTCTCAGCATGGTGTGCGTGTTTGAGTGTGTGATCTTATCTCTCAGCATAGTACGTGCTGCATCTAGGCATGGGCCGGTTACCGGTTCCACGGTTTACCGCGGTTTGAAAACGTTGCGGTGTCAACACCACTAATATTACGTTCAGACGGTAGGCGCCGACGGTATACGTTTAGAATCATGAACTTCGTTAAATGCCTGTGAGAAATGCTACATAGCTAGCAAGCTATACAAAAATAAACAGTTTAATGTGACTGATCTAGTCAGCTAGAATCAGAATATTCCACCCATAAATAGCTAATGTCAAGTATAAATAACGTAACGGTCATACCAAGCCGGTCGTTTTGACAGGAGCTAGCTAACGTTAGCTAGTTAGCCAGCTAGCTAGCTAGCTAGCTAGCTATTAGTACCGGTGATGATTATGTTGCCAATTGATTTCGGTCGACTAACATTAGCAAGATTGGCCTACGTTCCGTTACATATTCATGATCATGAAAGTGTAGTGCTTTAGAATAGGAGTCTGAGGCGGGGTGTCGAAAGACGACGCTAAACATTTATTAAACATCAACTCAACGTCTACACTCTGTTTACTTGCTACTGTAGCTAACAGGAACTCATTTGCAAACAGGAAAGTAACAAACAATATGGTCCGTGCGGAACCCTTATCCCCAACACATAGTTCCGTGGGTGAAATATGTTGATCTAAAAAGATTAATTGTTTAAATGTATGTTTAATCCAGTAAGAATAGTACTAGGCTATATAACATACATCTGTGCAAGTAGATTACGTTAACAAAACGTATTGCCCTTTTGACATGTAGCCTACATATTCATAATCATGAAAGTTTATTTGGAAGTATTTTTTTATTCTGTACTTAGTTTGAAAGTGGTCAGACAGTTCCCTCTGTGTGTAATACAGACAGTATTCACACACATTCATAAATAACACTTACAGAAAAGTTGATTTTTTTTTTTTAACCGAATACCGTGATATACCGTGAAACCGCGGTATTTTTGCCCAAGGTTGTCATACCATCAAAATGTCATACCGGCACATGCCTCGCTGCACCCGTCTGTGTGTGTGATGTGTTACCTCTAAGCATGGTGTGCTGGTGCTTGGCCGTGCAGATCAACCTGCTGATCCCATCGATCACCTGGCTCTTAGAATCCACATCCTTCTCCTTGGGTTTCTTACTGAGGAAGATTACTGTCAGAGAGAGAGAGAGAGAGAGAGAGAGAGAGAGAGAGAGAGAGAGAGAGAGAGAGAGAGAGAGAGAGAGAGAGAGAGAGAGAGAGAGAGAGAGAGAGAGACGCACAGTGAGCCGCTTGCTCTCCTACAGTAGATATTAGGGCTCTGGGCCGATTTTTCACGATTTTCTCTCTCTAAGAATTGAGATCACGATCCTCTCACACGATTCTTATTTTTTCAATGAAATCATTTATTGCACTCTTTCTTAAACAGACAACATAACACTATATATCAAAGTGCTCGACTTAAACTTAAAATATATGAAAGATATGATATGATATCTCGATTCATAGACCTATGCAATCTCATTTCTAAATTATGACGATTTTTTAAATAAATATATATATATTTTTAAACTTTTTAGTACTTAACTTTTTTAAATGATGACGATTCTGACTTAACTTATTTTGTATGTTACAAGAGACTTTTAAGTTTAAGTTTAAGCCCCGAGCCCTAATAGAGAGACAGCGAGACGCTTCCTCTCCTACAGCAGACAGTAGCGATGGCACCGATACGATACTCAGCATCGGTCCGGTACTGCTGGTCAAATTCACGGGATCGGATATCGGAAAAACAGCGTCTGCGCTGCGGTGCTGCGTTCACAGTAGGGATGCACCGATCCAATATTGATTGATCGGATATCGGCCCCCGATATGACTAAAATAGCTAGATCGGGTATCGGAGACAATTCGATTTATCTATTTTTTGTTACTTAATTTTTATAATAAATAACAATTCAGTACATTTATATTATTATCAATGTGTTAATTTGTGACATTTTGTTTCACTAAGTTAGGAAAGTAATATTTTAAGTCAAGCCTGATGTTGCCTTGCACAAAATAATGATCCCAGTCTCTTCCACACAGTGAGGCATACAGTTTATTAATTGAACAATGGGACAATCGGATCGGTAGTCGGTATCGGCCGATACCCAAAGCCCAGGTATCGGTATCGGGACTGAAGAAGTCGGATCGGTGCATCCCTAGTTCACAGTGACACTCTTCTATGCAGAGACCGCAGACACCTCCGGCAGCAGGTCGGTGTGGAAGTCAAGAACAGATCCTGTTTAAACTGATATCCTGATTATGACAGACCTGAATACCTGCAACATCTTCTGGAAAGTGAGAAATAAAAAGTGAGGGAAGGGGAGACGAAGAGAGGAATAAAAGTGAGAGACAGAGAGAAAGATAAGGAAAAGTGGTATACTGAGATAGAGAGAAGGAAAAGTGAGAGAAAGAGAGAAAGAAAAGTGAGAGATAAAGAGAGAATGAAAAGTGAGAGACAGAGAGAAAGAAAAGTGAGAGACAGAAAAGTGAGAGACGGGGATAATGAAAAGTGAGAGACCGAAAAGTGAGAGACGGAGAGAAATAAAAGTGAGATGGAGATAAAGAAAAGTGAGAGAGAAAGAGAGAAAGAAAAGTGAGAGACAGAGACAGAAAAGTGAGAGACGGAGAGAGAAAGAGAAAGAAAAGTGAGAGAAAGAGAAAGAAAAGTGAGAGACAGAGAAAGAGAGAAAGAAAAGTGAGACAAAGGAAGAGAGAAAGAAAAGTGAGTGACAGAGAAAGAGAGAAAGAAAAGTGAGAGACAGAGAAAGAGAGAAAGAAAAGCGAGAGAAAGATAGAAAGAAAAGTGAGTGACAGAGAAAGAGAGAAAGAAAAGTGAGACAGAAAGAGAAAAAAAGTGAGGGAGAAAGAGAGAAAGAAAAGTGAGAGAAAGATAGAAAGAAAAGTGAGTGACAGAGAAAGCGAGAAAGAAAAGTGAGAGAAAGAAAAGAGAGAGAAAAAGAGAAAGAAAAGTGAGAGAAAGAAGAGTCAGAGAAAGAGAGAAAGAAGAGTCAGAGACAGAGAAAGAAAGAAAAGTGAGAGACGGAGAAAGAAAAGTGAGAGACAGAGAGAGAGAGAGAGAGAGAGAAAGGAAAAACAAACAGCCTAAGTAGGCAGGGGGCGCCACTGGGAAAAAGAGGCAAGACAACATGAAGTCTGCCACCTAGTGGCCCAGAAGATAAAGAGGCTCTCCCAGGTGCAGCGCGCCAACACGGTTCACCACCAGGCTCCTCCTGCTGTGTGCGGCTTATAATATCCTGACCCGACGTACCCTTCTTGTTCTTCTCCTTGGTGACCACCGTCATGGCCATGCTGGGGGGAGGCGTGAGCTCCCCGCCACACGGCAGGCGGCTGACCTGCAGCGAGCGGAAGTTGCTCTTCAGCGTGTTTTTCAGGCCCACGTCCCTCTTCTCACCCTCCTTCTTCTTCTCCGGGCCGCCCTGCCACGTCCAGTAGTCCACCTGGAGCCCCATCACCTCGCCGCCTGAACACGGAGAACTGCGGGGGGACGGACTGGTTATTAGGGATGTCCGATATTGGCATTAAAATGTAATAACGAAAATTATCGGTATCGGTTTAACATTTTATTTTATTTTGTTTACATTTATTTAACCTTTATTTGCCCAGGCAAGCGAGTAAGAACAAATTCTTATTTTATTTATTGTAAAAAGTATGCATAATGTTGTGTTAATTCCACGACAAGAGATATGTAATGTTAATTACCTGAAATTATTCTGTTTTTTGGGGGGGAAACCCCGCATATATTGGTGTCGGTTGATATCGGTATCGGAAATTAAGAGTTGGACAATATCGGTATATCGGATATCGGTAAAAAAGTATTTTCTGTTCTCCCAGCTGTTAACTGTTTAGCTACCTGTACATAGCATGCTGTTCAGCGGTGTAACAGTTAATAGGATCCCCTCTCATTACATGTACATTGAACACAAAAATGCACCCTGCACTGCACCTAAATATGCCCATACACTCATAAGCAAGACACTTTATGTCAAATTTAATAATTGACTATTTTATTTGATCTGACCTCATTTTCTATTTTATCTTACTACTACTAGTTATAGTTATTGAACACACACAAACAAACACGCACCCTACACCATAACATGCACATATACTATATGCAAGACACTTTCTGTAAATAATTGACTATTTAATTGAATCTTATCTCATTTTATATTTGATCTTACTACTAGTACTTGTTACTATTCTTGTATATATATATTTTTTGAGACCAACACGATATTCGCATAAACTAATCGATTTATTATCATTTAACGACTACTGGAATATTGGCAAATCGATGGCCATCCCTCGTAAAAACCTCAATGTCACGGTGCCTCATTTCCCATCCAAAGAAATGACGAGTACGGTGCCAACACATCTAAAAACAGACCACTGTCTAAATACGCATGAAGCTAACTAGGGATGCACCGATCCGATATTGGTATCGGTATCGACCGGCGATATCACTAAAATAGCTGGATCGGGTATCGATAGAAAAAACAATAAATAAAATAAGAAATAACAATTCAGTACATTTATATCTTGTTGTCTAATTGTTACATTTAGTTTCACTAAGTTAGGAAAGTAATGTTTTAAGTCAAGCCTGATGTTGCCTTGCACAAAATAATGATCCCAGTCTCTTCCACACAGTGAGGCATACAGTTTATTAATTGCATGAATGAAGTTTATTTTCTGTCTTTGTTTACAACAAATCAAAAACACACTTGTGATCCTTTACAATTCTTAAAAACAAAATATATTTTAATATACATTTTATATTAAATTTTTTGTATAATTTTTTTACTTTTTTGATCGGATCGGTATCGGCCGATACCCAAACCCAGGTATCGGTATCGGTGCATTCCTAAAGCTAACCACACAGGCACAGATGGTCAGGTGTAAAGTGTGAGCGATCGTACCCAGCTCCAGAGAGGGCGGTGGAGACCGAGGGGGACTGGGGCGGGGTGCTGCCGATCTCCTTCCCGTACGGGCCAGCCGACTGGGGCGTCGGGGAGGTCAGGACACTCGTATTGCCCCCCATCATGGCGTCGTCAGAGTCCACTGCGAAGGATGAAGAATGGTAAACGATAAACCTTCGCGCTCTCATCTAAACTGTCAAACCGCATAAACCGATGACGAAAGGGTTGTCAAGGCTCTCGTCGCGCGTACTGCTTACATCACAGGCATGCGCCAGTAGCCTAGAAGCGTAAACAAAGCATGTCTGATTCTATCCATGGCGATCACCTGAAGGCTACATTGGCAGTACTTTTAAATACACAAGAATCTGTCCCGCGGCTATCACAACTATTAGTGACTGGACCCACTGTCTGTGAGTGACTCTGCTTTGGTCCAATCACATTCCCCCACCCACAGTCTGCGAATCAGAGGCAGAGTAGGGCGGGTCTTCACAGCACGTCATGTGACATATGCGCTAATCGTGTGACAGCGGGGCTCCGTCGTCTCGAGTCGTTACAGCCTCGTATGCACGCAGAATTCCATCCCAAAACGCTAGTCTAAACGCAAAATTAAAAGTGAGACCGCAAGACGACTTTTGCGGTTTCTGTTCAGACTCTCTCCGTCTAAACGTAGCCTGAGATAACATCACCTCTTGGCCACAGTGACGGAACGGACTCGAGAGCAATACAGATTTCTGCTTTTCTGTAGTCACTGGCCACATCAATTAATAATTAATAAAGTGAACACCGAGTGTAGGTCAAATCTATCATGTGGTGAGTCTACTGTGGGGGCGACAGTGGCTCGGGAGGTAGAGCAGTCGTCTGGTAATCAGGAGGTTCCCGATTCGATTCCCGCTCCTCCCGGGCAGCGCGTCGCAGTGTCCTTGAGCAAGACACTTAACCCCTAACTGCTCCCGATGAGCAGGTCGGCACCTCTCGCATGGTCGCCTCCGCCGTCGGTGTGTGAATGTGTGAGTGAGCGGGTAAAGTGTGAGGAACAAATTGTAAATGAATGCACCATTTACAGCCATGTCTTGAAAGAATATAAGCTGCCAACTTGGAATTCTTGGTAAATTGTTTGCCAATTTGCATATTCACAGATCCTTGAGGGTAAAGGTGTAGAGGAGCTGCTAAACCATTCTCAGTAGTTTACTGAACAATTTGGTGGAAAGAAAAATCTATATTTATTAGGGCTGTCAGTTTATCGCGTTAATTAGATTAATTAATTACACAGCAAATTATCGCGTTATGAAAATTAACTCAAAATCAATATTAAAAAAAAGAAAATGTAATCTCATTCATTCCATAAGAACGTAGAATACACATTTACAGACTTTTTTTTTTAATATGGTCCATTTGCATGTTCTTGGTATCTGATTCTAGGGACATCTATGGATCTCAGGGAATGTATTCCCAGTGTCAGAAATACTGTGTCTGTTACTAGGCTTGAGTAAATTGTAATGAACCAAATAAGAATATCAATTACATATTTTCTTTTATATCTTTGACTGTGAATAACACCATGCTAAAATTGACCAGACCTGAAAAATCTAAGCAAATGAATAAATGGAAGATGATTAAACAGAAGGTTTTGTAGATACAGTACTGAATTCTGCCATCCAGACACATGCCATTTGAAATATGATTATAGAATATAGAATATCAGGCCTAAAATGGTTATGCGATTAAAATGCGATTAATTAGATTAATTAATTACAAATCCTGTAATTAATTAGATAAATGACAGCACTAATATTTATACAAATTGTAATTCAATATAGAACTTTTTAGGCTGGGTAGTGCAGAGACTCTGGGATCGAATCCAGCTGTCAGCGGTACCTCCGGCTTGGTCAGTCGTCCCTACTAACACAATTGGCAGTGTTAGCAGGTGGGAAGCCGGTGGGGTATGTGTCCTGGTCTTTCTAAACTGCGACTCCTACTGGTCGGTCGGGGCGCCTGTTCAGCAGGGAGGGGATCTGGGGGAGATAGTGTGATCCTCCCACGTGTTATACTCCCCCGGTGAGAGTCCTCGCTGTCAGGTGAAAAGAAGCGGCTGGCGACTCCACATGTATCGGAGGAGGCATGTGGTAGTTCTACACCCTCCCTAGGCCGACAGTGGGGCAATGCACGCAACGACCAGGAAGGGAATTGGCATAACGACTAAATTGGGATGGGTGAAAAATACAGAAAGCCCCCCCCCCAAAAAAAAAGATTACACTTTTTTCTTTTTAAGGGTTTAAAATACATCCGGAGGGGATCTAACTCAATAGCAGAGTGGGACAACCCTGGCATTAGCCTCAGCCGAGTTACTCTCAGAGCCTTTTTATTGGTGGCAATACTCTGGCATATGGTTAACAACACAATCCTAGAATATAGTCCTGGGCTAATTGGTGAAATGAGAAGTGGGGCTACGTTTTAAAACACACCTAAGATGAAAGATAACCCTGGGCTAAGAATGTCAAGGTGTGGAAAAACACTACAAAGAGAGCCTTACCTGAAGTTGAGAGGCTGTGTTCCACAATCCCAACTTTCACGACCTGAGTCGAACACAATGTTCAGATATTCAAATCACCAGATCAGAAAATCGTACGGTAAATCTGTCATTTTATTTGGCACCTTTGTACAAAATAGCAATAGCTTACCCCAATAAATGGCACAAATTTCTGGCAGGAGTCCTCATCGGGGCTGTGGACAGAGGGAGGTGAGAGGGTGTTAAGTCAGGCCAGGGACGGCTTTAACACTGCAACACCCCAGGGGCACAGATGGACAGTCAATGACCTGTGGTATGGCCACTCCCATGCCCCATCACCATGGCGATGGCTCATGACAGGCAGGGTGGGATGGGCTTGTTCTGGGGATCATGCTACAATGAGATGAGTGATGACACTCTTTTTATTTTTTTTTATTTTTTTGGTAGATATTTTATTGTTTTTTCCGGGCAGTCCGGTACAGAGAGAGAGGATGTATGGGATATTAGAGGGGGGGGGGGGACGTTCGGCAAAGGTCACCGGGTCCGGGAGTCGAACATGGGACGGCCGCGTTGCACCGCAGCGCTGTACGTGGTGCGCCCAGTGATGACACTCCTTTACGCAGAAAGTCGGACGACGTCCTCTGCCCAAACAGGAAGTAAACTAACCAGTGCTACCTATACTCGTACTACGTTCCCATAACCTATTGAATGAATCATTTTACATTATTCTTTCCGCTCATGTTTTTTTTGGTCTCTTTTATGAGATGAGAAGTTAGGCAAAAAACGAGTTGAATAAAGATAAATCATTTAATTTCACAGCGTCTTTGCGGCCTTGTTTATTCACTGTATCCATGAAAACGATGATGAACACAGTCATAAAGGTTCCTTGCGCCAAAAAAGAAATCCCTTTTCTGATACCGTAATTCCTCTAATAGTAACCGGGTCTCAAATACAAGCCGGGTCTCTATTAATGGCCGGGTGCGCTCTTGAGCTAAGCAATTATAAGCCGGCCTCCTAATACAAGCCGGGTTACTAATATACTGAGCTGCACACTGAGCTAGTTACTTGATTTCACTTTGAAAACGTTGAAATGACCAGTGACCACCTGTAATTGCACTGTTTACTATTTCATACAGTACTTGGTTTCAATAAATGAACCCAGTACATTTTACTGGGTTCAAACTGACACAAAATGTTGATTTATTCATTATGATCCGTTAAAATTTGAAATATAGGCCTCCCTCTTATACAGGCCTCCTCCTAATACAAGCCTGGTACCCGCTACAGTTGAAACAAATACAAGCCGGGGTTACTATTAGAGGAATTACGGTAACTACATAATCACTGCATAACTGTTCAGACAAGCTTCATTTTTGGTTATTTGTGATACTCTGTATGCACCCAATTCAAAGTTTTCTTTCAAACTAATTTGGTCGCAGATGTACCGGATTTGATTAACAGTTATAAGGCGATTTGGGCAGAGCTGTTTTAATAGTAGGGGAAGTAGGTGAAAGTTGACAAGCGGAAATTAGTTGTGACTGAATCTTCAGAACGCACAGCTTTTTTTTGGGTACATGGTTTACTAAAACCTTTCTCAAGCACTCAAGTAATTATAATTTTTTTAATGATCTTTTCCCCCCTTCTTTTTCCGTTTTTCTCCCCTCCCAATGTTAGTCGTTATGCCAATTCCCAATCCCCTTCCTGGTCGTTGCGTCGGTCTGGGAGGCGCGGAGACTATCACATGCTTCCTCCGACACATGTGTACCCAGCCCACCGCTTCTTTTCACCTGGCAGCGCGGACTCTCACTGGGAGAGTGTAACGTGTGGAAGGTCACACTACCTCCCTCCAGATCTTTCCCTCGCTGTGCAGGCGCCCCGACCGAACTGTAGGAGTCGCTGTTTACAACGACCCGGACCCACCCACCGGCTTCCCTCCCCGCTGACTCTGCCAATTCAGCCAGTATGACGGCCGGCCAAGCCGGAGGCAACGCTGACAGCCGGATTCGATACCAGTGTCTCTCGCGTTGGTGACGAGCGCTTAGTCCGCTGCGTCACCCAGCCGCCGCACTCAAGTAATTTTTTATAAAATGTGGACCTGTACTACATAAGACTTCAGGATATGGAAGCGGAATGTTAATAATACCCTTTAAGGTATGAGACGTATGAATTTAAGACTTTTAAATACCCCGCAGATACTGAAGATATTAAATACCCTGTACGTAGCCCAACATCACGGTTCCATGTCTCAAAGCCGGGCTTCACAGAGAAACATCCCGATGGAACAGGCGACTCACAACCTTATATTGCCGGTAATTCCCTCGCTCTCCTTCTGTTCCTCTTACTCTGTGCAGTACGACACACCGCTCGACAAGGCGGAAACACCGGGGGCCAGAGCTCTTCAACGAGTAGGAAGTCCGTGGAGATGAACAAGCCCGACGCTTGAAGATAAAAGGTTTATCAATAAAAGATGATGGTTCTGGGAGCTCCAGTAGCTCACCACGTACCGCGAGCGCTATTTCAGCGCCGTGGACAACCGTGCTCGTCACGGATCTGGGGTTTAGCGAGTTCGAATCCCGGACTGCAGCCGTGCCTTTCCCAGAGTGTCTTCCCCCCCATCTGAACCCTTTCAGCCTGTTTCTGTCGGTCGAACTTGACCAGTATAAATGCGATAAACGTATAAAAGAGCCAGGGGAATGGCCAAAGTTTAAAAAAAAAAAAAAAAAAAAAAAAAAAATTATGGTTCGTAATGAAGTTGTGCTTCTGTGCCTATTCGGAAGACGGCCAGAAGAAGCGTAACGTTTGGAGGGCGGGTAAGGGAGCCTCTGGTCCTAACAAACGGGGCCCGTATTGAGGTGCGTCGAGGTGTCGAGGAGGAATCCACGCAGTCGTCTAGACCCGCGTCGATCTGACCAGAGGATCGGACCGGGCCCGCGGCCTTTTCAAAAACGCTTGCGGGAAAATATAAAACGGTCTGGCCTTCTGTCTCCTGCGCTGTCTGAGGGGGGGGGGGGGAGGGGTTACCACAGCGACACGGGGGCACCACACCACACCATCCAGGGGGGGATCACCACACTCACACAGGACACACCACACCACAGTCACCTGAGCCTGGAGGAGGGTCGACGCTCAGCTCCGTCCCCGGGGCTTGAAACACAGTTAAGAAATAAGACCACTTCAAGACCACTGTTGAGAAACCCTGACTTTTTGTAGAGTTGTAGAAGCAGCCGGAAGGTTAGACTGCTGTGACGCTCCCGCTCAGAAGAACGATTACTGTACATTAAACTTGTTCTAAATGCACGAGCGGCGGCCAAGTCATCGTTTTAGGGTACGAAGCCTTTCGCCCGCTTGTTTACGTGCCGAGAGTATGCCAGTATTGCCTGGTGTGAGATTGTGAAAACAAGGACGCAGACAGAATCGTCGGATGAAGAAATAAGGCGGAAATCTATTTCAGAGTGTCCGATAGAGCAGATGAGATTCTAAAACTACAAAAAGGATTACGAGTGAAAACAACCAAAGCTATATGGCGTCATCAGATGCAACAAACTGTGGGAAAGGTCTTGCATTTTGATAAACGTACAATTTTCTTTGAAGTGGTTCATTTGTAAGATTCCCTGATTTACCATGACCTAACCAGAGAACCTGTCAGGTTTCCAGCGGCAAGGCCCTCAAAATGAATCAATATGTCAGAGATAAGCCATAACATAACGAGAACGCTGTCAGTTTTGAACACAACGGCCTTTGAGAAAACTACATTTGGTGCCGACAGCATATTGACATCATAAAAATAACTCAATACATACACGTAATAGTTTGGGATACGGAGATGATTTTTTTTAAATACTGTAACTCATGAAAAAGCTGAATAATTGATGTTTTGTTTGTTTGATATTCAACTTTTTTTTTTTTTTTTTTTTTTTTTACGTGTTTTTTTCTGAGAGTAGTCTAAGATCCAGGGGGACTGATAAGAGCCATAAACATGAACTAAACTTAACCGCCATTCATGTTAAGTGAGTGAGAGTAGCGGCCCGGGTCATAATTATTTGTCAACACTGTTTTCCAACAAATGAGGATATACAACTCTCATCTCAATAGAATTAGTGGCAGCTAAACATTGCTCTTGTTTGTATGGCCTGGTTCTTCACTACTCTATGGCAAAATAAAATAATACTGAATATCACATTTGAGAGAGGATTAAAACAAAACATTACTTTGAGATCAGGGGTCCATTTTTAGTATTTTCTTTGTTATAGGTTGTTAGGCAAATCTCCACGGCAACAAAACAGGAAGGACACAAAAATGGTTAAGAATCAAAGTCACACCAAACCAAAGGGAGACGAGGCCAGAACACAGTGCAGAGCGAGATCACAGTGGAGAGGAGGACATGTTAAAGCTCCACTACGTAGTTTTGGGAATAAAAAAACAAAAATAAGACCAAGAACAATTAGCTACTAATGCTAATAGGGCTGGGCGTGAGTAATCCATTACTCGCCGTCTCAACAGACCTCGACTGGTTTTTGTGTGTGCTCGGTTTTTTCTTTTCTTTAATTGGTTACCACTAGGGATGTTCGATATTGGCTTTTTTACCGATATCCGATATACCGATATTGTCCAACTCTTAATTTCCGATACCGATATCAACCGATACCGATATATGTGGGGTTCCCCCCCCAAAAAACTTAATCATTTCAGGTAATTAACATTACATATCTCCTGTTGTGGAATTAACACAACATTATGCATACTTTTGACAATAAATAAAATAAGAATTTGTTCTTACTTGCTTGCCTGGGTAAATAAAGGTTAAAGAAATGTAAAAGAAAAAAAAGATAAAAAGATAAAAAAAATTGGAAAACCGATACAGATAATTTCCGATATTACATCTTAATGCCAATATCGGCCGATAATATCGGACATCCCTAGTTACCACTGAATCTTTGTTTGCCACTGAAAGAGAAATCTCGCTCTGAAATCCTGCAAGGTGTGAGTTGTTGCAGGAAGACAACAAGTGGAAGCTGTGGAGCGCAGAGAGCTAACGTCCTCCTGTATCCAGCCTCTCTGCTAACGTTACCGCTGTGGAGCGCGGAGAGCTAACGTCCTCCTGTCTCCAGCCTCTTTGCTAACGTTACCGCTGTGGGGCGCGGAGAGCTAACGTCCTCCTGTCTCCAGCCTCTTTGCTAACGTTACCGCTGTGGAGCGCGGAGAGCTAACGTCCTCCTGTCTCCAGCCTCTTTGCTAACGTTACCGCTGTGGAGCGCGGAGAGCTAACGTCCTCCTGTCTCCAGCCTCTTTGCTAACGTTACCGCTGTGGAGCGCGGAGAGCTAACGTCCTCCTGTATCCAGCCTCTTTGCTAACGTTACCGCTGTGGAGCGCGGAGAGCTAACGTCCTCCTGTCTCCAGCCTCTTTGCTAACGTTACCGCTGTGGAGCGCGGAGAGCTAACGTCCTCCTGTCTCCAGCCTCTCTGCTAACGTTACCGCTGTGGAACGCGGAGAGCTAACGTCCTCCTGTCTCCAGCCTCTCTGCTAACGTTACCGCTGTGGAGTGCGGAGAGCTAACGTCCTCCTGTCTCCAGCCTCTCTGCTAACGTTACCGCTGTGGAGCGCGGAGAGCTAACGTCCTCCTGTCTCCAGCCTCTTTGCTAACGTTACCGCTGTGGAGCGCGGAGAGCTAACGTCCTCCTGTCTCCAGCCTCTTTGCTAACGTTACCGCTGTGGAGCGCGGAGAGCTAACGTCCTCCTGTATCCAGCCTCTTTGCTAACGTTACCGCGAAAAATGTGTTGCACAGCTAGCTTAGCGTTATTTAAAAAGATAAAAACAGCGGTTCTTGTTTGTGCATTTCCAAATTGTAGCATTCATAGACTATTGATACGGACATGCCGCTCCATGGGCGGAGAGACCTGCTGCAGACAGAGTGGAGCTAATCAAATGATTACAAATGGTACCCGTCGTTTGGTTCGACTGACAATAAGCTTTACGCATCGGGTAGACTGCTGTGCATAATGAAATCGGCGTGTGTGCAATATCTCGTTATTGCTTCGGCCATGTGCTTTAAGATACATTCTAAAAATAGATTTCCATAGACAATTACTCAAGCACTACTCGAGTAATTAATGCGAGTACCGGTACGCAATCCGGGAAGACATTAGTCATGCCCATACCTGAATACTAATTAGTTCCTAATGCCCATTTCTTATCTCAACACAAATCCAAGAAATTACCTTTAGAATCCACGTTGAAGCATACATTGGTTGTATTGTAAATGTGACGGCAGTGTGGGAGCACCACAGACAGCTGTTAGCTTCATAGGGGTGTTCCAGGGGAGCCTCCTCTTTATAGTAGATATATAGTATTATACACGATTTGGACTTTTCAGAGGTTCAAATTCTTATCCCAAAAACTACGTAGCGCAGCTTTTAGACACACACCACACCGGGGTGGCCGAGCCCAATGCAGGAGAGAAAAACAAAAGAAACACTGAGTTGAATTAGATACCTGATGTAAAAATCAAAATACAAACTTCTCTTCCTTGAATGCAAACCAAAGAGGAGAGGAGGGAGAGGAGAAGGCAACAGAGTTAAATAGTGTTGGATATATATACGCTACCAGACCACGCTCACATGGATCCAGGGGTTCACCAGCCACATCGTGGCTTTCTTCACGCCCCAAGGTAGCCTCCTTCTTAAGAATTGTTAAAGACTGATTGATCGAAGACTAATTTGAGAAACCTGTAAGCGCCTGCAGGAAACTATGTATCGTACGAGAACTTATGGGGGCAGAGTAGGGATTTGTGCGCGGGAAGTCGATGGTTCATTGAGAGGGAGGGTCCTAAGCTGCGTGATTTTTTTTCCCCCGTAGCCTCTGTGAAGGAAGACGCTCTTTGATTGCAGCGAAGAAGAAAAAGACGCTCTCTGATTGGCTAACCCTAACTCTAAGCATAACCACGTTGAAAAAATGCCTAAGCATAACCACTTCGAAAGAGGGCCTAAGCATAACCACTTCGAAAGAATGCCTAAGCATAACCACTTCAAAAGAATGCCTAAGCATAACCACTTCGAAAGAGGGCCTAAGCATAACCACTTCGAAAGAATGCAGAGAATATATGTACAAGGCGGAAGAGACCCTTCGGAGCTAAACCAGTCAGAGAGGGTATTTTCTTCTTCGCTGTACGCGGCCTAGCCAATCAGAGAGCGTAGTCGGAAACAGAGGCTACGGAAAAGAATCACGCTCCTAAGCTTCCATTTGCTGTAATGTTGCAGTGAATTATCACCGATAGGAAGTTCATTAGTTCAATGTTTGTGACATTATTTTCTGCATAATATAATATATATAAAAAAAATTATCCTCGCAACTTTCTGGGTGGCGTTGCCGTCTCCAGTATGTCCTGCATGTCAAACACGCAACCAATCGGTTGGGTTTTCAAGTGTCACAAAAACTCATTTAGATACTCGTCATCAGACCCTTGACGTTAATACAATACAGTCTTGAGTATGAGATGAATTGAAGACAAGCGAGACTAAGAGTGCGGCAGAACTTACCAGCCACCGACAACATTTTCAATTCAAGCTTCATATTAGGACCGGGAGGTATATAGAATAGGAAGGTATATAGATTTTTACTATAGCGTAGTCCATGCTAAATACATATTGTAAAAATAAATTATACAAAAATAATATTGTTAAGTTAATTGTTCCTTAACAATTAGCATTTAAAAAAATAATAATAATTAAATAGCACCATGACAGTTGTATCACAAGATATTGAAGATGATGACATAAAAAACATCACATTGTAATTTGGACTGGAAAACGAAATAACAATAATATTGAAGAAAAGATATTACGATATCGCCCAGCTCTACTTGGTTCAATATTACACTTACTGTAGACTTCTTGTATATTTTTTTACTGTATATTTTATTCTATTCTTAGGCAATTTGTTTTGTTATTCTTATTCGTGACTTTGTTCTGTCTAAATGTTTAATGTGAGCGATTTGTAGTGTCAAATTTCCCTCGGGATGATTAAAGTATTTCTATTCTCGTGTGTGTGTGTGTGTGTGTGTGTGTGTGTGTGTGTGTGTGTGTGTGTGTGTGTGTGTGTGTGTGTGTGTGTGTGTGTGTGTGTGTGTGTGTGTGTGTGTGTGTGTGTGTGTGTGTGTGTGTGTGTGTGTGTGTGTGTGTGTGTGTGTATGTGTGTGTGTGTGTGTGTGTGTGTGTGTGGACTAGCTGCTGTCATGTGTCTGTCTTAGACTAACAGTACAGAGACACAGTGGAGAAACGATCAGGCTGGAGCCAGAACCAGACAAACAGACGTGCTTCAGGTACAAGACAGACAGAAACATCTGCATACACATCTGCATGCAGCAGCACAACACAGAACACCACAAAACAAACCTTGTAGATGCAGAATAAATGACTAAATGTTGTGTTTGCAGAATAAATGACCAAATGTTGTGTTTGCAGAATAAATGACTAAATGTTGTGTTTGCAGAATAAATGACCAAATGTTGTGTTTGCAGAATAAATGACTAAATGTTGTGTTTGCAGAATAAATGACTAAATGTTGTTTGCAGAATAAATGACTAAATGTTGTGTTTGCAGAATAAATGACTAAATGTTGTGTTTGCAGAATAAATGACTAAATGTTGTGTTTGCAGAATAAATGACTAAATGTTGTGTTTGCAGAATAAAGGACTAAATGTTGTTTGCAGAATAAATGACTAAATGTTGTGTTTGCAGAATAAATGACTAAATGTTGTGTTTGCAGAATAAATGACTAAATGTTGTGTTTGCAGAATAAATGACTAAATGTTGTGTTTGCAGAATAAAGGACTAAATGTTGTTTGCAGAATAAATGACTAAATGTTGTTTGCAGAATAGAAATCTAAACGTTGTGTTTGCAGAATAAATGTCTAAATGTTGTTTGCAGAATAAATGACTAAATGTTGTTTGCAGAATAAATGACTAAATGTTGTGTTTGCAGAATAAATGACTAAATGTTGTGTTTGCAGAATAAATGACTAAATGTTGTGTTTGCAGAATAAATGACTAAACGTTGTTTGCAGAATAAAAGTCTTAAACGTTGTTTGCAGAATAAATGTCTAAACGTTGTTTGCAGAATAAAAGTCTAAACGTTGTTTGCAGAATAAAAGTCTAAACGTTGTTTGCAGAATAAAAGTCTAAACGTTGTTTGCTCGTCACCACAGTGTGCCTCTGTTATACAAAACAATTTGTTTGCAGAATAAATAAATGTCTAAATGTTAGGGGTGTAACGGTACACAAAAAACACGGTACGGCACGTACCTCGGTTTTGAAGTCAAGGTTCGGTACGGGTTTTCGGTACAGCGGGGGAAAGTGTTCCACTCAGGGGTGATGTGATGTAGTGTGCAGTAACTAATTGTACTTGTAGGGCTGTCAACGAATATTCTATATTGAAATTAATAATAATAATAAAAAACTAAAAATAATTATATTACATTGTGAAAAAAAACAGCCCCCAGTGGGCTGTCGTTAGTGGTTAACATACCGTATTCGTTCGGTACACAGCCGTTCGGTACGGTACGGTACACACTGAAACGGTTCGGTACGGATACGTGTACCTTCACACCCCTACTAAACGTTGTTTGCAGGATAAATATCTAAACGTTGTTTGCAGAATAAAAGTCTAAAACGTCGTCGTCGCCGCAGTGTGCCTCTATGTTATACAAAACAATTTGCACCCATACAGTATATATACACATACAGGTTGCGCACGCAAACACATTGCAATAATAGATACACAGTAAGTGAAAGTGTCTTAACCTCTTCTGCTTGTAGGTGAGCATGGCCTCCGAGATGGGGAACTGGTGAGACACGGTGGCCCCGGCCAGGTACTGCACCACGCGGCCAGCCACGTCGATGTTGTCTGTCAGGACCACACACACACACACACAGGCACAGACACACACACGCACGCACACACACGCACGCACGCACACACACACACCCAGGCACACAGGCACAGACACACACACACAGTTATGTAATGCTGCAGTTAATTGTGTGTCCTGTGTTCCAGGTAGATTGGCAGCAAAATCAGCCAATCGAGACGCTGCCTGCAGTGTGCTTATAACCCTTTCACTACCACACGGTTAACCCTTTCACTGTGACAATACGGAAGGCCACATGACAAAGGGTTAGCCCTTTCACTACCACAATACAGAAGGTTAACCCTTTACTATCACACTACAGAACTGTCTGTAGTGTGATAGTAAAGGGTTAACCTTCTGTAGTGTGGTAGTGAAAGGGTTAAAAGGCTGTCTCTCTCTCTCTCTCTCTCTCTCTATGGATACCGTCTACCATGGCGCGCTGAGATTTAGCACAAAGTCCTTACTCACCACTGTACTTTGTATTCTCGGGTGGGATGGTCTGCCCTGTCCACCCGCAGACTCGACCATTGGCATATCCGTATTTATAAGGCTATCCTTGGACTGCTGCCAACTTACCTACAGATGTACATTCTTCTGGTTAAATAATATATATATATATATTTTTTTTAAAACACCACACTTTACCCTTTATTCACAGTAGTTGTATTAATTAGGGGTGTAACGATGCGACCTCACAACGATTAATTTAGATTACGATTATTCAGGCATTCAATGCATCATGAAATCTCTTCATTTGACCACGATTCGATTCGATTAATTTTCTATTCATTCTATTCAGTTAATTCCCCAAAAGAAATTTAATACACAAATGTGTCTGGGGGAACTGATTCACTCAGCATGAATGGACTATAGGTCAATAAAAACAATACACAAAAAAAATTACATAAAAGAAAAAAAATATATATATTATTTTTATTTAGATTAATTTCGATTATATTCTAACATTCCCTGTAACACACACGTGCACACACAGTTACTTCAGGTCCACTGTTGATCCAGAGCAGTCCTGGTTTTATTTATCTCAATGTTAAGGTCTGAGTCTAGTGATTTTCCTCTTTTCAGTGGTAATGTTTATAAACACTGTAGTAAAATGTACTTTCACTGCATTTAAAAAAAAAGTTTGAAAATGTTTAAATTCAATCTACAAATCTTAACTAATTCTTGATGAATTGAAAATGGAGGACCCTGATGTAACCAAGACGAAAGTATTTCTCTGGTCTTCGTCCTCTTAGCAGTTGTTTGTATTGAGCTGTACTGTATTGCACCCATTCTGAAATCTGTATAATAACGTTTTCAATCAATCAAACAAAGCACGATTACAAGTAAACATAGCTTAGCAGTTATTCAATAAAACGGATTGAAATCTAAAGGGATTGAAGTCCATTAACAATGAGGCCTCCTGTACAAGTGGATCTGACTGAACAGCACTGGGTTGAATCCAACTAGAATAGAGTCAATTAATGAACAGGCCTACTGTACTATCACTGCCCTGTTCTGTGCGTGTGTGTGTGTGTCCTTGTCTTCCTATTGTTGTGGGGCCTAAATGTCCCGACGAGTGATGACAATGTTGTTGTTGTTGTTGTTGTTGTTGTTGTTGTTGTTGTTGTTGTTGTTGTTGAAGAAACATGAGTCAGTCCCCAAGGAAAAGGGGCTATTGTAGGGTTAGGATAAAGGTTAGGGTTAGGCATGTAGACATTATGATTAAGGTTAGGGGAATGAATGTAAGTCTATGGAATGCCCCCACAACGCATTAAAACATGGCTGTGTGTGTGTGTGCGTGCGTGCGTGTATGTATATACAACAGTATGTGTACCGGTATGTCTGTGTGTGTGACTCTGAGTGTGTGCACACATCTGTGTGTGTGTGTGTGTCTTTGGGTGAATGCTTCCTTCATCAATCTCCTCCAGACAGGTCACAGGGGCAAGAACAGTGTCTGGACCAATTCTCCAGATCAGAACAGGTCTCAGCTGCCCCGCCCCATCGCTCAGTCTGTGACCTCGTCTCTTCCTCTTTCACGCCTGGCTGAACATCAGACACACACACCTGCTGTCCGTCTCTACAGGCCTAAAGGCGCCCCACCATCCCTGCTCTGTCTCCAGGAGCTCTGTCTCCAGAAGGTTAACCCTTTCACTAGCACACTACAGAAGGTTAACCTTTCACTACCACACTACAGAATGGTAACCTTTCACTACCACACTACAGAAGGTTAACCCTTTCACTACCACACTACAGAAGGTTAACCCTTTCACTAGCACACTACAGAAGGTTAACCCTTTCACTACCACACTACAGAATGGTAACCTTTCACTAGCACACTACAGAAGGTTAACCCTTTCACTAGCACACTACAGAAGGTTAACCTTTCACTAGCACACTACAGAAGGTTAACCCTTTCACTACCACACTACAGAAGGTTAACCCTTTCACTACCACACTACAGAAGGTTAACCTTTTCACTACCACACCACAGAAGGTTAACCCTTTCACTAGCACACTATAGAAGGTTAACGCTTTCACTACCACACTACAGAAGGTTAACCCTTTCACTACCACACTACAGAAGGTTAACCCTTTCACTACCACACTACATAAGGTTAACCCTTTCACTACCACACTACAGAAGGTTAACCCTTTCACTAGCACACTACAGAAGGTTAACCCTTTCACTACCGCACTACAGAAGGTTAACCTTTCACTACCACACTACAGGTTAACCTTTCACTAGCACACTACAGAAGGTTAACCCTTTCACTACCACACTACAGAAGGTTAACCTTTCACTACCACACTACAGAAGGTTAAAGCTTTCACTACCACACTACAGAAGGTTAACCCTTTCACTACCACACTACAGAAGGTTAAAGCTTTCACTACCACACTACAGAAGGTTAACCCTTTCACTACCACACTACAGAAGGTTAAACATTTCACTAGCACACTACAGGTTAACCTTTCACTAGCACACTACAGAAGGTTAACCCTTTCACTACCACACTACAGAAGGTTAACCTTTCACTACCACACTACAGAAGGTTAACCCTTTCACTACCACACTACAGAAGGTTAACCTTTCACTAGCACACTACAGAAGGTTAACCTTTCACTACCACACTACAGAAGGTTAACCTTTCACTAGCACACTACAGAAGGTTAACCTTTCACTACCACACTACAGAAGGTTAACACTTTCACTAGCACACTACAAAAGGTTAACCCTTTCACTAGCACACTACAGAAGGTTAACCTTTCACTAGCACACTACAGAAGGTTAACCTTTCACTAGCACACTACAGAAGGTTAACCCTTTCACTACCACACTACAGAATGTTAACCCTTTCACTACCACACTACAGAAGGTTAACGCTTTCACTACCACACTACAGAAGGTTAACCCTTTCACTACCACACTACAGAAGGTTAACGCTTTCACTACAGAAGGTTAACCCTTTCACTACCACACTACAGAAGGTTAACCTTTCACTAGCACACTACAGAAGGTTAACGCTTTCACTACCACACTACAGAAGGTTAACACTTTCACTACCACACTACAGAAGGTTAACCCTTTCACTAGCACACTACAGAAGGTTAACGCTTTCACTACCACACTACATAATGTTAACCCTTTCATTACAACTACAGACGGTTAACCCTTTCACTAGCACACTACAGAAGGTTAACCTTTCACTACCACACTACAGAAGATTAACCTTTCACTACCACACTACAGAAGGTTAACCCTTTCACTACCACACTACAGGCGGTTAACCCTTTCACTACCACACTACATAATGTTAACCCTTTCACTACCACACTACAGATGGTTAACCTTTCACTACCACACTACAGCAGGTTAACCTTTCACTACCACACTACATAATGTTAACCCTTTCACTACCACACTACAGAAGATTAACCATTTCACTACCACACTACAGAAGGTTAACCTTTCACTACCACACTACATACTGTTAACCCTTTCACTACCACACTACAGCGGGTTAACCTTTCACTACCACACTACATGTTAACCCTTTCACTACCACACTACATAATGTTAACCCTTTCACTACCACACTACAGAAGATTAACCTTTCACTACCACACCACCCGTCAGTACCTGAGGAGGTCAGTCAGTACCTGAGGTCAGAGGTCGGTCAGTCAACACCTGAGAACAGTGAGGTCAGAGGTCAGTCAGTGTACCTGAGGTGGGCCGTTCCGTCCTGCAGAACAGATCCCTCCACGCTGTGTCCATGAAGATGCTGTTGAACTTGCTGTCGAAGGAGGCCACGTACTTAGCCAGGGGATGAGAACCTGAAGGGAGGGAGACGCACCGACACGGCTCCGTGAGGTTAGGGACCGAACAGTGATTAGGCTCGTGCCGGAGCCGGGTCCCCAACGTAATCTGGAACCGGCCGGCGCGCTCACACCGGGAATAATTGGTTCGGAACATGACGGAGGCTTTAATTCGGCCCTCTAAGAAAACACTGAGTGAGCACCGATTTTTCATGTTCCGAACCAATTGTTCCCGGTGTGAACGCACCGTTCAGGTACCGGTTCCGGCCGGTGTGAAAGGTCTATGAGAGAAACAAGAATCACTAGTACATCGGCCGATATATCAAGAATAAATCCAATCTGTTACCGTCACTGAACTACACAGACTAAAGATGATCCGGTTGAGGTCATTGGACAATGACGATCGAGACGCCAGTATAAAAATAACATCCTTCTAGGTGTGAAATGTTGATTTATTTTGCACATAATGGTAAAATGGACTGCATGCATATAGTGCTTTTTATCCAAATCACTTTACACATCCACCCATTCACTCACACACCGATGGCGGAGGCAACCATGCAAGGTGCCAACCTGCTCATCGGGAGCAGTTAGGTTAGGGGGTGAAGTGTCTTGCTCAAGGACACTTCGACACACTGCCGGAAGGAGCGGGAATCAAACCGGGAACCTTCTGAATATCGAGACAACTGCTCTACCTCCTGAGACACTGTCACCCCTAATAATAATCTCACACATATCCAAAACTCTAAACGGTTTTGCACACATTCATTGATTTTTGAGTTACTAAGACTAAATGACTTTGAATATGGCCACCAGTGATGTCATCGGAGACGATGAAATGATAGCAAGACCTTGTCTTAAAGGGACTACCTTTATTTATATTTAGTTATTTAGATGACCGCTTTTATAAAAAGCGACTTACAAGTTCTGTATGCATCTATTCGAAAGGCAACCGGTTTATGCGTTTTGCTAATCTGATTGGCCACTGACGTTTCTGGTCATGTGACATGTGCGCCCAATCGCGTGACGCGCCCATTTACGCCTCGAACAGCAGCAAACTACCTAACGCCTAGTTTATCACTGGTTAAGCTTAGGCGACTCTTTCGAAGTTGGTTATGGTTAGAGTTTGGAATCAGGGCTGGCGTTCTATTGCCCTGCTCTAAGACAAACTCTAACCATAACCAACTTCGAAAGAGTGCCTAAGCTTAACCGGCGAAAGAACTTGCCGTCACACGATTGGTGCGACCAGAAACAGCAGTGGCCAATCAGAGCGCAAAACACGAACGCGGAAGCATCAACCGGTTGCCTTTCGAATAGACGCGTTCTGTACAACAAGTCAGCAGGGAGGATAAAACTCTTGGCAGCTAAGGGTCAGCAAGATTGTTAGTCAGACAGTGTCGAACTTGAGTGCTACAGTCTTGAGTGCATAGTAGCATAATTTCTTCCATCATTTCATGGAGCTCTAATGAACACAACAACACAAGGATTCAATCACTGGTGTCCATATTCAAACTAATGTACTCTCAGTAACTGTCAAACTAAAACAATGTAAGTAAGTAAGTAAGTAAGTATTGTGTTTGTGCGGACCTGTTCTCCCAAACTGGTCAGCAAATGACTGTTTTCATTTTTACGTTATTATTATTATTATTATTTTTTTTTAAACATTGATCTTAACTGATCACTGTGACTTTTTTGCTTTTATCGTTATATATGCCTATGTTTGTGTACAGCACTTTGAGCTACATGACATGTATGAAAGGTGCTTTATGAAAGGTGCTTTATAAAAACAAACTGGTCAGACTACTGCTTGACCTTACTCCTAGAACCCACCTCACCCCTGCCCACTTTGACAACCTAGGATGGCTTAGAGTAGACGACAGAGTACAGCAACTAGCAATGGGCCTGGTCTACAAGATACACTACACGACCAAGGTACCCATGTACATGTCAAAATACTTCCCAAAGGTCAGTGAATACCACGATCACAACACCAGAGGGAGCTCCACAAATCATGTTAAACCCAGATTCGGCTCAAATAAGGGACTAAACACGTTTCGCAAGTATGCCACATCAATGTGGAACGCCCTACCCAAAGCTGTAAAGGAATGTGGATCACTACCCACTTTCAAAACCTCTCTCAAGGGACACCTACGGGAGACTGCAATTCAACACTGGCCCCTGTAAATATCCTAACCCAACCCCCTCCAATGTACAGTCATTTACCTAGTATGGTTTTGTCAATAGTCCAATGTACAATTTTGTTTGTTTGTACAGTGTCTCCTCCCCCCCCCCTCAATGTACAGTTTTGCTTGTTTATACAGTGTGCCCCCCCCCCCACCTCCAATGTAAATTACCCAGTATGGTTGTCAATATCCCAATGTACCCAACCCCCCCCACCCAACCTCCTCCAATGTACAGTTTCTACGTCAAATGTATATACTCCCTTTTCGTGACTCCTTCTGTATCACAAACAGTACTGTATTTGCAAATCTGGTATGTCATAAATGTATAGATGTAGCAGTACTGACTATCTGTATGTCATGTATGTCATAAATGTCCTGATGAATTGAAAATGGGGGACCCTGATGTAAACAAGACGAAAGTCTTTCTCTGGTCTGCATCCCCTTAACAATTGTGTGTATTGAACTGTACTGTATTGTACCCATTCTGCAATCTGTTAATAAAGTTTTCAATCAATCAATCAATCAACCCCTCCCCATCATATGTATATACTCTGTCAGGATCTAGGGGTAACAGTACTGTATATTTTAATACCGCTTATGTCACAAATGTATCAGTACTAAATACCTATATGTCCCTATGCCATAAATGTCATGTATGTTGTGTATGTCATAAATGTCTATATGAATTGAAAATGGGGGACCCTGATGGAAACAAGACAAACGTCTTTCTCAGGTCTGCATCCCCTTAACTCTTTCAGTGCCACTCACGAGATTTCTCGTGTTTTTTTATAGGTGGTTGCTAGCCACTCACGAGATTTCTCGGAATTTTTTTTTTTTTTTTTTTTTTTTTTTTGCGATCTGAAAAATTATTGCATCACCCGAGCCTACCCGAGTATTGCCGAGCTGCGCCGGTGATCACTGTGGAAAAAAGCGCCCCCTGTCGTCTCCCAGATGACATAAGTGATTTTGGAATGGACTCAATGAAAATGAATGGGGAAAAAAATCCGGTACTCCACATTTTCCAGTTCACTGATCCAGCCGGGGTTACTAGAGTTCATTCTGGAGCCTCAGATCCCCGCGGATCAAGTTCAAGTTCAAGTTCAAGTTCTTTAATAGTTGTCATACAGAAGTACAGAATACTTTCATACAAAATGCTTCTTACTGTTACGCTCCAGAGACTGTGCTAGACAAGATAGTATCAAATAACATAATAACATAATATAGCATGAATTTAGAAGAGGCAGAAAATGAGGTCACAGTTGTTCGGTATAGACATATGTACAATGTTCTGAGTTACCATATAATATACAATACACAACTATGCAGTGTACTAATGTACAGTACTATCTAGTGCAAAGCAGAAATGGGATGAGGTACAATTTTAGGTACAATTTACAGTAAGGTGTACGAGTTGTAGTGCAATCCTTCATCCATAAATATAAAGTGTGGGGAGTGGGTGCTACAGTGTGTTTGTTTAAAGTGGGTGTGTGCTATAAAGTGTGTGTAGTGGGTGCTACAGTGTGTTTGTTTAAAGTGAGTGTGTGCGTGTGGATGTGTGTGCTATGTGTGTTTGGTGGTTGTTGTTGTGTAGTGTTCATTCATTGTTCGTTTAGCAGCCTGATGGCCTGGGGATAGAAGCTACTTCTGAGTCTTTCTGTGCTCGCCTTGAGACTCCTGTATCGCTTGCCTGACGGCAGCAGTTCAAAGAGGCAGTTGTTCGGGTGGCTCGAGTCCTTAATAATTCTCTTAGCCTTCCCCTTGCAACGCTTGTAGTAAATGTTCTGGAGGGTGGGGAGCCCCCCTCCAATTGTGCGTTCGGCTGAACGTGTCACTCTTTGTAGTCTGCTTTGGTCTTTTGCAGTGCTATTCCCAAACCAGGAGGTGATGTTGCCGGTCAAGATGCTCTCTATTGTACATGAGTAGAAGTTCTTAAGGATCTTCTGGCTGACTTGGAACTTCCTTAGGCGCCTGAGGAAGTAGAGGCGTTGTCGTGCCTTCTTCACCACACTGTTAATGTGTATGGTCCATTTCAAGTCCTCGGATATGTGGGCTCCGAGGTACTTGAAGCTGTTGACTCTCTCAACCGGTGCCCCGTCGATGCTGAGGGGGCTGTAGTCCTTGACCCCCGACCTCCTGAAGTCCACAATCATCTCCTTTGTTTTGCTGACGTTCAGGGAGAGGCTGTTTTCCTGGCACCATCCCGCCAGGACCTTGACCTCTTCCAGGTAGGCCCTCTCGTCGTTGGCAGAGATCAGGCCCACCACCACTGTGTCGTCAGCAAATTTGACGATTGTATTGCTACTCCGCTGAGCCACACAGTCGTGTGTGTACAGGGAGTAGAGGAGGGGACTCAGAACACAGCCCTGGGGGGCCCCTATGTTGAGGGTGATGGATGAGGAGGTGCAGTTGCCTGCTCTCACCACCTGGGGTCTGCCAGTCAGGAAGTCCAAGACCCACTGGCAGAGGTCATAGCCCAAGCCCAGGTCCCTGAGCTTGGCTATGAGTATGGAGGGGACTATGGTATTGAATGCCGAGCTGTAGTCGATGAATAGCATTCTCACATAGTTCCCCTGCCTCTTGTCCAGGTGTGATGCTGCTGTGTGCAGCACATGGGATATGGCGTCCTCCGTGGACCTGTTGGGGCGGTATGCAAATTGCAGGGGGTCCATGTTGATGGGGAGGGAGGAGCAGATGTAGCCCTTTACTAGCTTCTCAAAGCACTTCATGGCTATGGAGGTGAGAGCTACAGGGCGGTAGTCGTTGAGGCAAGCAGGCTTGGATTTTTTGGGTACAGGGATAATAGTGGACTTCTTCAGGCAGGTGGGGATGACAGCCTGTTCTAAGGACAGGTTAAATATGTCAGTGAATACTGGGGCCAGTTGGTCGGCACAGACTTTTAGGACGCGGCCGGGGATGCCGTCCGGACCTGCTGCCTTCCTGATATTCACTTTTTTAAAGGTCCGCCTCACCTCATGCTCTGTTACCCTGAACACTGCGCCTCCATCAGCAGCCGACCCCCCCCCCCCCCATTGCCGAGGCTTGTGAGCTGGTGTTGTTATTACCAGCATCAAACCTCGCATAGAAGGTATTGAGGTCGTTTGCTAAGGAGATGTCACTGTTCAGTTTGAGGGAGGCGCCTTTGTAGTCTGTCATCGTTTTGAGCCCCTGCCACATAGCTCTAGAGTCAGCTTGTTCAAACTGGAGTTCAATTTTATCCCTGTAGCGCCGTTTGGCCTCTGACACTGTCCTCCTTACGTTGTGTTGCGCCACCTTGTGGTCGTTCATGTTGCCTGCCACTAGGCATGGAGAACCACTGTGTCGCGTTGGATCCATACACGTATCGATTTTTTCGAATGGTGATCAGGAATTGGAATATACCAGTTGGATACCATCTGATGTCAGGTAAGGACTCTATGTTATCAGTGGTAGGATAATCAGAGTAAGTTTGATGAAGTTATAAGCTGTTTTGTGAAATCTCTTCTTTCGTTTTCACTGTAAAAGTCCGAGAGGAAATCAACGAGGCGATTATCCGCGCGCGGCCGTAATGTGCGTGCGTGCACGTATAATATTGATCATCTAGCGTTTATTTGAAAACGATTCATAAAAAGGCCGACGAATATCAACGTTGTGGAATATTCCACTAAAAGACGATTTTCATAGAATGCTCCAGAATGAGTTGTTTTTTATATCAAAACGGGGGCTTTTCTAACTGCTCTGAAACGGCAACGACGCGATAAAAAAACAATCTGCCTTCACAGCACTGTCTGGAACATAGTCTTTGATAATGCGATGGCAGATTAGACACATAGCCATAATTTAAAACATAGATTAGGCGATATTAACGTTAACATTGGCGCCGATGGTGGCATTCAAGCGGTAAAACGGAAAACCAGGCGTGGCATTGAAAGAGTTAACAATTGTATGTATTGAGCCGTACTGTATTGTACCCATTCTGCAATCTGTTAAATAAAGTTTTCATTCATTCATTCACACTTACTAAAACAATGTGTGCAAAAACGGTCTAGACTTTTTGCATGTGTGCGAGATCATGTGCAAAATAAAATCAGCGTTGTTGTTGTTTGCGAAGCGCCCCTTTAGGTGAAAGACAAGCCCCATTTAAGTGAAAGGGACGGCCCTTTAGGTGAAAGACACGCCCCATTTAAGTGAAAGACATGCCCCTTTACGTGAAACACGGCCCTTTAAGTGAAATACACACCCATTTAAGTTAAATACACGCCCATTTATGTGAAATACACTCCCCATTTAAGTGAAAGGCACTGCCCTTTAAGTGAAAGACACGCCCCTTTAAGTGAAAGGCACATATATCAGATTTTTTATATTTTATTATAATAAGAAATAAAATAAGAAATAACAATTCAGTACATTTATATCTATGTGTTAATTTGTTACATTTAGTTTCACTAAGTTAGGAAAGTAATGTTTTAAGTCAAGCCTGATGTTGCCTTGCACAAAAGAATGATCCCAGTCTCTTCCACACAGTGAGGCATACAGTTTATTAATTAAATGAATGAAGTTTATTGTGATCCTTTACAATTCTTAACACATTGGTTGCCAACAACGAGATTTCTCGTTATTGGCCGCCATTCGTTGGTTGCCAATAAAGAGATTTCTCGTTATTTAATCGTTATTTCTTTTATTAGCGATATCCATTCATTTTTCATCCGTCCAGCCTTAACGTTATCATTGGGAATGGCTCTGAGCTCGAAAAGGGCAAATACCGCCCCCTATCGTCTCCCGGATGGTAATGCACATCATTGGATTGTATTGAGTGAAAAAGTGCATCAGAGAAAAACTCCGGTCCAGGGTTTTCCCATCTCTGGCAAGCAGTGTCTGTTACCAGATTTACTGGCGAGGCTCGGAGCAGCTTTCGATTATGCGTTTCGGACTATAACGTTGGATCAATAAACACGATCAATATTTGGAATGGCAATCAGGAATTGGATTCATCTTTTTGCAGAACATCTGACCTGCGGTAAGGAATCTATGTTACCAGTTTTGGGTTAATCAGAGTTGTTTTTCACAGCGTTCACAACGTGTGTGTGTGTGTGTGGCGTTAGGCGCTGAGCGTGGCACAAATAAATGATTTTTCAGCCCGCTTTTGTATCGTGCATAAGAACACAAATACTCTTGATAATCTAGCGTTTATTTGAAAACTATTCATAAATCAGCCGGAAAATGAAAACGTGTTTTGTGTATTCCAGTAAATGGCTATTTTCACGGAATCTTTTTTTCTTTCTAGAAATCTCCAAAACTATACTTGTATTCAAAACGGTATAAAACGGAAATGTACTGATGAAAAAACAATCCGTTTCATACATGTTGACTGCAAGCAAGTCATTGATAAGCGACGGGTGTATTAGACACATAATTTAAGATATAGTTTAATCGCTCGCAAATGTGCTCGTCCTCCCATTGATTAACGTGCTGGCATCCAAGCGATAAATCGTCATATCCGGCTGGCAACCAATGTGTTAAAAACAAAATATATTTTAATATACATTTAAAAAAAAAATTGGAATTTCTTTTTAACTTTTTTGAAACAAAGTTTGAACAATGGGTATCGGTATCGGCCGATACCCAAACCCAGGTATCGGTATCGGGACTGAAAAAGTCGGATCGGTGCATCCCTAGTCCCAGGTCAGCGCTCCATGTGAGACACACGGTTTGGAACAGACCAGCTGACTCACCGATAGGGATGACCAGGAAGCGGATGTAGCTCAGCCAGTCGGGCGTCTTGTTGGCCAGCTGCTCCACAAAGAAGCGCAGGATGGTGCTGAGGTAACTCTGGTCCCCTGCCACCGCCACCTTGATGGTGGGAGGGGTCTGAGCGTTGCAGTTACAGCTGGAACACAGAGAGACAGTTGTGCTGTTTTGACGTGTAAAGAACCTCAGGATGGTGCCGAGGTAACTCTGGTTACCCTGCCAGTTGTGCTGTTTTTGACGTGTTAGGCTACAGAGTCGTGGCTGGTTCTTTAATGCTCTGATTACATATGGGTGAGAAAGAGAGAATTTATTTTTCTTTCACTTCAATTATTATTAGGGATGCTCGATATTGGCTTTTTTACCGATACCGATATACCGATATTGTCCAACTCTTAATTTCCGATACCGATATCAACCGATACCGATATATGCAGGGTTCCCCCCCCTGTAATTTCAGGTAATTAACATTACATATCTCTTGTTGTGGAATTAACACAACATTATGCATACTTTTGACAATACATAAAATCAGAATTTGTTCTTACTTGCTTGCCTGGGTAAATAAAGGTTATAGAAATATAAAATCTTCTTTTATTTTTATTTTTCCGATATCACATTTTAATGCCGATATCGGCCGATAATATCGGTAGGCTGATAATATCGGACATCCCTAATTATTATTATTGTTATTTTCATCTTGTTTATTTGTTTGCTCACCAGTTTGTTTGTTTGTTGTTCCAAATAGATCTTTGTTCAAATGTTTTTTCTTTTTGTTGAATGTTTTAATTAATATGTTGTTGTTGTATGCTTTGGCAATGTACGATGCACCATGTCAATACAGAGAGAGAGGAAGAGAGAGGAATAGAGAGAGAGAGAGAGAGAGAGAGAGAGAGAGAGAGAGAGAGAGAGAGAGAGAGAGAGAGAGAGAGAGAGAGAGAGAGGGAGAGAGGGAGAGAGGGGGGAGAGATTAATAGAGAGAGGAAGAGAGAGAGAGAGAGGGGAGAGATGAAGAGAGAGAGAGAGAGAGGGGGAGAGATAGCGAGAGAGATATAAGGGGGAGAGAGATGGGGAGAGAGAGATAGAGAGAGAAAGGGGGAGAGATAGCGGGGAGAGAGAGAGAAGGGCTGAGAGAGATAGAGAGAGATATAAGGGGGGAGAGAGAAAGAGGGGGATATAGAAAGAGGAAAAGAGGGGGATTAATGAGAGAGAGCAGAAGGGGAAGATATAAAGAGGAAAAGAGGGGGAGAGATGAGAGATAAAGAGGGGGAGATACGAGTGCGAGAGAGATAGAGGATAAAGACAGAACATACAGTAGTTATGAGATGTGGCTCGATTGTTCATTAAGTTGATCAGTGTGTATGTGGTCGCTCTGTAAATCCTTGAAACAGACTCATGTTATTATACTGTATATACATTATGTATGTATGCTGTGTATCAGCCTGGAGGCCAACTGAGCACATTGTGTAACTAAAGGTCAGTACTGAATTAATTTACATTGGATGCAATATCTGAATGCATTTACATCATTTGTGTTCCAATGTGTATGTTCGTGTGTGTCTCTCTCTCTCTCTCTCTCTCTCTCTCTCTCTGTTTCTTTGTGTGAGAATGTGTGTGAGTGAGTGTGTGTGTATATATATATATATATATATATATATATATATATATATATATATATATATATATATATATATATGTGTGTGTGACTCACAATCTCTGTATGCGTGTGACGATGGTGTTGAAGGCAGCCTGAACATCAGCAGCAGAGCAGGTCGAGACGATAGGCTGAGCCTGACCATGGAGAACCTCTGCCACATACTGTATGGAGAGATAGACACATAGACAGATAGACAGACAGACAGACACATAGATAGATAGATAGATAGACAGACAGACAGACAGACAGACAGACAGACAGACAGACAGACAGACAGAGAGGGGGAAATGGTGAGACAGGTCAGTCAGTGGACTACATCACCCAGCATGCCTTCTGACCTCTAAACCCGTCAGGGCATTTTCTATGTCTGTCTTGGCTGACATGGGCAACACACACACATATACACAAATACACAAACCTGTCCCTGCCATTCCATGGTATTGATTAGGATGATGCTCTCTGGAAGGCGCTCGTCCGAGATCAGGATCTGGTTCAGTTGGTCATACACCGACTTCCTGGGAACCTGGACCAATCACAATGACAGGATCAGAGAACAGCCCAGCCCTGTGTTTTTATCGTTGAAGCCCGACGTGCAGCAGTGCCACTGTTAGAGTAAATAAAGATTATAAACTAACCGATGTGATGAGCTGATTTTATAGAACAAAATAGACCGTCTGATCGAGTCAGTGAACCAACATGATTGAGACATAATCCATTTTTTTCTTGATTAACACAATGGACGCCAGACCCGACATAAGTCGGGTTAACTCGCCATCGCTTGAGCGCCAAACCCGAGAAAAGTTGGGTTTTGGTCGTTATTTCTTTTATTCGCTATTTCCATTCATAATTCATCCATCCAGCCTGATGTTATCATTGGGAATGGGTCTGCGATCGCAAACGTCCAATACCGCCCGCCGCCTAACGCCTTGCAGCCGCTATTGTACTCCATTTGAAACGATGTGGCTTGGTGTCTGGGCCGAGCTGCGGCGTGCGGGCGGGGTACCTGTAAACTACTCGGGCAAGGCAAGCGCTTATAACGGATGCATCGACGAGGGTCGGGCCCCCCCCCCCACGTTCATGTTCAATGCTGGATTACGTTGGAAAAACGATCGCGATCAGTACTCAGAATGGCGATCAGATAATTGGAATATTCTTTTCGGGACAGATCCGGGTCTATGTAAGGAATATATGATATCAATATTGCGTTGATCCGAAAATTCCTTCAAGCTGATCAGGGCGTGTGTGTGTGGTGTGTGTGTGTGGCGTGTTCCGTTGGTAGCGATCAAAGCACGGAGGGGCGCCCCCCCCCCCCCCCCCCCGAAACATAATACCGATAATCTAGCGTTGATTTCAGATTGATTGTCGATCCAAGCGAGGAATGGCACGATTTATAGTGAAATGCAGTAAAACGCTGTTTGGCGGCGTTTCCTGGGATTACACAGAATTACTCTAAAACTATACTCATATTCACCACGGTATAAAACGGAAATGTGTGGATGAAAAAATTATCTGTTTTTTTGCATATTGACCGGAAGAAGCTCAATGACAATCGACTATATTATTAGATCCATAGCTATAATATTTAATATAGTTTTAGCACTGCAAACACCGGCATGTATCCCCATTCATTACAGCGCTGGCACACACGGCCATACGCCCACAGCGACCTCTGGCGCTGGACCTGTTAAAGAGATATCCTTTAAAAAAAATATATATATTTAGCTGTGTTTACCTGTAGTGAGCTAGCTGTGTTTACCTGTAGTGAGCTAGCTGTGTTTACCTGTAGTGAGCTAGCTGTGTTTACCTGTAGTGAGCTAGCTGTGTTTACCTGTGGTGAGCTAGCTGTGTTTACCTGTAGTGAGCTAGCTGTGTTTACCTGTAGTGAGCTAGCTGTGTTTACCTGTAGTGAGCTAGCTGTGTTTACCTGTAGTGAGCTAGCTGTGTTTACCTGTAGTGAGCTAGCTGTGTTTACCTGTAGTGAGCTAGCTGTGTTTACCTGTAAGCTAGCTGTGTGTACCTGTAGTGAGCTAGCTGTGTTTACCTGTAGTGAGCTAGCTGTGTGTACCTGTAGTGAGCTAGCTGTGTTTACCTGTAGTGAGCTAGCTGTGTTTACCTGTAGTGAGCTAGCTGTGTTTACCTGTAGTGAGCTAGCTGTGTGTACCTGTAGTGAGCTAGCTGTGTGTACCTGTAGTGAGCTAGCTGTGTTTACCTGTAAGCTAGCTGTGTGTACCTGTAGTGAGCTAGCTGTGTTTACCTGTAAGCTAGCTGTGTGTACCTGTAGTGAGCTAGCTGTGTGTACCTGTAGTGAGCTAGCTGTGTGTACCTGTAGTGAGCTAGCTGTGTGTACCTGTGGTGAGCTAGCTGTGTGTACCTGTGGTGAGCTAGCTGTGTGTACCTGTAGTGAGCTAGCTGTGTGTACCTGTGGTGAGCTAGCTGTGTTTACCTGTAGTGAGCTAGCTGTGTGTACCTGTAGTGAGCTAGCTGTGTGTACCTGTAGTGAGCTAGCTGTGTGTACCTGTAGTGAGCTAGCTGTGTGTACCTGTAGTGAGCTAGCTGTGTGTACCTGTAGTGAGCTAGCTGTGTGTACCTGTGGTGAGCTAGCTGTGTGTACCTGTAGTGAGCTAGCTGTGTGTACCTGTAGTGAGCTAGCTGTGTGTACCTGTAGTGAGCTAGCTGTGTGTACCTGTAGTGAGCTAGCTGTGTGTACCTGTGGTGAGCTAGCTGTGTTTACCTGTGGTGAGCTAGCTGTGTGTACCTGTAGTGAGCTAGCTGTGTTTACCTGTAGTGAGCTAGCTGTGTTTACCTGTAGTGAGCTAGCTGTGTGTACCTGTAGTGAGCTAGCTGTGTTTACCTGTAGTGAGCTAGCTGTGTGTACCTGTAGTGAGCTAGCTGTGTGTACCTGTAGTGAGCTAGCTGTGTGTACCTGTAGTGAGCTAGCTGTGTTTACCTGTAGTGAGCTAGCTGTGTTTACCTGTAAGCTAGCTGTGTGTACCTGTAGTGAGCTAGCTGTGTGTACCTGTAGTGAGCTAGCTGTGTGTACCTGTAGTGAGCTAGCTGTGTTTACCTGTAGTGAGCTAGCTGTGTTTACCTGTAGTGAGCTAGCTGTGTGTACCTGTAAGCTAGCTGTGTGTACCTGTAGTGAGCTAGCTGTGTTTACCTGTAGTGAGCTAGCTGTGTTTACCTGTAAGCTAGCTGTGTGTACCTGTAGTGAGCTAGCTGTGTGTACCTGTAGTGAGCTAGCTGTGTGTACCTGTAGTGAGCTAGCTGTGTTTACCTGTAGTGAGCTAGCTGTGTTTACCTGTAGTGAGCTAGCTGTGTGTACCTGTAGTGAGCTAGCTGTGTTTACCTGTAGTGAGCTAGCTGTGTTTACCTGTAGTGAGCTAGCTGTGTGTACCTGTAAGCTAGCTGTGTGTACCTGTAGTGAGCTAGCTGTGTTTACCTGTAAGCTAGCTGTGTGTACCTGTAGTGAGCTAGCTGTGTGTACCTGTAGTGAGCTAGCTGTGTGTACCTGTAGTGAGCTAGCTGTGTGTACCTGTAGTGAGCTAGCTGTGTGTACCTGTAGTGAGCTAGCTGTGTTTACCTGTAGTGAGCTAGCTGTGTTTACCTGTAGTGAGCTAGCTGTGTGTACCTGTAGTGAGCTAGCTGTGTGTACCTGTAGTGAGCTAGCTGTGTTTACCTGTAGTGAGCTAGCTGTGTGTACCTGTAGTGAGCTAGCTGTGTGTACCTGTAGTGAGCTAGCTGTGTGTACCTGTAGTGAGCTAGCTGTGTTTACCTGTAGTGAGCTAGCTGTGTTTACCTGTAGTGAGCTAGCTGTGTTTACCTGTAAGCTAGCTGTGTTTACCTGTAGTGAGCTAGCTGTGTTTACCTGTAGTGAGCTAGCTGTGTTTACCTGTAGTGAGCTAGCTGTGTGTACCTGTAGTGAGCTAGCTGTGTGTACCTGTAGTGAGCTAGCTGTGTTTACCTGTAGTGAGCTAGCTGTGTTTACCTGTAGTGAGCTAGCTGTGTTTACCTGTAGTGAGCTAGCTGTGTTTACCTGTAGTGAGCTAGCTGTGTTTACCTGTAGTGAGCTAGCTGTGTTTACCTGTGGTGAGCTAGCTGTGTTTACCTGTAGTGAGCTAGCTGTGTTTACCTGTAGTGAGCTAGCTGTGTTTACCTGTAGTGAGCTAGCTGTGTTTACCTGTAGTGAGCTAGCTGTGTGTACCTGTAGTGAGCTAGCTGTGTTTACCTGTAGTGAGCTAGCTGTGTTTACCTGTAGTGAGCTAGCTGTGTGTACCTGTAGTGAGCTAGCTGTGTTTACCTGTAGTGAGCTAGCTGTGTTTACCTGTAGTGAGCTAGCTGTGTTTACCTGTAGTGAGCTAGCTGTGTGTACCTGTAGTGAGCTAGCTGTGTGTACCTGTAGTGAGCTAGCTGTGTTTACCTGTAGTGAGCTAGCTGTGTGTACCTGTAGTGAGCTAGCTGTGTTTACCTGTAGTAAGCTAGCTGTGTGTACCTGTAGTGAGCTAGCTGTGTTTACCTGTAGTGAGCTAGCTGTGTTTACCTGTAGTGAGCTAGCTGTGTTTACCTGTAGTGAGCTAGCTGTGTTTACCTGTAGTGAGCTAGCTGTGTTTACCTGTAGTGAGCTAGCTGTGTGTACCTGTAGTGAGCTAGCTGTGTGTACCTGTGGTGAGCTAGCTGTGTTTACCTGTAGTGAGCTAGCTGTGTGTACCTGTAGTGAGCTAGCTGTGTGTACCTGTAGTGAGCTAGCTGTGTTTACCTGTAGTGAGCTAGCTGTGTGTACCTGTAGTGAGCTAGCTGTGTTTACCTGTAGTGAGCTAGCTGTGTTTACCTGTAGTGAGCTAGCTGTGTTTACCTGTAGTGAGCTAGCTGTGTTTACCTGTAGTGAGCTAGCTGTGTTTACCTGTAGTGAGCTAGCTGTGTGTACCTGTAGTGAGCTAGCTGTGTTTACCTGTGGTATGAGTCTGGATTCCGGGGAGCACTCGCTGTCCATGCTGCACGTCCTGTCGCTCTGGGCCTTGGAGTTCTGCCGGTCCTTCATCGAGGTGCTGCGAGGCCGCCGGTGGAGACGATTCTCCATTTTACTGATGGTAGAGAGAGAAAGACCACAAGATACTCAGAGAGAGAGACACACAGACCACAAGATACTCAGAGAGAGAGAGAGAGACACACAGACCACAAGATACTCAGAGAGAGAGACACACAGACCACAAGATACTCAGAGAGAGACACACAGACCACAAGATACTCAGAGAGAGACACACAGACCACAAGATACTCAGAGAGAGAGAGAGACACACAGACCACAAGATACTCAGAGAGAGAGACACACAGACCACAAGATACTCAGAGAGAGAGACACACAGACCACAAGATACTCAGAGAGAGAGAGACACACAGACCACAAGATACTCAGAGAGAGAGACACACAGACCACAAGATACTCAGAGAGAGAGACACACAGACCACAAGATACTCAGAGAGAGAGAGAGACACACAGACCACAAGATACTCAGAGAGAGAGACACACAGACCACAAGATACTCAGAGAGAGAGACACACAGACCACAAGATACTCAGAGAGAGAGACACACAGACCACAAGATACTCAGAGAGAGACACACAGACCACAAGATACTCAGAGAGAGAGACAAACAGACCACAAGATACTCAGAGAGACACACAGACCACAAGATACTCAGAGAGAGACACACAGACCACAAGATACTCAGAGAGAGAGACACACAGACCACAAGATACTCAGAGAGAGAGAGAGACACACAGACCACAAGATACTCAGAGAGAGAGACAAACAGACCACAAGATACTCAGAGAGACACACAGACCACAAGATACTCAGAGAGAGACACACAGACCACAAGATACTCAGAGAGAGAGACACACAGACCACAAGATACTCAGAGAGAGAGAGAGACACACAGACCACAAGATACTCAGAGAGAGAGACACACAGACCACAAGATACTCAGAGAGAGAGACACACAGACCACAAGATACTCAGAGAGAGACACACAGACCACAAGATACTCAGAGAGAGAGACACACAGACCACAAGATACTCAGAGAGAGAGACACACAGACCACAAGATACTCAGAGAGAGACACACAGACCACAAGATACTCAGAGAGAGAGACAAACAGACCACAAGATACTCAGAGAGACACACAGACCACAAGATACTCAGAGAGACAAACAGACCACAAGATACTCAGAGAGAGAGACACACAGACCACAAGATACTCAGAGAGAGAGACAAACAGACCACAAGATACTCAGAGAGACACACAGACCACAAGATACTCAGAGAGAGAGACACACAGACCACAAGATACTCAGAGAGAGAGACACACAGACCACAAGATACTCAGAGAGAGAGAGACACACAGACCACAAGATACTCAGAGAGAGAGACACACAGACCACAAGATACTCAGAGAGAGAGACACACAGACCACAAGATACTCAGAGAGAGACACACAGACCACAAGATACTCAGAGAGACAAACAGACCACAAGATACTCAGAGAGAGAGACACACAGACCACAAGATACTCAGAGAGACACACAGACCACAAGATACTCAGAGAGAGAGACACACAGACCACAAGATACTCAGAGAGAGAGAGACACACAGACCACAAGATACTCAGAGAGAGAGACACACAGACCACAAGATACTCAGAGAGAGAGACACACACAGACCACAAGATACTCAGAGAGAGAGAGACACACAGACCACAAGATACTCAGAGAGAGAGAGAGACACACAGACCACAAGATACTCAGAGAGAGAGAGACACACAGACCACAAGATACTCAGAGAGAGAGAGACACACACAGACCACAAGATACTCAGAGAGAGAGAGAGACACACAGACCACAAGATACTCAGAGAGAGAGAGAGACACACAGACCACAAGATACTCAGAGAGAGAGAGAGACACACAGACCACAAGATACTCAGAGAGAGAGAGACACACAGACCACAAGATACTCAGAGAGAGAGACACACAGACCACAAGATACTCAGAGAGAGACACACAGACCACAAGATACTCAGAGAGAGAGACAAACAGACCACAAGATACTCAGAGAGACACACAGACCACAAGATACTCAGAGAGACAAACAGACCACAAGATACTCAGAGAGACACACAGACCACAAGATACTCAGAGAGAGACACACAGACCACAAGATACTCAGAGAGAGAGACACACAGACCACAAGATACTCAGAGAGAGAGAGAGACACACAGACCACAAGATACTCAGAGAGAGAGACACACAGACCACAAGATACTCAGAGAGAGACACACAGACCACAAGATACTCAGAGAGAGAGACACACAGACCACAAGATACTCAGAGAGAGAGACAAACAGACCACAAGATACTCAGAGAGACACACAGACCACAAGATACTCAGAGAGAGAGACACACAGACCACAAGATACTCAGAGAGAGACACACAGACCACAAGATACTCAGAGAGAGAGACAAACAGACCACAAGATACTCAGAGAGACACACAGACCACAAGATACTCAGAGAGACAAACAGACCACAAGATACTCAGAGAGAGAGACACACAGACCACAAGATACTCAGAGAGAGAGACAAACAGACCACAAGATACTCAGAGAGACACACAGACCACAAGATACTCAGAGAGAGAGACACACAGACCACAAGATACTCAGAGAGAGAGAGACACACAGACCACAAGATACTCAGAGAGAGAGAGACACACAGACCACAAGATACTCAGAGAGAGAGACACACAGACCACAAGATACTCAGAGAGAGAGACACACAGACCACAAGATACTCAGAGAGAGACACACAGACCACAAGATACTCAGAGAGACAAACAGACCACAAGATACTCAGAGAGAGAGACACACAGACCACAAGATACTCAGAGAGAGAGAGACACACAGACCACAAGATACTCAGAGAGAGAGACACACAGACCACAAGATACTCAGAGAGAGAGACACACACAGACCACAAGATACTCAGAGAGAGAGAGACACACAGACCACAAGATACTCAGAGAGAGAGAGAGACACACAGACCACAAGATACTCAGAGAGAGAGAGACACACAGACCACAAGATACTCAGAGAGAGAGAGACACACACAGACCACAAGATACTCAGAGAGAGAGAGAGACACACAGACCACAAGATACTCAGAGAGAGAGAGAGACACACAGACCACAAGATACTCAGAGAGAGAGAGAGACACACAGACCACAAGATACTCAGAGAGAGAGAGAGACACACAGACCACAAGATACTCAGAGAGAGAGAGAGAGGGGAAGAGAAAGACCACAAGATACTACAAGCCTGTCTGCCTGCCTGTCTGTCTCTCTGTGCTCACTCGGGGGCGTGGCAAGCAGCATCTCATTTGCATTTAAAGAAACAGAAGCCCAAACAGCCTGTTGTACAGCTGCAACCAGGAGCCTTTTCCACCATAAAAAGATGGAAATGTTTGTAAATAGGCAGCATAAATGAAAACATTAAACTGGGAAATGGGCAGAATACAGGCTCTTTAAAGGGTACTGCAATGCCACTCTTTAAGGTGGTATTAAGATGTGTTAAGATGGGAAATGGGCAGAATACGAGCTCTTTAAAGGGTACTGCAATGCCACTCTTTAAGGTGGTATTAAGATGTGTTAAGATGGGAAATGGGCAGAATACGGGCTCTTTAAAGGGTACTGCAATGCCACTCTTTAAGGTGGTATTAAGATGTGTTAAGATGGGAAATGGGCAGAATACGGGCTCTTTAAAGGGTACTGCAATGCCACTCTTTAAGGTGGTATTAAGATGTGTTAAGCTTATGGATAGGATGCTTTCACGTCACATTCAGTATTTACATAGGAACATTATATATATATATATATATATATATATATATATATATATATATATATATATATATATATATATTAAGGCTGTCAGTTTATCACGTTAATTAGATTAATTAATTACATTATTTATTTAATTCCATAAGAACATAGAATACACATTTACAGACTTCTTTTCTTTTAATATGGACCATTTGCATGTTCTTGGTATCCGATTCTAGGGACATCTATAGATCTCCCAGTGTCAGAAATACTGTGTCTGTTACTAGGCTTGAGTAAATTGTAATGAACCAAATGAGAATATCAATAAATTTTTTTTTTTATCTTTGACTGTGAATAACACCATGCTAACATTGACCAGACCTGAACAATCTAAGCAAATGAATACATGGAAGATGATTAAACAGAAGGTTTTGTAGATGATACAGTACTGAATTCTGCCATCTGGACACATGCCATTTGAAATATGATTATAGAATATAGAATATCAGGCCTAAATTGGTTATGCGATTAAAATGGGATTCATTAGATTAATGACTAAGGCGCACCTGAATATAAGCCGCAGCAGCTAAATTGAATGATGTGTACATATATATAAGCCGCAGGTGTTTTAATGTTCAATTACCATATGCAAGGGTTCATGCACAGAGGGGATTGTCGGGAAAGAGATGGCTGTTTGAGGAAGCTCCCATTTATTAACATTTCAACAAACAAGTTGCATATTTGCATAACGTATTCAAGTGTTACCATTTAGTGCAATAGTAGCTACAGAACATGTACTGTGCTGTGTAGCTGTAAAAATCCATAGATTAGCCGCACCGTTATATAAGCCGGAGGGTCGAAAAATGGGAAAAAAGGCGTGGCTTATAGTCCGAAAATGTCGGTAATTACAAATCCTGTAATTAATTAATAAAAATGTTTAATCGCCTGACAGCACTAATATATATATATATATATAGACCAAATCGTGTATATCCTATCATTTTTCAGGAAATAATTCATTCAGCATGAAAGAAAAACAACAACATGAAAATCAACCAATCAACCGAAGAAAAAGGCCTCAGTGGACTGAGACCAAGTGGACGGATGTGATGGACTGTGAGGGGGCGGCCCCACGTACACAGGGTGTGATGGACTGTGACTGAGGGGGCAGCCCCACGTACACAGGGTGTGATGGACTGCGAGGGGGCGGCCCCACGTACACAGGGTGTGATGGACTGTGAGGGGGCGGCCCCACGTACACAGGGTGTGATGGACTGTGAGGGGGCGGCCCCACGTACACAGGGTGTGATGGACTGTGAGGGGGCGGCCCCACGTACACAGGGTGTGATGGACTGTGAGGGGGCGGCCCCACGTACACAGGGTGTGATGGACTGTGAGGGGGCGGCCCCACGTACACAGGGTGTGATGGACTGTGACTGAGGGGGCGGCCCCACGTACACAGGGTGTGATGGACTGTGACTGAGGGGGCGGCCCCACGTACACAGGGTGTGATGGACTGTGACTGAGGGGGCGGCCCCACGTACACAGGGTGTGATGGACTGTGACTGAGGGGGCGGCCCCATGTACACAGGGTGTGATGGACTGTGAGGGGGCGGCCCCACATACACAGGGTGTGATGGACTGTGAGGGGGCGGCCCCACGTACACAGGGTGTGATGGACTGTGAGGGGGCGGCCCCACGTACACAGGGTGTGATGGACTGTGACTGAGGGGGCGGCCCCACGTACACAGGGTGTGATGGACTGTGACTGAGGGGGCGGCCCCACGTACACAGGGTGTGATGGACTGTGACTGAGGGGGCGGCCCCACGTACACAGGGTGTGATGGACTGTGAGGGGGCGGCCCCACGTACACAGGGTGTGATGGACTGTGAGGGGGCGGCCCCACGTACACAGGGTGTGATGGACTGTGAGGGGGCGGCCCCACGTACACAGGGTGTGATGGACTGCGAGGGGGCGGCCCCACGTACACAGGGTGTGATGGACTGTGACTGAGGGGGCGGCCCCACGTACACAGGGTGTGATGGACTGTGAGGGGGCGGCCCCACGTACACAGGGTGTGATGGACTGTGAGGGGGCGGCCCCACGTACACAGGGTGTGATGGACTGTGAGGGGGCGGCCCCACATACACAGGGTGTGATGGACTGTGAGGGGGCGGCCCCACGTACACAGGGTGTGATGGACTGTGAGGGGGCGGCCCCACGTACACAGGGTGTGATGGACTGTGAGGGGGCGGCCCCACGTACACAGGGTGTGATGGACTGCGAGGGGGCGGCCCCACGTACACAGGGTGTGATGGACTGCGAGGGGGCGGCCCCACGTACACAGGGTGTGATGGACTGTGAGGGGGCGGCCCCACGTACACAGGGTGTGATGGACTGTGAGGGGGCGGCCCCACGTACACAGGGTGTGATGGACTGCGAGGGGGCGGCCCCACGTACACAGGGTGTGATGGACTGCGAGGGGGCGGCCCCACGTACACAGGGTGTGATGGACTGCGAGGGGGCGGCCCCACGTACACAGGGTGTGATGGACTGTGAGGGGGCGGCCCCACGTACACAGGGTGTGATGGACTGTGAGGGGGCGGCCCCACGTACACAGGGTGTGATGGACTGCGAGGGGGCGGCCCCACGTACACAGGGTGTGATGGACTGCGAGGGGGCGGCCCCACGTACACAGGGTGTGATGGACTGTGAGGGGGAATATATGGGGCTATAATAGTCAGCTTACCTGGGCGACATGTGATTCTGAGACTCGGCCTTGCAGAGCTTCCCCACGGAGCTGGCCAGGCGCTCAGTGCTCACGTCCCAGCTGCTGCTCACCGCCTCCCCCGTCCCGCCGTCCTCCGTCTCGGCCTCCTAATGCAGGGGGGGGGGGGGGGGGGGGGGGGGGGGAGAGAAGATAACCTCAGAGGCAGAGGAGGACCATGTTGATCCTAATCACACACCACATGCTCCGTCATCTCCCATTAATCTCTGTCTCCTCTCTCCCTCTCCACCCGCCCTCCCTCCTCGCTCTCCCCTTCCTCTCTATCCCATCTCTCCCCCTCCCTCCCTCCTCCCCCTCCCTCTCTATCCCATCTCTCCCCCTCCCTCCCTCATCTCTCTCCACCCCCTCTCCCCCCTCCCTCTATATTCCCTCTCTCCCTCTTCACCCCTCTCTTCTCGCTCTCCACCCCCCCTCTCCCTCTCCACCCCCCCCCCTCTCCCACACCACCCGCCCTCTCTTTCTTCTCTTCCTCCACCCTCCCCTTTCTCCCTATCCACCCCCTCTCTATCTCCCTTCTCCACCCACCCCTCTCTCTCCCTCTCCACCCCCCCCCCCTCTCTCTCGCTCTCCACCCCCCGTCTCTCTCGCTCTCCACCACCCCCCTGTCTCCCTCTCTGTACCGTGAATGTTAAATGGCAAATGGCCATTTATATAACAGCTTTTATCCAAAGCGCTTTGTTCCTCACATTTGACCCATTCACTCACACAGTTTGGGGTTAAGTGTCTCGCTCAAGGACACTTCGACACACCGCCCGGGGGTGGGGGGGGGGGGGGGGGCGAGGATCGAAGCGGAAACCTCCGGATAACCAGACGACTGCTCTACCTCCTGAGCCATATATAGATGCAATATATACATTAGTCCTTGGACGGCTGGGTGGCGCAGCGGCTTGGGCCGGCTGTCATACTAACTCAATTGGCAGAGTTAGCGGGTGGGAAGTCGATGGGTGGTAATCTGGACGTTGTAAACAGCGACTCCTACAGGTCGGTTGGGGACGCCTGCACAGCAGAGACAGGAAAATGGCGGGGGTAGTGTGAGCCTCCCACACGTTACACCTCGCCAATGAGGGTCCGCGCTGGCAGGTGAAAAGAAGCGACTGGCTGCCTACACATGTATCGGAGGGGACACGCGATGGGCTTCTATCGTCCCTACAACCGGCCAGTGGGGGGCACATGCGAGCAACGATCAAGACAGGGGAGGGGAGAATTGGCACTGCTAAATTGGGATGGGAGAAAAATAGAAAAAGGAGAAAAAGTGGATACAAAAATAAAAACATTATTCCTTGGACCTTATTAGTCTAACTGACAGGATGACGACCACACGTATGACCCTCCACTTGCCAACCATATCATTATCCTCCCCTTCCTCCGCTTCCTCTGCGGAATAAATAACAAGAGTATGTCCAGCAGGGAGCACACTCTGTCCTCTGGACTTGGCAGTAGCAATGCCCCTGTTACGGTGATGGGGACACAGAGTACAGTTGTGATTGCCGTCCTTTTGATGAGATATTAAAGTAGAGTGTGTTGTGTGACTGGCAGACAGTGAGCCTGCAGAGCCCAAGGTCGGGTGCTACACAGTGGTGTTGGTAGTGGTGATGGTGGTAGTAGTAGTGGTTCTGTTTGTGTTGGTGGTGGTAGTGGTGGTGTTGGTTATGGTGGTGTTTGTGTTGGTAGTAGTGGTGGTGGTGGTGATGGTGGTGTTGGTGATGGTGGTGTTTGTGTTGGTAGTAGTGGTGGTGTTGGTGGTGGTGGTGTTTGTGGTGGTGGTGTTGGTGGTGGTAGTAGTGGTGGTGGTGTTGGTGGTGGTAGTAGTGGTGGTGGTGTTGGTGGTGGTAGTAGTGGTGGTGGTGTTGGTGGTGGTAGTAGTGGTGGTGGTGTTGGTGGTGGTAGTAGTGGTGGTGGTGTTGGTGGTGGTAGTAGTGGTGGTGGTGTTGGTGGTGGTAGTAGTGGTGGTGGTGTTGGTGGTGGTAGTAGTGGTGGTGGTGTTGGTGGTGGTAGTAGTGGTGGTGGTGTTGGTGGTGGTAGTAGTGGTGGTGGTGATGGTGGTGGTGGTGAAGGAAGCAATTTCCACATTGAAAATCACTTTGAGTGTCTAGAAAAGCACTATATAAATGCAATGATCATTACTTTATCAATTCATTCATTCACTTTTCGGCATTTCTGAAGAATCCACTCTGCCGAGATGTATGTGTGTGTGTATGTGTGTGTGTGTGTGTGTGTGTGTGTGTGTGTGTGTGTGTGTGTGTGTGTGTGAGTGTGTATATGTATGTATGTATGTGTGTGTGTGTGTGTGTGTATGTGTGTGTATATGTATGTGTGTGTGTGTGTATGTAAATGTATGTGTGTGTGTGTGTGTGTGTGTGTGTGTGTGTGTGTGTGTGTGTGTGTGTGTGTGTGTGTGTGTGTGTATGTAAATGTATGTGTGTGTGTGTGCAGCTCAGCTGTGGAGCTGGGGATAATGATCCAGGCCCACCATGACAGATAAAAGGTCACGCCCCCTCGCCAGGCGGCCAGGAAGCGCTGCTTCGCGGGAACTCACACAGTCTGTTTGAAGTGAGGCTCACAGGACAGAGCAGCAACAACCAGCGTGAGTCAGCCAGCAGGAGGGGGGGGGGGGGGGAGAGATGGAGGGGGAGAGGGAGAGATGGAGGGAGAGATGGAGGGGGAGGGAGGGAGGGGGAGAGGGAGGGAGAGAGATGTAGGGGGAGGAAGAGGGAGAGAGGGAGGGAGAGGACGCGAGAGAGGGAGGGATGGAGGGGGAGGGAGATGGAGAGAGGGAGGGATGGTGAGGGAGAGATGGAGGGGGAGGGAGATATGGAGGGGGAGGGAGAGACATAATCCCCTTTTACACAGAGATGGTGTAATATATTGAGTATATATCATTTTTATTTTAATTATTCTATTTTATATATTGAGTATATATAGGCATAACTACCCACATACTATAGTCTACCCATATAACTTATATGATATAATTTACAATAGTGCTGTATATACTGTATATATACATTTATATAACCACGCATATCTGTAAATATACTTTATCTATATCTGTACATATCCCTACCTACTCTTACTAGTTGCGCTGCTGGTCAGTATGACTTATTCTATGGTGTCTTTATACCTGTATCACTGTACATATTAATACTACAACCCTGTATATACATCTGATTAGCACTATTACTCAATAGTAACCATTTATATATTTTATGTATTTATACAGTCACCTGTACATTGTATATGACTATAGGAACGACAGTGGCTCAGGAGGTAGAGCGGTCATGTTAATGACCTTCCTGGTAATCGGAAGGTTCCCGGTTCAGTGTGTCGAAGTGTCCTTGAGCAAGACACTTAACCCCCTAATTGCTCCCGATGATCAGGTCGGCACCTTGCATGGTCGCCTCCACTGTCGCTGTGTGAGTGAACGGGTGAATGTGAGGAACAAATTGTAAAGCGCTTTGGATAAAAGCGGTTATATAAATGCACCATTAACTATTTTACTGTTCCACTTTCAATTGCACTTTACGGTTACATTTGCACTCTGGTTGGATGACAAACTTCTTTACGTCGTACTGTACTTATGCTGTATAATGACAATACATTTGAAATTATAATATTTCTGTCGGACATCTAGCCATCAATTCAACATTAGCTTTAGAGGTCCTAAACTCTGGAACACTCTAAGTTCATCATTGAGGTCAACAACCTCCTTATCTATATTTAAAAAACTATTAAAATCTCATTTAATTTCATCATAAATCACCATCACATTAAGTTACTCCTGTGCATCAGTGTTACATCTACTGTTAGTATGGCTGCTTGTTTCTTTTTCCTCATTATATACCGTTCATATGTTATTCTCCTCTCATTTGCCCTCTTGTACTTAAAAAAAATTGAAAATAAAAATAAAAGATTGTTCTTGTTACTGATTCGTGTCAATCTTCCATGTTTTCACTATAGTGTCTGCCTTATGTCTCTGATCCTGTTTTGTAGTTTATTTTGTAGACCATGCTACACATGTATTTCGTTCATATCGATTATGGACAATGAGATGGGAGTGGAACTTTGTACAAGGCTTCGTTCCCTCCTAGCACTGTTTTTTTTTTTTAAAACAATGTGCTAAATAAATAAACTAAACTAAACCTACAAGCTAACCACAGAATTAACCACATCATCAAAACACCACACCCCTGTCCCGGCATTCCGGCAGTGCCATTTACACAGACGCTGGGGAGAACTCCCCCCGGCAATGTGACTATATTCCTGCTGACAGCATCACGGCACATGAACTTTGACCCCCCCCCCCACCCCACTCCATGTTGCATATTGTTTACACACAGAACGGCGTGGGGGAATAATGGGGTGAGATTCCTGCCTTGAAAGGGCTGCGTAAAAGGGGCTAGAGAGAGAGAGAGAGAGAGAGAGAGAGAGAGAGAGAGAGAGAGAGAGACAGAGACAGAGACAGAGAGAGAGAGAGAAGAGAGAGAGCTAGATGCAGTACACCTCTAAACCACTAGGTGGCTGTGCTGCGTTGTACATGTGTTGCTGCATTTTCAGACTTCCGTCTTTCTTCGATTTGGTTCATGTTTGTAATGTAGTTAATCACGATCGATAATGAAACGCTCCGAACTAACTATATGATAAATAGTGGGCAAACGTTCGAATTGCGTCACGCAACCCGGACCATCAACAAATTAATCTTAATTATATTCATAGGACATACCCGACTCCTATAAGATTGAACAGAATGGGACTTAGACAAGATTCTCTATGTTCCTTATGTACAAATGGGGATGAGGGTACATTTATGCACATGTATTGGGATTGCCCACCGGTTAAGATATTCTGGGAAGAAGTGACCCAGCAATTATCAGAATTCTTATTTCTGAACATACCTATACATCCCTCTGTATTGCTGTTGAATGATGTTTTTCAGTTTGCAGCCCCTATACAGCTAAAGAGACTAGTTTTATCCGTTCTCACAGCTGCTAAAAAGCTGATAGCATCACGATGGATTCAACCGGATAAAATGTGCCGGAAGGTATGGGTTCTTACCTATCTCGATGTGATTTATCTAGAAATATCTACAGCAAGAATTTTAGGTGTCAGTGAAACCAACATTGCAATCTGGTTAGAAGTGGAGGAGAGAATAAAAGCTAGCATATGAATTGTAGTGCCTGGTTAGAAACGAATGAAAATGGATGGATTATCCAAGTGGGGGTCCGGGGGGGGGTGGGCGAGCGAGAGCATATGTATGTTTGTATTAGATAGCAAGTATTAGGTATATATCTCGTAAACTACATTTATATTGATTCAAATGGAATGCATAGTCCTGTGATTTACATTGGATGTTTACTGTTAGTGCTTGTGTGTCTAATTTTATGTTATGTTTAAAAAAATTATAAAAAAATAAAATACAAAAAAAAAATGATAAATAGAAAATATACGGAAATACGTCAGAGGAACGCGTACACAGTCCAGCCAATCACAGCGCTGCGCTGTGTGTCCACGTCAGCTCGCGTCGATTTAACGCTCAGTTAAACTTTCTGGCCAGCCGCATGTAGGCGTCGCCGGTGATGTCCGGGTATAAATTAGGCATCATCCAGCGCAAGGTACTAGCACCCACCCGCCTGGTTCGCTCTGCTCGTACAAAATGGATGACTGTGTGCTGTTTGGACCGAATGACCTGGCAAACAAACTACGTCTCACTTTTTATTTCGTTTTAGATAGATCTATGGGAGAGGAGGAAACTAGAGAGAGGAGGCCACTAGAGAGAGAGGAGGCCACTAGAGGAAGAGGAGGCCACTAGAGGAAGAGGACACTAGAGACAGAGGAGGCCACAATTCCGTGAAAATAATATTTTTTTTTTGTATCCACTTTTCCTCCCATTTTCTATTTTTCTTCCATCCCAATTTCGTATCATCCAATTCAACCCTCCCCTGTCTTTGAACGCTGTTTCATGCCTCCCACAAGCCGGCTGCAATGTGGACTACCGGTAAGTCATACATAGCACGAGTCCCCTCCGGTACTCGAGGTAACAGCAGTCGCATCTTTCCACCTGCGCGGCTCGATCTTTCAGCGTCAGGGGTCTGGGCTTTGGAGGGGCCCCGCCCCCGTCGCTTCCTGATTCTACTGCGCAGGCGCACCAACCGACCTGTAGGAGTCGCTGTCCACAACGCCCGATCCCCACCCATCAGTTTCCCTCCCCCTAATACTGCCAATGTGTATTAGTATGAACGACCAGCTAAACTGAAAGCAATGTGGAGCGCTGGGCTCGAACAGGGAGGCGAACCTGTTCGAGCCCAGTCTCCAGTATTCGTGGTGAGCGCCTTGCCCACTGCACCACGTAGCCGCCCCCGTGAAAATGATCTAAAATGAAATGATAAATTCAATGAACCTACCCCAGCGGCTGTGTCCGCGTGGCCGTCGTCCTGGTGACGGGCTCCGGGTGTTTTACACCGGTCCACCGAGAGGAACTCTCCGCTCTGCAGGGAAACCATCAAGAGTTAATGATTACAGGGTCTCTATGATCCCAGGCCTCGGACGTCCGTCAGACACGAGCGGCACGGCATCGTGCGGCCGATTCATCGCATACATCTAAAAAGTAACAAATATATATATAAAACACAAGTGTATGTTGTACCAGTGACGCGCACACACACACACACACACACACAAATGAAAACGTCTCAACTATGGGTGCACTGCCGTGGTTAAGGGTCACAAAACATGACCAAATGTAGCACAGTGTTGACCAAAGGCCCAGATTGACCAGAATAGTCTTGCAGTGGAACAGATTCAAACTAGGGCTGGGACTTTATCGCATTAATTTTCGATTAATTAACTACAGAAAGAATTAAAAGTAAAAGAAATTGATGCATTTAATTTAATCGCAAGATGATTTTTCTTTATTGTGTAAGAATGTTACCTTTCAAAGGAGACTCATGCATGTGCTATAAGTATAAAGTGTAATAAATCGCAAACACTTTTTTTCTTAGTCTGATTTGTTCATAAAAAAAATTTAAATAAGAGAAATTGAGATCAATCAAGAGTTTTGGAATGTACTTGAAAGTACTGCGTTTTACTTTTACCTCGAAAGTGCTTGAGTTTACCAAAGGTCCTTTGCGCTATATACTGTATATATATTATTCCTAAAATTGCTGCACTTTGTTAAAAATTGCATTGATCTGTTGGTCTGTGCAGTAGCTAATACAGGATTTTCCTGTATATTCATTGATTCACTCGTATACCAAAATCCATTTGAATTGAAACATTTTGCTTTTCGCATCAAATATTGATATGTGATTAAAATGTGATTAATTTAGATTAATTAACTATAAAGTCTCGAATTAATTCGATTACAATTTTTAATCGAGTCCCACCACTAATTCAAACACGTGCCTACTGCCCACAGTGAGTCTCTAAGCAGTGTGTCTGACATGCTGCCTGGTCTGTGATGCCTGCAGGTATAAAGTCTCTAAAGACTGTGTCTGACAGGCTGCCTGGTCTGTGATGCCTGCAGGTATAAAGTCTCTAAAGACTGTGTCTGACAGGCTGACTGGTCTGTGATGCCTGCAGGTATAAAGTCTCTAAGCAGTGTGTCTGACAGACTGCCTGGTCTGTGATGCCTGCAGGTATAAAGTCTCTAAAGACTGTGTCTGACAGGCTGCCTGGTCTGTGATGCCTGCAGGTATAAAGTCTCTAAGCAGTGTGTCTGACAGGCTGCCTGGTCTGTGATGCCTGCAGGTATAAAGTCTCTAAACAGTGTGTCTGACAGGCTGCCTGGTCTGTGATGCCTGCAGGTATAAAGTCTCTAAACAGTGTGTCCGACAGGCTGCCTGGTCTGTGATGCCTGCAGGTATAAAGTCTCTAAGCAGTGTGTCTGACAGGCTGCCTGGTCTGTGATGCCTGCAGGTATAAAGTCTCTAAACAGTGTGTCTGACAGGCTGCCTGGTCTGTGATGCCTGCAGGTATAACGTCTCCAAGCAGTGTGTCTGACAGGCTGCCTGGTCTGTGATGCCTGCAGGTATAACGTCTCCAAGCAGTGTGTCTGACAGGCTGCCTGGTCTGTGATGCCTGCAGGTATAACGTCTCCAAGCAGTGTGTCTGACAGGCTGCCTGGTCTGTGATGCCTGCAGGTATAAAGTCTCTAAACAGTGTGTCTGACAGACTGCCTGGTCTGTGATGCCTGCAGGTATAAGTGTCTCTAAACAGTGTGTCTGACAGGCTGCCTGGGCTGTGATGCCTGCAGGTATAAGTGTCTCTAAACAGTGTGTCTGACAGGCTGCCTGGTCTGTGATGCCTGCAGGTATAAAGTCTCTAAACAGTGTGTCTGACAGGCTGACTGGTCTGTGATGCCTGCAGGTATAAAGTCTCTAAACAGTGTGTCTGACAGGCTGACTGGTCTGTGATGCCTGCAGGTATAAAGTCTCTAAACAGTGTGTCTGACAGGCTGACTGGTCTGTGATGCCTGCAGGTATAAAGTCTCTAAACAGTGTGTCTGACAGGCTGCCTGGTCTGTGATGCCTGCAGGTATAAAGTCTCTAAAGACTGTGTCTGACAGGCTGCCTGGACTGTGATGCCTGCAGGTATAAAGTCTCTAAGCAGTGTGTCTGACAGGCTGACTGGTCTGTGATGCCTGCAGGTATAAAGTCTCTAGTCTAAAGACTAGGGCGGCTACGTGGTGTAGTGGGCAAGGCACTCGCCACGAAAATGCTGGAGACGCTGGGCTCGTCAGTTCGAGCCCAGCGCTCCACATTTGCTTTCAGTTTAGCTGGTCGTCCGTACTAATACACATTGGCCGTATTAGGGGGTGGGAAACTGATGGGTGGGGATCGGGCGTTGTGGACAGCGACTCCTACAGGTCGGTTGGTGCGCCTGCGCAGTAGAATCAGGAAGTGTCGGGGGCAGCGTGAGCCTCCCACGCGTTACTCCTCGCCACTGAGAGATCGAGCTGCGCAGGTGAAAATATGCGACTGCTGTTACCTCAAGTACCGGAGGGGACTCGTGCTATGTATGACTTAGTCCACATTGCAGCCGGCTTGTGGGAGGCAAGAAACAGCGTTCGTGACAGGGGAGGGTTGAATTGGATGATACGAAATTGGGATGGGAGAAAATATAGAAAAATGGGAGAAAAAGTGGATCAAAAAAGAAAAAGTGTCTCTAAGCAGTATATCTGACACGCTACCTGGACCGTGCCATGCCTGCAGGTATGAATGTATCTAAGCAAGCAGTAAGCCATATTTCCGACAGGCTGCCTCAGAAGGCCTAAGAACGCAACCCACTCTCAAGAGTATCAGCTCAACATACTGGATCCGACAAGCGCTGCATGCGAAACACAGGAGCGGCCGACACGCCCTCACACTCTCAAATCCATTTCTACACTGCGTTGATGCTAAGCGGTGTCATGTCACTTTCGGTTTGGCTCCGCTTCAATTCACGGTGAAAGACGTTCTATTGTTCCAGCTCTTCTTCTAGTGTCTCCGGAGTTGAATTGGGGTCATTTAGTGTGCGAGCGACTAGGTGGGCTGTGAAAAACACCATAACTCCAGACTGTTATGGCACACAGAGCTGAAATGGATCCCTAGATATTTATAAACAGCTCTCTCTCGCTCTCCCTCTCCCTCTGATCATCATGTCTCCCGCTCTCTTTCCAGTGAACTATAAATGTCTAAGTAGGAATGCAGGGATTGTTCCTTCTAAACTACTCTCTGGGGGGGGGGGGGGGGGGGGGGGTTGTTTTATACTACAGAAGGAAGTGGACCATCTGTGGAGACAAGTTGATGTTCATCACTTGTTTAGGAGAGACAACTAGATGATTTTCTCTACTTGTTCGGGAGGACAGGTCGACGTTCACCACTGCAAACACTAACACCAATGATTATGGCGTTGAGCCTTTATTATAAAGGATAAGGGCTGGGGTCAAATACTGTAATAAAGAGCAGACCATGCCAACGTGTTTCCGCCGCAGATACTAAGCCATGTTTGGGTCTCCCAGGATGCCAAACTAGATATTTTATTTATATTATTATATAATATATTTGTTGTCCCCGAAAATATATTAATTGTCCCGAAGTATATACATTGACCGTCCAAAGATGTTTTTACATAAAATTATTATTCGCATTTTTTATTTTTATTTGTTTACATTGTGTACTCATTATCTAGGTCGGATAAGAGGCTCATCCTGTAGTGTCCATTTCGGCCATCTCTCAGCTCCGACAGCAAGTGCTGTTGTCCACAGGGCAATACCGTTACTCTACTGTCTCTACTGTCTCTCAGCCCTGACAGCAGGTCATTAACGTTACTCTACTGTCTCTACTGTCTCTACTGTCTCTCAGCTCTGACAGCAGGTCATTAACGTTACTCTACTGTCTCTACTGTCTCTCAGCTCTGACAGCAGGTCATTAACGTTACTCTACTGTCTCTACTGTCTCTACTGTCTCTCAGCTCTGACAGCAGGTCATTAACGTTACTCTACTGTCTCTACTGTCTCTCAGCTCTGACAGCAGGTCATTAACGTTACTCTACTGTCTCTACTGTCTCTCAGCCCTGACAGCAGGTCATTAACGTTACTCTACTGTCTCTACTGTCTCTACTGTCTCTCAGCTCTGACAGCAGGTCATTAACGTTACTCTACTGTCTCTACTGTCTCTCAGCCCTGACAGCAGGTCATTAACGTTACTCTACTGCCTCTACTGTCTCTACTGTCTCTCAGCTCTGACAGCAGGTCATTAACGTTACTCTACTGTCTCTACTGTCTCTACTGTCTCTCAGCCCTGACAGCAGGTCATTAACGTTACTCTACTGTCTCTACTGTCTCTACTGTCTCTTAGCCCTGACAGCAGGTCATTAACGTTACTCTACTGTCTCTACTGTCTCTACTGTCTCTCAGCCCTGACAGCAGGTCATTAACGTTACTCTACTGTCTCTACTGTCTCTCAGCTCTGACAGCAGGTCATTAACGTTACTCTACTGTCTCTCAGCCCTGACAGCAGGTCATTAACGTTACTCTACTGTCTCTCAGCCCTGACAGCAGGTCATTAACGTTACTCTACTGTCTCTACTGTCTCTACTGTCTCTCAGCCCTGACAGCAGGTCATTAACGTTACTCTACTGTCTCTACTGTCTCTCAGCCCTGACAGCAGGTCATTAACGTTACTCTACTGCCTCTCAGCTCTCAATGTAAGTGTTCTGAACAACAACACGTTAATGCTGATGCACCAAACGACCAAGACATATCCGGTTGTATGTAGCAAGCTTTTAGTTGGCAATAAAGACCTTTGTGATGTTCTGATTATGAGTTGAGACAGTGAGAAGAACCCTGGTTACACCATCATGCACTTACCGGACAGGACAGTTCTCTGTGCTGGCTCTTCTGGCTGTGCAGACTTCCAATCTCAGTCTGGGAGCTGGAGTGAGACATCCCTTCAAAGAACGGCCTGGAGACGGAGAGAGGGTTTCGGTTAGAGGGAGGGCACTGTGTGGAAACAAACAACAGCTATTTATTGTCTAGGTGCCAAGACAACCAAGACGGCAGCTCCACCACAATAATTATGTCGTAAATGTTCTCATAATGTTTTCATATCAATAGATAATGATATAAACATACTCTGGGAGCTCTCTCGCTGTCATATCCAAGGGAATAAACTAATTACTGAATAGATGGAAAACCATATTTAATTATTTATTCATTCAAATTGTATTTAGCCAGGCAGGTCACTTTCCTGTATATCAACTATTTATACAAACAGACTACCGGTACTTATGGGTAGGACTTGCTGACGGAATATTATTTTAATACAACGTCGAATTCCACCGTAACACAAATGCTATTTTGCTCAATTCCTTTTATTTATTTATTTATTTTTGGTCACATACTGTCAGAACTTGGATCAATAGCTCAGTCAATGGATTTGAGAACAAAAAGTGTCTTCGAGCCTAAAATACAAAATGTAAAAGAAAAAGCCAGTGGTGAAGCAGTGACTCAACAGGGGACAAAACACTATTCTTCTGGATCAGGCCTTTATAAAGAACTTATTTTAAATGAGAACTAGTCTTTACAGAGAACCAGTTCTTATTTCAAATGAGAACCAATCTTTAGAGAACCAGTTCTTATTTGAAATGATAACTAGACTTTATAGAGAACCAGTTCTTATTTCAAATGAGAACCAGTCTTTAGGGTGGGACGTACTTCAGCTTGGGCTTGGGCGTGCTGAGGACACTCTCATTGTCCTCCATCTCCGGCCCACTGTCACTCTGGTTGTAGACCTCCAGGCTGTCGTACAGCAGGTCCAGATCCTCCTCCACCTCCTGTGTCTGGTCCACCGGGTCAGAGTCCAGGACCTGGCGCACAGCAACAGAAAGACACCATCATCAGCATACAGAACACAGCAACACATCCTCAGAATACATACAGAACACAGCAACACATAATCAGAATACATACAGAAGTTAACAGAACACAGCAACACATCCTCAGAATACATACAGAACACAGCAACACATCCTCAGAATACATACAGAACACAGCAACACATAATCAGAATACATACAGAAGTTAACAGAACACAGCAACACATCCTCAGAATACATACAGAACACAGCAACACATCCTCAGAATACATACAGAACACAGCAACACATCCTCAGAATACATACAGAACACAGCAACACATCCTCAGAATACATACAGAACACAGCAACACATCCTCAGAATACATACAGAAGTTAACAGAACACAGCAACACATCCTCAGAATACATACAGAACACAGCAACACATCCTCAGAATACATACAGAACACAGCAACACATAATCAGAATACATACAGAAGTTAACAGAACACAGCAACACATCCTCAGAATACATACAGAACACAGCAACACATCCTCAGAATACATACAGAACACAGCAACACATAATCAGAATACATACAGAAGTTAACAGAACACAGCAACACATCCTCAGAATACATACAGAACACAGCAACACATCCTCAGAATACATACAGAACACAGCAACACATCCTCAGAATACATACAGAACACAGCAACACATCCTCAGAATACATACAGAACACAGCAACACATCCTCAGAATACATACAGAACACAGCAACACATCCTCAGAATACATACAGAACACAGCAACACATCCTCAGAATACATACAGAACACAGCAACAGAAAGATGCATCGATTTGAATATGTTAGAATCGATTATAATCAAAATTAAAATAATAATAATTATATATATATATATATTTTTTAATGTTTTTTTTTGTGTGTATTGTTTTTATTGACCTATAGTCCATTCATGCTGAGTGAATCAGTTCCCCCAGCCACATTTGTGTATTCAAAATTGTTTGGGGAATTAACTGATAGAAAATGTATAGAAAATGTATCGAAAATGTATCTAATCGAATCGTGGTAAAATGAAGAGATTTCATGATGCATTGAATCGTTGCCTGAAGAATCGTAATCGAATTTAGAATCGTAACAGAAGCATGTGAACAAAACGTATCTTGTGGTCTTCACTTTGGCTTGCACAAATGTTATGGAATAATATACGTTTCCAATTCACTGTGGGTGATTAATTATGTGCTACTATCTACACACTACTGTCACCTGAATTATGCACATGGTCGTTTTGATAGTTTACTATCACAACATTATTTTACAACTTACTAGCAGCAAAAATAATAACCTTGTGTTCATGAAAAAATTTACATTTGTATTCTTTTGTCAGCAAAAACTGCCCATTCAGCTTCATTAGGTTCACAATGTTTGGGTGTTTTTTTAAACGATTTCACTTCAAACCACTCCAGGATCCAGTTGGAAACGGGCCAAGACCACCTCAAGGGGACCAGGGTGTGGTTGTTTTTCTGGAGGAGACATTTTTGTGCACATTATAATAATTTAAAAAGGTATTCTTCCAGCGTTTATGGGACAAGTTTAGCAAAGTCCTTGTTGAAAAAGAAACAAAACCTCACATTCATATTTTTTTTCTTTTTACAGATACCCGATCCAGCTATTTTAGTGAATATTGGCCAATACCGATCGCTGGCCGATCGATCAGGGCATCCCAACTCTACACCATCACAACACAGTGCTTGCTAGTGCGTAATTTTAACTACAAAAGTACAGCGTGCCCGCATGACAACTGTAATCGCACTCACCGTTAGTAGCAAGACTTTGGGAACTCAACAAAACTTTCTGAGAACAACATCCATTCCTCTAGACTGGATATGTGGACTGTGTCTCGGAGCAAGATCAAATTAATGCTTTTTTTTATACAGGCAATATTCATACTGGTTTAAATGAACAATTTGATTGTATTTCCCATCTTGGTTGATCAAGAGTTCTGGGGGCGAAACAGGACATTTATTGCAGCCATAATGCCAAATGCATTTTATAAACATTTAGGGCAATTCTTTACCCAAGCCCCTTCTAATTTCCGACCCACGACAATATGAAGTCATTAGGGACACTCATTAAAGAAGCTTGGGCAGTGACTACTGCCGCCGATCAGCCTTACTCTGTACACTAATGAGACACAGTGGATGAATGGAGGCGATGCATGGAAGGCTGTAAAAATTGGTCCAACGCTGCTAATTAAAGGAGGCTGGGAAGGAGCCGCGATGCTGAGCCGCGATGGGCACTGCTGCGTGGTGGAGCTGTGCGTCACAAAGCATGGATACTGATCAGTCTGTCTCCACTCCTCTCCCCCCCCTCCAATCCCCCTTTCCACTCCTCTCCCCCCTCTCCTCATCTATACTCCTCCTCCCCCTCTCCCCCCCTCTCCTCATCTATCCTCCTCCTCCTATCCCCCTTTCTTCTCCCCCCTCTCCTCGTCTATCCTCCTCCTCCTCTCCCCCCTCTCCTCATCTATCCTCCTCCTCCTATCCCCCTTTCCACTCCTCTCCCCCCTCTCCTCATCTATACTCCTCCTCCCCCTCTCCTCATCTATCCTCCTCCTCCTATCCCCCTTTCCTCTCCCCCCTCTCCTCGTCTATCCTCCTCCTCCTCCTCTCCCCCCTCTCCTCATCTATCCTCCTCCTCTCCCCCCTCTCCTCATCTATCCTCATCCTCCTATCCCCCTTTCCACTCCTCTCCCTCTCCTCATCTATCCTCCTCCTCATATCCCCCTTTCCACTCCTCTCCCCCCTCTCCTCATCTATCCTCCTCCTCCTCTCCCCCCTCTCCTCATCTATCCTCCTCCTCCTCCTCTCCCCCCTCTCCTCATCTATCCTCCTCCTCCTATCCCCCTTTCCACTCCTCTCCCCCCTCTCCTCATCTATCCTCCTCCTCATATCCCCCTTTCCACTCCTCTCCCCCCTCTCCTCATCTATCCTCCTCCTCCTCTCCCCCCTCTCCTCATCTATCCTCCTCCTCCTCCTCTCCCCCCTCTCCTCATCTATCCTCCTCCTCCTCTCCCCCCTCTCCTCATCTATCCTCCTCCTCCTATCCCCCTTTCCACTCCTCTCCCCCCTCTCCTCCTCCTCCAATCCCCCTTTCCTCTCCCCCCTCTCATCTATCCTCCTCCTCCTATCCCCCTGTCCACTCCTCTCCTCATATCCACTCCTCCCCCGTATCCTCATCTATCCTCCTCCTATCCCCCTTTCCACTCCTCTCCCCCCTCTCATCTATTCTCCTCCATCCATCCATCCTCCTCCTCCTCCTCCTCCTCTCCCCCTTTCCAATAATCACCTCTCCCTCCTCACATACTAGGGCTGCTCGATTATGGCAAAACCCATAATCACGATGATTTTGATTGATATTGAAATCACGATTATTAAACACGATTACTTATCGATTTGAGAACATCGTATGACAGGTGTGAGTACAGGTAGGGAAACATATATAATATAAATAGTAATAATAATAGAGCGGAGCATAATAATAATAGTAGAATAGCAGTATATTCTATTAATAATAATAATAGTATAAATGGTATATATATAGTAGTAACACACTGCGCCAGTGTCCGTGCAGTGTTTAGTAATTAAGTCCTAACAGTTCTCAAGTTCTCCAACTGTTAGTTCTCCCAACTATTGGCAGCAGTCCATGGTTGTGGAGCTTGATGGCTACTGGCACGAAACAAGCTCTTCAAGAATGTACGTGAATAAACCTCCCCCGTTTATGATTAAAATAATCTGGATCGCAGCTTTACGAGGGATGATAATTGATCATCAAAAAAACATCCATGTAAATAGCATGTCCTCGATTCTGGACAAAAATGCATATTTGTATTGCCTCAAACTGTTCCCTGGGTTTTATGTCCCTAACCATAGAGATCATTATGGTAAGGTATGATGGTGGTTGGAGTGGAGAGTAGATGCTCTGGAGATTACAAAAAATACAAATACGAAATCCTCATACAACAGTCTGCCCTACAAACACATTATAAATCCTCATTCGACAGTCAGAAAATCCTGGACAGATTAAAGCCGGAAACAAAATGCCATATCCATGAACCGTTTTCCTAGATATGAACCATGTCACAAACAAGTGATGAAAACATCCCAATTAATCCAATGCTGGATTATGCAGTCGTATGGTAAATTGTCATCGTCATAATTCATCATATAGGCCTACTGCAGCTAATCTAAATGGACAGCCGGGATCAGGGCCAGACTGGTGGAGAGCATCCTGACTGGGAACATCGCTGCCTGGTTAGGCAATTGAACGGCCGAGGACAGGAAGGCTCTACAGAGAGTAGTGCGCTCAGTGGAGCGGACTACGGTATTGCACTACCACCCCTGCAGGACTTATACAACATGAGGTGCAAATCCACGAGCAAATGAACAAAAAAGAATAGGGGTGTACAATAATTGTGACAAAATGTCAATCTAGAGTGACGTAAAAGTCGCATGACTGTTCAGACTGAGGTCACATTGGGAACAAATCTGACCTGTATCTGATTTAGGACCACGTATGAAGGTGGCTCAAATCAGAATATTTCGATGTTATCATCAAATTCAGATGATACTTATACAATGCTTGTAGATTCATGATGACTACATTTTCAAAGGCATAGAGAGAGAAATGTTGTGAACACAGCCACTATGACCTGCAGTGTGAAAACAGCCACTATGACCTGCAGTGTGAAAACAGCCACTATGACCTGCAGTGTGAACACAGCCCTATGACCTGCAGTGTGAACACAGCCACTATGACCTGCAGTGTGAACACAGCCACTATGACCTGCAGTGTGAACACAGCCACTATGACCTGCAGTGTGAACGCAGCCACTATGGCCTGCAGTGTGAACGCAGCCACTATGGCCTGCAGTGTGAACGCAGCCACTATGACCTGCAGTGTGAACGCAGCCACTATGGCCTGCAGTGTGAACGCAGCCACTACGGCCTGCAGTGTGAACGCAGCCACTATGACCTGCAGTGTGAATGTAGCCACTATGACCTGCAGTGTGAACGCAGCCACTATGGCCTGCAGTGTGAATGTAGCCACTATGGCCTGCAGTGTGAATGTAGCCACTATGGCCTGCAGTGTGAATGTAGCCACTATGGCCTGCAGTGTGAATGTAGCCACTATGGCCTGCAGTGTGAACGCAGCCACTATGGCCTGCAGTGTGAATGTAGCCTCTATGACCTGCAGTGTGAACGCAGCCACTATGACCTGCAGTGTGAATGTAGCCAATATGACCTGCAGTGTGAACGCAGCCACTATGGCCTGCAGTGTGAATGTAGCCACTATGACCTGCAGTGTGAACGCAGCCACTATGGCCTGCAGTGTGAATGTAGCCACTACGACCTGCAGTGTGAACGCAGCCACTATGGCCTGCAGTGTGAACGCAGCCAATATGGCCTGCAGTGTGAATGTAGCCATTATGGCCTGCAGTGTGAATGTAGCCAATATGACCTGCAGTGTGAATGTAGCCAATATGGCCTGCAGTGTGAACGCAGCCAATATGGCCTGCAGTGTGAATGTAGCCAATATGGCCTGCAGTGTGAACACAGCCAATATGGCCTGCAGTGTGAATGTAGCCACTACGGCCTGCAGTGTGAACGCAGCCACTATGACCTGCAGTGTGAATGTAGCCAATATGGCCTGCAGTGTGAATGTAGCCACTATGGCCTGCAGTGTGAATGTAGCCAATATGACCTGCAGTGTGAATGTAGCCAATATGACCTGCAGTGTGAATGTAGCCAATATGGCCTGCAGTGTGAATGTAGCCAATATGGCCTGCAGTGTGAATGTAGCCAATATGGCCTGCAGTGTGAATGTAGCCACTATGGCCTACAGTGTGAATGTAGCCAATATGGCCTGCAGTGTGAATGTAGCCACTATGGCCTGCAGTGTGAATGTAGCCAATATGGCCTGCAGTGTGAATGTAGCCACTATGGCCTGCAGTGTGAATGTAGCCAATATGGCCTGCAGTGTGAATGTAGCCACTATGGCCTGCAGTGTGAATGTAGCCCTATGGCCTGCAGTGTGAACGCAGCCACTATGGCCTGCAGTGTGAACGCAGCCACTATGGCCTGCAGTGTGAACGCAACCACTATGGCCTGCAGTGTGAACGCAGCCACTATGGCCCTACTATAATAACTGCTGACACGGTCAAGTGTGCAACAAAAGGAGGGGCTGGTTACGTCATTATGTGACTGGGGACAAGTTAGATGAAATGCACTTTTAAAAGCCTGTGAATGGAAGCTGTGGTGAGAACGACAGGCAGGTGCCTCGGAGGTAGAGGAACAAGTCAGTACCAGCTGAGGAAACAACAGCTGCAGGGCAAACAGTACATGTTAGTTAATTATATATGGTCTACCCATGTTGAGAGTACGCTAGGCCAGCTCCTATAGGGAGCTGCAGTCCGACGTCGCTTTGGACCGCCTCCGAGGTCCACCCGTATAGGGATTTATCATTGGGAAAATGGATTATCATGAACGTTGACAAGCTTTCCATTTTTGCACAAAACGAGTTCCCTTCTATCACTAACATTATTGTTTAAGCATTTGTGGTTGAAATACAATTTGAAGATTTTTTTTTTTTACGATTAATTGCGAATATTTTCATGTTGAGCTATAGATTGTGGATGAATACGCACAGAAAGGTACACCATGCAAATGTTAATGCTTTATTTGTTTTAAACGAGACAATTTAGAAATGGACCGGCCGGAAACAGCAATAACGTAACCACTACACCTCCCTATAGACCAGGAAGTAACCACTACACCTCCCTATAGACCAGGAAGTAACCACTACACCTCCCTATAGACCAGGAAGTAACCACTACACCTCCCTATAGACCAGGAAGTAACCACTACACCTCCCTATAGACCAGGAAGTAACCACTACACCTCCCTATAGACCAGGAAGTAACCACTAGACCTCCCTATAGACCAGGAAGTAACCACTACACCTCCCTATAGACCAGGAAGTAACCACTACACCTCCCTATAGACCAGGAAGTAACCACTACACCTCCCTATAGACCAGGAAGTAACCACTACACCTCCCTATAGGCCAGGAAGTAACCACCACACCTCCCTATAGGCTCCCCCTTGATCCCTCCGCGTGACATCCCTTCCAAACGAGCACAATTAACAAGTCCCACGTTTACCATGATTTCTCGAGTTCCGTTATCGTGAAACAAGTGTAATGTCTTGATAGTAGCAAACATGTCTAACCAGTGCAGTTAGAATGGTAAGTGTAAGTTCCAATTATTATTTAAGGCATTCTAGCCAACTCTATTTTTGCATACCTACACTTTCAACACTCTCAAAAAGCAACAGCCAAGAAAGCCTTTTTGTTCAAAGCCCCTTCTGATTGGAATAACTTACCTGCAAATACTCGTTCCATCTCATCTTTTTATTTATTTAAAAATGCGCTGTCTTCTTACTTCCATAGTACATGTACATGTTTTTAGTTTATCATTTTTATCATTTTTAGTTTATCATTTTTAGTTTTATCATTTATATACTGCATACTATCATGACTTTCATTACTTATCTCGTACGAAGTAATGATCCATTCCTATCCTTGCTGGATTTTTGTTTTGTTTTGTTTGTCCTGTTTATTTTGTGATCTTGTATGTTGGTTTACTTATTTTGTAATTTCATTTCTCAGTTGATTTTGTTGTTGTAGACTGTTTTGATGTCCAATGTTTTTTTGTGTGTTTTTTTCTTTTTCTGAAAATTTACATACGCTGTATTGTGTTAGGATCCCCTCGAAAACGAGATGCTACATCTCAAGGGGTTATTCAGAATAAAGAATTTCAATATAATATAAGTGGACTGCATTTATATAACAGATGTTATCCAAAGCGCTTTACAACTTATGGCTCACATTCACCAACTCACAAAAGCGTTTGCCTACATCGACGACATAGAAAGATTTAGAACAAAAACCTATATAGAGCAATTAAATAGACCTCGTTGAATAAACAAATGACCTTGGAGATAGATAAGGTAAATTGACTGCATTTATAGAACAGCTCTTAATCCAGTGCTTTACATTTTATGCCTCACATTCACCCATTCACTCACACACCGATAGGGTTGGGCACCGAAAACCGGTTCTAATAGGAACCGGTTCCTAACTTCCGGTTCTGGAACCGGAAGTAACATATTTGAATTTCGATTCTAAATTTCGATTTTTTTTTTTTTTTGCCTTTTTTTTTTTTTACTTTTTTTTTACTTTAATACCCTAGTTACAGTACAGCAACCAAATTAAACTGTATCAAGTCAACTGAAAATGTGAATAGTATGATTTTCTTTTTGAAAAAAAAAATAAAATAAAAATCTCCTTCGAAATAAGCTGTGACCTGTTTTGACCTGCACCTCAAAGAATCGGAATCGAGAATCGTTTAGAACAGGAATCGATATGGAGAATCGGAATCGGAACCGGAATCGTTCAAATCCAAACGATGCCCAACCCTACACACCGATGGCGGAGGCACGTTAGGGGTCTTGCTTAAGGACACTTCGACACGCTGCCGGGAACCTACCAATTACCAGACAACCGCTCTACCTACTGTTACCCCAGCCACTGTTCCATTATTTGACAACATCTTGAAATAAGATTGATAAGCCACAACACAGGATCAAATCACAGACAAAAGCATGTTGTTTCTTTTTGCAGTGCTGCACACCACAGAACAGGATCAAATCACAGACAAAAGCCTGTTGTTTCTTTTTGCAGTGCACACCACAGAACAGGATCAAATCACAGACAAAAGCCTGTTGTTTCTTTTTGCAGTGCACACCACAGAACAGGATCAAATCACAGACAAACGCCTGTTTCTTTTTGCAGTGCTGCACACCACAGAACAGGATCAAATCACAGACAAAAGCCTGTTTCTTTTTGCAGTGCACACCACAGAACAGGATAAAATCACAGACAAAAGCCTGTTGTTTCTTTTTGCAGTGCTGCACACCACAGAACAGGATCAAATCACAGACAAAAGCCTGTTGTTTCTTTTTGCAGTGCTGCACACCACAGAACAGGATCAAATCACAGACAAAAGCCTGTTGTTTCTTTTTGCAGTGCACACCACATAACAGGATAAAATCACAGACAAAAAGCCTGTTTCTTTTTGCAGTGCACACCACAGAACAGGATAAAATCACAGACAAAAGCCTGTTGTTTCTTTTTGCAGTGCTGCACACCACAGAACAGGATCAAATCACAGACAAAAGCCTGTTGTTTCTTTTTGCAGTGCACACCACAGAACAGGATAAAATCACAGACAAACGCCTGTTGTTTCTTTTTGCAGTGCACACCACATAACAGGATAAAATCACAGACAAACGCCTGTTTCTTTTTGCAGTGCACACCACAGAACAGGATCAAATCACAGACAAAAGCCTGTTGTTTCTTTTTGCAGTGCACACCACAGAACAGGATCAAATCACAGACAAAAAGCCTGTTGTTTCTTTTTGCAGTGCTGCACACCACAGAACAGGATCAAATCACAGACAAAAAGCCTGTTGTTTCTTTTTGCAGTGCACACCACAGAACAGGATAAAATCACAGACAAACGCCCGTTTCTTTTTGCAGTGCACACCACAGAACAGGATAAAATCACAGACAAAAAGCCCGTTTCTTTTTGCAGTGCACACCACAGAACAGGATAAAATCACAGACAAAAAGCCTGTTTCTTTTTGCAGTGCACACTAGTGCTGACTTTGTGTAGGAAAAACACACAGAAAACATTTATTCAAAGACTACGAATATGGGAGGGCGGGGGGTTAACATGGCCCTGATACAGGACAAGCTCATGAGCTCCCACTTATCATTAGATTAGGTGGTGGTGAACGAGGCCGTTAATGGCTTCGCCGCGAAGATCCGCTGCTAATGGCTATGAATGAATCATACATTTAACGACACTCCCCACCTCTACTGTCTCCATGGTTTCCTTTAGAGGTGATACTAGAGCCTCTACTGTCTCCATGCAGAATATGCAGAATATATTGTCACAGTTTTTTTTTATAATAATAATAAAAATACAATTAAAAAGTTTTTTTTAATGTATAAATATCCTCAAACTAAATCCTCAGTTTGAATAAAGTGATTCATCTGATTAAATTAGTCTTTTTATTAAATCAACTTTCTTTAATGAATATAACTCATCGGTTTTTAATACTATAATATTAGTGTAGCCTAATCTTTATCTGCAACTGTGAAGAAAACCCCCATTGGTTTAAACAGAATGAATACACGATTACACGTATATATATATATATATATATATATATATATATATATATATACTGTATATATATTTTTTTTTATTAAAAATAAAAATGTTTAATGTTGATTTAGAATTCGAATGCCAACGTAACAAACGAAGGTCCACACGTTCGAACGTTTGGGCTCAGCCCCAGTGAACTGTAAGCAGGGAGGCTTGTGCTCCTGTAAATAATCACCGCCGTTAATCTCAACACACTCATACGGCGCTCCGTCTTTCGAGCCTTCGGTTCCTTCTTTCCACAACTCACCTCGTCCGTCACTTTGAACCTCTTCAACAGGGCCACAAACTTCTGCTTGAAGTTAGGTTGCTGTCGAGAGAGAAGAGGGGAACATTTACATTTAGCTCAACGCTTTTATCCAAAGCGACTTACAAGTTCTGTACAAGTCAACAGGAAGGGCACAAATCTGGGTCAGTGGCATTGTTCGTCAAATAGTGTTGAACTTGAGTGTTACACTCTGAGTGCATAATAGTATAGACTATTAGCATGATAGGTAGTAGGGATGGGCGTGAGTAATCGATTACTCGTAGCTATGGAAAAAATCGAGAAAAAGAAATCGAAATAAAAAAATATAACTTTTTTTTTAACATGTCTTTTCACATGTATGTGTAAGATTATAACTGTTTGTTGATTTCCTTAAACATATATACGTGAATGAACAAAAATAAGTAAAAATATATATATATATTTAAAAGAAAATCTAATATATATATATATTTTTTTTTTCTTTTAAAGTTTTTTTCTGCTTTTCGAGTAATACACGATCAATCGAGTATAGCATGCGATCAATCGATCTGGATTTTTCTTTAAAATGCCCATCCCTAATAGGTAGTAGTATAAGTATAGTAGCATTGTAGTATAGACATTAACATATGTAGTAGCACAGTAGTAAGGTACACAAAAGTAAAACATTTATTTATTATTATTATTATTTTTTTTTACATCGTTTGAAGAGGTGTGTTTTTAGGCGTCGGGCGGAAAAAATTTGCTGAATTTCACGGACACATCATTGCATAATAACTACAAAAGTGCGTATACCCTTATTACGCCCAGCGCGGTACGACGGGGCTATTTTAAGAAACCGAAGGACACAAACATATTAAAAACATTTCCCCCCGCCGTACGTACGAGGTGTCCAGGAGAGAGAAACGGCACTCTAAATCTCAACGAGAGGCCAAGGCAGCATTATGACAAGTGGCAACCCGGCCATGCAGTAGAATAACAGACCCGTCTGAGGCTCCTGTGGCCCTCTCTCCCGGAGCCTGTACGCTGATTACTCATTCACAGCCAGTCTATATAAAGACCGTTAGAACCAGTCCAGTGAGCACATTATGTTCACTTTACATGCTCCTCCACGGCTCCTTAATGGCTGAACAAATGAAACACACCATGTCCTTCCCCTTAAAAGCCCCAACAAGGCCAACAGCCAGCCTGGAATTATTCTTAGTCTCAATCATTGACGAGTCAAACAGCCGCACAGTGGCTCCTCCTCTCTCTCTCTCTCTCTCTCTCCTCTTCCCCTACTCCCTCTCCTCTCATCTCTCTCTTCTCCCCCATCCCTCCCCCATCCCCTCTGTTCCGTTCTCCTCTCCTCTCCTCTCCTCTCCTCTCCTCTCCCCTCCCCTCCCTCCCCTCCCCTCCCCCTCCCTTCCTCTCCTCTCCTCTCCTCCTCTCTCTCCTCTCCCTCTCCCTCTCCTCAGTCCTCCTCTCCTCTCCTCTCCTCTCCTCTCCTCTCCTCTTCTCTCCCCTCCCCTCCCCCTCCTCTCCTGCAACTCTGGAACATTTTAAAGGAAGCATTTCCCATTTATCACAAGAATAAACGGACGCAGAGACATATCGGAAGACATTCTGAATCAGCCCATTCTGTTTTTATGGCTGATTTGTAGATTTACATGAAGGAGGATGAGAGAGGATGGAGGAGGGAGGAGGGAGGATGGAGGGAGAGAGGAGGGAGGAGAGAGGAGGGAGGAGAGAGGATGGAGAGGAGAGAGGAGGGAGGAGAGAGAGGAGAGAGGAGGG
>NC_140173.1:145502338-145567338 GCF_963971535.1 Notolepis coatsorum | reverse complement strand
GACAGACAGACAGACAGACAGACAGACAGACAGACAGACAGACAGACAGACAGACAGACAGACAGACAGACAGACAGACAGACAGACAGACAGACAGACAGACAGACAGACAGACAGACAGACAGACAGACAGACAGACAGACAGACAGACAGACAGACAGACAGACAGACAGACAGACAGACAGACAGACAGACAGACAGACAGACAGACAGACAGACAGACAGACAGACAGACAGACAGACAGACAGACAGACAGACAGACAGACAGACAGACAGACAGACAGACAGACAGACAGACAGACAGACAGACAGACACTAATATAACTGACCTGGCCATGTACAGCATCATCACTGGCTTCCTGCTCTGATGAGTAGCTGTCATCATCCTCTTCAGAGTAGTTATCCATGTCTGGGGAACGGTCTGGGGAGGCAACACACACAAAAGAGGATTTTAGTCCAATACCCTTAGTATTTTTCCTTTACTGTATATAGAGAGAGTAGCCGGACCAGCACTCACAGGTTCAATGTTTTTTAATGGCAGCCTGAATAAATAGCAGACATGTTTCGGACAATGTCCTTCTTCAGTGATATGGCTAGCAATTTCCATTAAATTAATAATGTGATAATAGCTCTTTACTGGAATACACACAACACGTTGTCATTTTCCGGCTGATTTATTAATCGTTTTCAAATAAACGCTAGATTATCGATAGTATATGTGTACTTATGCACACTAGAGAAGCGGGCTGAAAAATCGATTATCTCATTTCCTGATCAGCACACACACACACACACACACACATAGGGCACACGTTGATATCTCTGTGAAAAAAGCTCTGATTATCCTAAGATTGGTAAAATAGATTCGGATCTATTTCTGCAAAAAGATTATTCCAATTCCTGATCGCCATTCCAAATATCGATCGCGTTTATTGATCCAACGTTAGGTACTCGAAACAGATAATCCACGCTGCTCTGAGTGTCCACAATGAATCCAATCGTCTCCGGTTACATGCCTGATAAGTAAAATGTGGATTGCAGATTTTTTTCCCGCCATGCATTTCCATTGAGTCCAATCCAATGGGTGCATTACCATCCGGGAGACGATAGGGGGCGGTATTTTCCCTATTCGAGCTCATAGACAGTCCCAATGATAACGTGAGGCTAGATTGATGAAAAATGAATGGATATCACTAATAAAAGCAATAACAATTAAATAACGAGATTTCTCGTCCCTGGCACTCAACACATGGCATGAAATCACAAGATTTCTCATGGCTGGCACTCAATGTGTTAACACTTTGAGTGCCGGGACCAGTCTTTAGACGTCTTTGCTGGCCATGCTAAAGTTGCCGGAGGACGCGTTACGTCGTCCTTATATCAATATTTCAAAAATCTGCGATCGGATTCATATGTCCCCTCCGCTGGCCTGAGATCCACCAGCAGGACCCACTGAGCTCTCTGGCGGTTCAGGAGCGCCATCTGGTGGCCGATCGGCGCAATCGCCAAACAGGATGTTGAATAGAGGTTGTCATGCCGACCGTAGTACTTCCGGGCGCTCGCTATAGTTCATGGGACTCTGGCTCGTCACGCTACACGGTGATCGATTGGCAATAACTCGATAAACAACATGATTTGGACGTATATACCATTATACAAGCTGGAGATGGACCGGGTAAAAATATATCCCATAATGATAAGATTTCTACTCGACGATGATCGCCCAACGACGCGCGGAGACTGGGGTGAGTTTCAGCGTGTAACGTTACCGTCTTCGATACTAACTGCTATTATCAACATTTGACCCACATTAGATGATTGGTATAACGCTGCCCACGGAATTATAAACGCCCCCTCGCCCATCCGGTCAACATCAGATGACGTGTAGTAACTTCTAGAACAGGGGTAGGCAACCCTAGGCACGCGTGCCTGCATAGGCACGCGGGGGCATTTGCATAGGCACAGGGGGCAGCACCAAAAAATAAAAAAAATAAAAAAAAATATTTAATATTTTTTTTGCTTTGAAATATTATAGTGAACTATTTTGCACTGTTGTCGCATTTATCTTGTTGAAATCCTCCCACAGGTTCTTTTTACTTCCACATATTTAATTGAGACCCTTTATTTGTTTATTACGGTATTTCAATTTAGCTGGAAATACATTGCTACATCATTCAGTAACATTTGCAGAGCCTTATAACAAAAACATTATTACGGTCACCATTGTGACCAGTGGGATTAATCAACAAATTGTATAATTTATTTTTCTATTTCATTGAACATTGCACATGTTAAAAGCAATTTTTTTACTCAAAATGTGAGTATTACCAAGTCAACTTGTGTTCTTAAAACAATGACAATAAACATAGTTTTATTAGGTTGAAATAATGTGGTTGTGTACTTATTTTTCTGTTAACTTATTATGGATTGAAAACTGAAAACCTTAATGCACAGTAACTGAACTCAATATTTTTAAGTTCTGGTAACTATTTTTTTTTTTTACAGTGTAGTCTTGCGATCAATCAAAACTTATTTACACGATATACCTCACATTCACCCTCCATTCACATCCTGGTGTTCTCCTGGTGTTCTCCATTAGGCCTGTAGGTGGAGCTATGACAGCACACGTACAGTACACACACCGATGGTGTGTGATGTGTCCAAAAATGAATGGGCAAATGTGAGTGAAATGGTCGCACTGTATGCAGCTGTTTGTCTGCATTGCATCCCCCCCCCCCCCCAACTCAGATTTAGGGTTGATACAACCATAATAATAATATTGTTAATAATAACAATAACAATAATGATGTAATAATGTAAAAATTATCATTAAAAAGACCTGATTATGAGAAGAAAAAAAAATTACGATGCATGGAATATTGTTGAGGCACACTAGTTACAACTATATTTCAAACAGGCACTCCATGTCAAAAAGGTTGCTGACCCCTGTTCTAGAAGTACGTCTAGTTGGAATTTTTTATATCGCGCTGATTGCCATCAAACTGTATTTCATCATCAATATAATGCATTTGGGGCTATAGATCACGTTCTGGAGAAAGCTGCAGAAAGAGATGAAAACATACTTATACATTAGACCATACTTTACTATGAATATGTGAATGAAAAAGTTTAACGTTGCTACACAATGAACAATACATATAGGACTTTGAATGGGCCCTAATAATGGCAATGTAGCAATAGAATTTAAAAAGTTATAGCCCTGCAAAGAAGGGGACTTTCTCCATAGACAAATAGCGCTGGCAATCTATGGTATATCATGAATTTAACCTTAGGCAGCCAAAGTGTTAAGTGTGGGGTCGCCAAAAAATATCCTAAATAAAATGGGGTCGTGGTATAAAAAAGTTTGAGGACCCCTGGTGTAGACGGAGCTCTGGGCACGTGAGACTACTACTAGGGCTGCACCCTCATAGTCCATTAATCAAACAGTTTGGTCTTAGTCAGCAATTACTTTATTACTCTATTCGTTGATTTTTACGATGGCCTAACTAAAGCACTGAAGGACAAACTCCAGATCTCACAGAACAAACTGGTCAGGGTAGTGATAGGTTTGGGCCCCGGGGACCATGTAGGAAGGCAACAGTTCCGGCAGCTGGTATGGCTCCCCCTAGAGGCCAGGTCGATTCAGTTCCAGCTCAGGGTGGTCCATAATGTGTACCACGGTGGGGCTCCAGGGTACTTGGCAGACCACTTTAAGAGGAGTGGAGACGGTCACAGTCCCCACACCAGGGCCAGCCTAACAGACCTGTACCTGCCCAGGTATAAAACAGACCTGGGCAAGTGCGCCAATAAGTTCAGTGGGGCAGCAAATTGGAATAGACCCGTTTCTTGTTTATAAACATACCGTGGTCGAGCCAATCAGCAATACCAACTGAGTCACGTGACTAAGCCTCCTCGGACCTGCGCGAGCTGCTGCGCCAAAATAAGTACAACGGGGCTCTATGGAGAAACCATGACACTCCCCCCTGACTAAAAGTTTAAAACGGCTGGATGTCATTTTGATAAGTCTTTCACCTTTTACACGTCTAGCTTTGGCATGGATTGATTGTTTAGATCGCTAGCATGGCTAACAAATGCAAATATATTGTAGTCCGCCCCGTTGTTCTGACCAGGATTACGTTCCTTTTTGCCGCCTTGATGCGTGCACACACTGAGTCTGACGTGGACGAGGAACACATCTATAGGCTGCCGTCACATAGCTAGCAACCTCTTTTTGGAGGGTCAAAACATGGCTCACAGACAATACTAACGCTTAGCCATGGGAGGTAGGTGACCAATGGTGGTAGCCAGGTGTAGGTCATTGGCACATAGCGAATGTGGGTGATTATTTAGTGATTACATGTTATATGTTTGTCTGTTTGTTTTTAAACATCTTTGGGACCATGATGGAATTAAGTGTTCGCACCTTTCATGTCATCCTTTGGATTATTTTGTATTGCAATTTTCCATAAATCAAATCAAATCACATTTTGACGCTTTTCTTCCTGTGCAGAATGTCCCTGAAAAATTGTAAGCACATCTCCATCACCATTTCTAAGCACTAGATTTAAGAGGTCCATTTGCATTATGAAAACTCCTGTTTTAGAGATTTGTTTATGAAATCAACTAACCCGATTAGTCGACAAATCCTATGCCTACCAACACCTGGAATGCCCTCCGACTGACTGACAACAAGCTTCTTCCTCTTTTTTATTTTTTTTTAGAAAATAGCTCTTTATTTGATTATCATAAAACAGTGTTTTCTTTTTTTTATATATTTTATTTTACATTTTTCAGAACATTGTACAAACATGACAAACAGTATACCAACATGACATTACAGACACACTCAGACAGTGAAAGTAAAAAGATACATTAAAGAAAAAAAAACAATAACACATTTTTCACATTTGATATTACAACACGGTTACCAGCCATACATGACTGAGAAATATTGTGTTTGGTTTGGGGTCCCTCATAGGGGCTGTGAGATCAGACGGGCGAATCAGCTGCCGCCTCTAGCCTCATCGAGGTAGGCTAAGAACGGGTCCCAGATTTTTGAAAACCTTTTAAGTGAATCGGTTCTCAGGAACCTTAGTCTCTCCATCCGTATGACAGAGGTCATGTCCGCCATCCACAGTTGGAAAGAAGGTGCTGAGGAGGACTTCCACTCCATCAGTATTTGTTTTTTTAGCAACCGTTGTCCCCAGTGTCAAAGATTGTTGTACAGCTGTAGGAAAGCTCAGAGAGGACTCAGAGCAGCCGAAGATGGCGAGCTCTGCCCCCGGCTGTATAGTTATCTTGTAGGCCTTAGAGTACCAGTCAAATATTTTGGCCCAGAATCCTGTTAGTGAAGGGCAGAACCAGAAGGCATGAGAAAGTGTACCCTCTGATACCTGGCACCTGTCGCACAGAGGTGAAACAGAGGGGTAGATCTTGTGCGCTTCTTCCTCCTTTTGCTGCATTTAAACGTATGATCTCCGACCACTGTGTGTCGACTCGTCTTAGCTGCTTTATTTATAGTTTATTCTTTATTTATTGTGTCTACATCTATGAAATTGCTGATATACTGTGTCTTTGTATTGTAAGCTCGTCATCGCTGTAAATGAGGGTCCACCTCAGTGTCTTACGAATCGAAATAAAGGTTTGAAATGAAATGAAATGACTATTAGTGGAATAAGAATGTATTTTAGTTGACTGCTACCATATTAAAACACAAGAAAATCACAACCTGAACTCTCCGGTGGGGGGGGGGGGGCTCCAGGCCTCCTGCCCGGCCTACTAATCTGCTACAGTGTAGAACATAATGCAGCGATGCGGAAAAAGAAAACAACTCTTTTAAAAATTCAGAACATTTCCGCGTGTCTTTGCCAAGGGACTTTGACGTCGTTTTGGCCATCCCAAGCGTTTTATCCGATCCGCAGGTCTTCAATCCGCGGAGTGGTTTGGATTACGGAGATATTTTTTTTACTACCCCGACCCAACTACACACCGGTAGAATCCGTCGACAGAAAGCTCTTTGTGCGGAGCGTCTGCAGTGATTCAAACAGGCCGCCGTGGAACATCCCCTGTGTTCCCAGACAGGGGCTGGATGTTACCAGGGGACCTGTGTTCCCAGACAGGGGCTGGATGTTACCAGGGGACCTGTGTTCTCAGACAGGGGCTGGATGTTACCAGGGGACCTGTGTTCCCAGACAGGGGCTGGATGTCACCAGGGGACCTGTGTTCCCAGACAGGGGCTGCATGTTACCAGGGGACCTGTGTTCCCAGACAGGGGCTGGATGTTACCAGGGGACCTGTGTTCCCAGACAGGGGCTGGATGTTACCAGGGGACCCGTGTTCCCAGACAGGGGCTGGATGTTACCAGGGGACCTGTGTTCCCAGACAGGGGCTGGATGCTACCATGTTACCATGTTACCAGGGGGGGATCGGAGCAGGTCTGACAGACACACGGTCCTCATACTCAGCGCATGAGCTCATCTGTTATGTTTGAGCCGCCTTCCTAATAACAACCAGAACAGGGAGGGAGAGAGGGAGAGAGAGAGAGAGAGGGAGAGAGCGATAGAGAGGAATAGAGAGAGGGAGAGAGAAAGGAATAGAGAGAGGGAGAGAGAGAGAGGCAGAGGGAGGGAGAGAGAGGGAGAGAGAGAGGGAGAGAGCAATAGGGAGAGGGATAGAGAGAGGGAGAGAGAGAGGCAGAGGCAGAGGGAGAGAAAGAGAGAGAGAGAGAGAGAGAGAGAGAGAGAGAGAGAGAGAGAGAGAGAGAGAGAGCGAGAGAGAGAGAGAGAGGGAGAGAGATATAGAGCGAGAGGGAGAGATACAGAGAGAGATATAGAGAGGGAGGGGGAGAGAGAGATAGAGAGAGATAGGGAGAGAGAGATAGAGAGAGATAGAGAGAGAGAGAGAGAGAGAGAGAGAGAGAGAGAGATCAGCTAAGCAGGCTGGAGGAGGGCGGATCAGTCGAACCCCCCCCTCCAGATTTAGTCCGGTGAAAGCCAATAGGCCCTACATCTGTTCAACTCTCAAGTGACCATTACAAGCATAACTGAGGAGAATAACATATTGGCCACGGCTGGGCCGGGGGATTAGAGGAGCGGATTCTGTCCTTGCTTTGGGAAATAGAAGCCATGTGGAAGGAGAGGGGCCCGGGAGGGGGGGCTGGGGGGGGGTGCGAGACAAGGGGTTGAGGTTACACTCTCTGGGCCCAAGACGAGAGTCGACTGGACAGCCAGGGGTGGGGGGGGTTCTCCCTGCTATCACAGTGCTGCGCGGACCGTTCTGTTTTGGGGGAACAGGAAACGCTTGTCCTTTCCGGCAATTAGCCATACGGACAGCTTTGCGGACCACTTACAGCAAAACTTACACCTGTTGATAATAATAGTAGCAGCATGCTGCGATCGTGTGCGTGTGCGTGTGTGTGTGTGCGTGTGTATCGGAATGTGAGCATCAGAGACTGTGAGCAAACCGACCGACCATGAAGTGCGGTGCAGGGTTCGTCTCTAGAGGGGCTCATTGTGTTTTGCAACGAGCAAAAACAGCCTACGCCAAAAAAAAACTCCCAAGGACTGCAAGACCTTTTGGGCCACTTTCTGTGATATGTGACTTTGACCTTCTCTCCCCAGCAACCTCCTGCAAAGCCGATCACCTTCCATCCTCTTTCTACCTTTTTACCCTACCCTCCAATCTCCCCCCGATCCCATTCAATGTTGTTTGCTGCAGCTCAAATGTATCCCCTTGCCCCACTTTGCCTTTTATGTCTCAGTCTGTGTTTTGTGTATTTGTATGTTTGTTTTTGTTTTGCTGCCACTTTGGCCAGGTCTTGCTCGAAAAAGAGATTGTTGATCTCAAGTGACTACCTGGTCAAATAAAGGTTAAATAAATAATATGTACTTTGGGCTGCAAGACCTTCAGCCACTTCCATATGTACTTTGGGCTGCAAGACCTTCAGCCACTTCCATATGTACTTTGGGCTGCAATTCTTGTATGAAAGGTGTAATACAAATACAGTTTATTATCATATTATTTATTATATGTGGTCCTGAACATGAGGGGACGTATCATAACCGGTATGTGTTTGCAAGCATATTGAATGAAGAAATGTCTCTCTTTCACCTCCTCCTCGCCCCCATCCTCATCTGCTCACGGATTAGCCTCCACCGCACATCAACTTATAAAGTAAACCAAAAAACTGTGACTTCCGTGTCCTCCATGTCCATCTTCGTTATTGTTTATTTGCGCATGCAGTGACTAGCTCATACTGGAATCAGAAAAAAAAAAAAAAAAAAAAAAAAACTCTAACCCTAACTAACCTTACTGTCATGCACGTGTCCTAATAAACTAACCTACACTGTGGCACTCAACACTTTGATGAACATTGTTACTCAGCTGATAAGAGTTGTGCCCTTCCTGCTGTCTTGTTGCACAAAACGTGTACAGTAAGTCGCTTTGGATAAAAGCGTCAGCTAAATGACACAAATGTAAAATGTAATGTACCGTAATTCCTCTAATAGTAACCGGTATTCAATTAAAAACCGGGTCTCTATTAATGACCGGGTGCGCTGTTGAGCTAAGCAATTATAAGCCGGCCTCCAAATACAAGCCGGATATATTTTGTTATTGTTGTTATATGCTGGCCTGGCTGTGCAGTAAATACCATATAATGGTATGGTGTTAATGTTTACCAAGAGAGTAAGCCTACCTCAGAATTGTATAAAACGAAGTTATTATTATTATTATTATACCAGTATTGTGATTGCACTATTTTACTTTATTTGACTTTTTTTGACCACCTGTAATTGCACTGTTTACTACCGTATTTCATACAGTACTTGGTTTCAATAAATGAACCCAGTACATTTTACTGGGTTCAAACTGACACAAAATGTTGATTTATTCATTATGATCGGTTTGAAAATTAGAAATATAGGCCTCTCTCTTATACATGCCTCCTCCTAATACAAGCCTGGTATCAGCTACAGTTGAAACAAATACAAGCCGGGGTTACTATTAGAGGAATTACGGTAATGATATTGGCATTTTTTTTATTATGTGAACAGCCAAACAAACAGATCTGAGCATTAAATCAGAAATGAGCATTAAGGCGTGCAGTGTGAATGTAGCGCAACACTCTGGTAGGAGGGGGTCTGGTGTTGTGTCCTGACCCTAACAGAGTACAGTATGGAGGGGGTCTGATGTTGTGTCCTGACCCTAACAGAGTACAGTATGGAGGGGGTCTGGTGTTGTGTCCTGACCCTAACAGAGTACAGTATGGAGGGGGTCTGATGTTGTGTCCTGACCCTAACAGAGTACAGTATGGAGGGGGTCTGATGTTGTGTCCTGACCCTAACAGACTACAGTATGGAGGGGGTCTGGTGTTGTGTCCTGACCCTAACAGACTACAGTATGGAGGGGGTCTGGTGTTGTGTCCTGACCCTAACAGACTACAGTATGGAGGGGGTCTGATGTTGTGTCCTGACCCTAACAGAGTACAGTATGGAGGGGGTCTGGTGTTGTGTCCTGACCCTAACAGAGTACAGTATGGAGGGGGTCTGGTGTTGTGTCCTGACCCTAACAGACTACAGTATGGAGGGGGTCTGGTGTTGTGTCCTGACCCTAACAGACTACAGTATGGAGGGGGTCTGGTGTTGTGTCCTGACCCTAACAGACTACAGTATGGAGGGGGTCTGGTGTTGTGTCCTGACCCTAACAGACTACAGTATGGAGGGGGTCTGACGTGTGTCCTGACCCTAACAGACTACAGTATGGAGGGGGTCTGATGCTGTGTCCTGACCCTAACAGACTACAGTATGGAGGGGGTCTGACGTGTGTCCGACTCCTGACCCTAACAGACTCTGGAAGATGGGGTTCTTCTGACGTGGGCCACTTTCATATTATGTACTTTGGGTCGCACGACCTTGGGCTTAATAGTGCCAGATAAATGGCCGGTAATTATTGAATAACTGATATTTGGTTGTTATATAACCGATATTTGGGTATACTATTCTATATATATATATGTGGTGTTGCCAGCCATCCTTTATAATATTTTATTTTCAGCTTTTATAGTTTCACAAACATACATCAAGACAAATCACAAACAAAGAAAATAAAAAATAAATAAAAAGAACACAAACAGTATGTTGCCAGACACTGTCACATCAATGAACAAACATACACCATGTCATATGCTATACACTAAGGACGCAAGGGGCTGATTCTCTGACATATATACACATACATATATATATATACACACATACATAGTAGTGTTGTCGAAAATATCGAAAAATCGACACATATCGATTCTGAATACCCAAAATACCCATTTATAAAAAAAAGATAAAAAAAAAAAAGAAAAGGAAGTTGCATTGTTCACTTCAATACCCGCAATAGTACAGCAGTCCACACACACACACATGTGCATTCAGTTAAGTCGGAACATGACTGCAATACAAACAGTTCAGCCCCTGTCAGGCACATGCAACACAGACCAGTGTTTACATCTGTCTGCCTGAGAAAACACCATGCTCTGCAACAAAAAACGATTGAAGTGAGATGAACAGTTATTTCCAAATGTATGATCTAAAGATAGTGTTGCCAGCCATCCTGCCGTGCAGGTACTCTACTGTATCTTTTACATTGTGTATCTCCTCTGTTTGGAGTCAGTTGTGTCGTGTCATGTCTGTCTGTATTAGGGATGCTCGATATTGGCTTTTTTACCGATACCGATATTCCGATATTGTCCAACTCTTAATTTCCAATACCGATATCAACCGATATCAACCGATATATGCAGGGTTTCCCCCCCCCAAAAAACTGAATAATTTCAGGTAACTAATAATTTCACTGGATATATATATAACAAATATTGTTATTGTTTTTCTTTTTTTTTTAAACAGATACAGATATTTTCCGATATCACATTTTACTGCCGATATCGGCCGATAATATCGGTCGGCCGATAATATCAGACATCCCTAGTCTGTATGTATGTGTCTGTAGTGTAGTAGTGTGGGTGTAAGCCCAAGACAAAGGTCCCAGCTGATGGGACAACACAGTGACCCTTGATATGCCCAGTGCCCAGTGCCCACCTGAGGCCTTGGCCTTGCGTCCCGCCTGGCCGCTGCCGTCCTCGTGGTCGATGGGCTGGCTGGACAGCGAGTACACGCTGATCTCCGCCACGCGCACCGGCGCCTCCTTCACGTTGCTATGGAGACCCAGGACCTGTCCGCCGTCTGTCGGGTGTTGCATCACCTGGACACACACACACACACACACAGGGAGAACACATGATGCCGAGGCCGGTCTTAAAAGCCACAACAACAGAAACGGGCAATAAAGACAAGTTTTTTTTATTCCATAGCTATTGAATGAATGAATGATCGTTGTTGTCATTGTCACAATGGTACAACGGCATTTAAAATGCAGCCCTAGGTGCTAACAATCACACAGTCCTAGATATTAAAAACACAGTCCTAAAACACAGTATTAAAATAATAAAGACAAGAGTGAGACATAATAGACATAACAGGGGGGGTATAAAAGAAAATTGCACTATTCCCTTGGTGTTGTGTGTGTGCGTGGGGGGGGTGGGGGGGGGGGGGTAGGGGAGATTCAGTTGTTTTAAATTGAGATGATCTCCTCTGTTGCAGAATTTAAAACATTGATCTCCAACCATTTTCAATGAAGTTGTACGTCGTGTTTTAATTGATTTATTATCCTTATTTTTGTCTCGCCTAGTTGTCGTCTTATTGTTGTGATTTTATTCTGTGTGATTTTTATATGCCTCGAAGTGACAAGTGAGGGAAATCTCAGTTGCCTTACTGGTTTAAATAAAGGTTTGAAACTACTACTACTACCACTTATGGCCCGGGGATAAAAACGTAACTTAAGTCTTGTTAGTCCGGGTGGGCATGACGCTGAAACGCCCGCTGAAACGCCTGCCCGAGCGGCGAGCGCAGCTGTATGAGGTGTTTGTTGCCAGGGTGGTGTGGGTCCTTTTATAGTATAGTATTAACATTAAGTATTAAGGACTAAACACTAGACCAGTGGTAAATATCAGTTAATTGTATTTTGTGTCGGTAAAATGTTTATGTCTGTAATCTTTGCAAAAAATAGACATATATTCTATTGACAATGAATCAAATCAAATCAAATGTATTTGTATGGCCCGACAACACATGCTAATGTCCCCATGGGCCGGACACGTCTTCTTCAACCCTTTCAGGGCTAACAACGTATATATACGTTATTGGGCGCCAACAGTTAAGGGCCAAAAACGCATATATACGTTTTTGGATCGTTTTCCCTTTTTTCCCGATTTTAATATCCTATTCAATGTCAGGGACCTGTATGTTGCCGTTAAAATGCATACTGGGACTCTGAAGGTGCAGTACCGGCCAGATCCTGCTAGTAGGCAGTATCGAGAGTGCAGTAAACACTGTTCCAGACCGGGTGCTACGTTTAAACCGCTCCGGGTGCACTTTTCTAGTAATGGGGAAACCTAGGGCTTCACTTGATCGCTACAACATTAATTAGTATGCTTTTGTTTATATATTTCTCTTATATCACACATGTACAAAACAATGGCTGCTATTGTATGTGTGTCACAGGCGGCCATGTTGGAATAAAGAGAACTACACTAACATTCCTCAAAATTGCCTCGTTTACTGAATGAGTAAGTGAGTACACACGACAGGGTTTCCGTTAGAAAAAATTGTTGCCGGCCTCAGTGTCCGGTAGATTTCAATCTACCGGTCAAATGAGAGAAATTCCGGTCAGAGTTTATTGAGCTTAAAAACAATTGATAGGCAAAAGAATGACAACAAAACAAAAGAATGACATCATCAAGGCATGTAGATTTATAATATTTTTACTTAAAACTAGGCTACTTTTGCGTATAAAGTCATTATATTCCAAATAAAATAAGTCCCGAGACTCGTGCTGCTGCCGACTTTAAATCAAATAGGTGTCTGTGGGCAGTCGCCCGACATTAATAAACAACAGTCTGTTATAATCACATTTTTATGAGCTAACGAATTCCGTTATATTGGACATTTGTATTAATTATATCAAGCGAAGAACTGAGAAATTTGGCAGAGAGAGACGGCAACATTATCGTGGGTTTGCGTGACGACTCTCTCTCTCTCCACCTCCCAATGACTTATTTGCAAAGAGTATGGCGCTGCAGAGCAGCTGATTCAGCTGTTATTGGCTCTTTTCTGGGGACCGCACAGCAGCGCCCCCCACCCAACATTGAATTGAAAATGGCTGAATTGGAGTACTGCTGGAATACTGCATTGTGCTGCTGCTGCTCCGGCTCTGCAGCTTCACAAAAGTTTGCACACCCAGCACTAAGCTCTCGCTGACAACGTCGTTGTCATTATTAGAAGCAACGAGGAAACAAATGTAATGATCGTTTCGTTCATCGCATAGGCTATTTAATTTTAGCCTATTTGAATACAATTCAAATAATCAAATTGTGCTTAGACTCAGGGAATTATTTTCACCGGACATTAAGACCGGAGAGATTAAATATGTCGGACTTCAACAGATTTTGCCGGTCAAATACCGGTAATTACCGGCTAACGGAAACGCTGACACACGAGTGAATGCGTTAGTGACACTGGCGGTCATACAAGGTCAGGTGCCTTGCGTCTGAAGAGATCTACGTTGCTAAGAGACTGCAGTATTAACCCTTTCACTGCCACACTACAGCAGGTTAACCCTTTACTATCACACTACAGACGGTTAGTGCGATAGTAAAGGGTTAACCCTGCTGTAGTGTGGCAGTGAAAGGGTTAAGGAGTGGGGGAGGAGGAGTCTCGTCCTCCACAGCCTGTTTCTCTCTGGACTTAACCAAACTCTTGGAACAACGGGGCACGTGGGTTGAATGAAATTATGCCTCGAAATCAAAATTTATTTCAGCTGTGTGCGAAATACTGCACGTATGCTCTCTGGGGTCCCGTGCAACTCCTGCACCCATCAATCACAGACACAGTCCAAATGGAACTCTATTCTCCCTCTCTCTCTCTCTCTCTCTCTCTCTCTCTCTCTCTCTCTCTCTCTCTCTCCTGCTATCTCACTCCACCCCTCTCTCTCCTGCTATCTCCCTGCTGCCCCTCTCTCTCCTGCTACAGTATCTCCCTTCCCCCAGTCTCTCCTGCTATCTCCCTTCTGCCCCCCTCTCACCTGCTATCTCCCCCCCTCTCTCTCCTGCTACCCCCCCCTCTCTCCTGCTCCAGAGCCTGCAGGATAATGAAAGACCCTCACCACCCCAATAACAGCCTGTTTCAGCTGCTGAGGTCAGGCAGACGCCTGCGAACCCCAGCTACTAGGACAGAGCGGCTTAGGCTCAGCTTCTTCCCCCAGGCCATCAGAGCCATGAACAATGAACATTGAGTGCTCAGAACATTGAACTATCCACACACAAGCACACATGAACACACACACGACACGCACACTGTGCACGCTCACACACGAGCAGCCACTTAACACTTTAACATGAGTGGGCACACACTCATGTCGCACACACGCACACTTATGGCCAAAGGAAAGGACACTTTAAATTAGAATAACAGGAACAGTGTATTGCACTACCAAAGCTAACTAGCATGTCCCATATGCTCTGTAAATAACTATGTACAGATACCGAGATGTCACTCCATGTTACCTGTTACCTGTTTACTGCACAATGTTGTTTTCTTCTTTTGATTCTATTATATGTACCACTGTATTGCACATCGTTGCGGGCAAGACCACCCGCATTTCATTGTATACCTGTATGCCGTGACAATTAAAACTCTTGACTTGACTTGCTATCTCCCTTCTCCCCCCCCTCTCTCTCCTGCCATCTCCCTTCTCCCTCTCTCTCCTGATACCTCCCTAACCCCCCCTTTCTCTCCTGCTATCGTCCCCCCTCTCTCCTGCTATCTCTCTTCTCCCCCCCATCTCTCTCCGGCTATCTCCCCCCCTCTCTCTCCTGCTATCTCCCTTCTCCACCCCTCTCTCTCCTGCTATCTCCCTTATCCCCCCTTTCTCTCCTGCTATCGTCCCCCCTCTCTCCTGCTATCTCTCTTCTCCCCCCCATCTCTCTCCGGCTATCTCCCCCCCTCTCTCTCTCCTGCTATCTCCCTTCTCCACCCCTCTCTCTCCTGCTATCTCCCTTATCCCCCCTTTCTCTCCTGCTATCGTCCCCCCTCTCTCCTGCTATCTCTCTTCTCCCCCCAATCTCTCTCCGGCTATCTCCCCCCCTCTCTCTCCTGCTATCTCCCTTATCCCCCCTTTCTCTCCTGCTATCTCCCCCCATATCTCTCCGGCTATCTCCCTTACCCCCCCTCTCTCCTGCTATCTCTCTTCTCCCCCCCATCTCTCTCCTGCTATCTCCCCCCCCCCCTCTCTCCTGCTATCTCCCTTCTCCACCCCTCTTTCCTGCTATCTCCCTTATCCCCCCTCTCTCCTGCTACCCCCCCCCCTCTCTCTCCTGCCATCTCCCTTACCCCCCCTCTTTCCTGCTATCTCCCTTATCCCCCCTCTCTCCTGCTACCCCCCCTCTCTCTCTCCTGCCATCTCCCTTATCCCCCCTCTCTCCTGCTACCCCCCCCTCTCTCTCTCCTGCCATCTCCCTTACCCCCCCTCTTTCCTGCTATCTCCCTTATCCCCCCTCTCTCCTGCTATCTCCCTTCTGCCCCCCTCTCTCCTGCTATCTCCCCCCCTATCTCTCCTGCTATCCCCCTCTCTCTCCTGCTATCTCCCTTCTCAACCATAACAACACCATCACAGTGAAACCATGACAACACCATAACAACACATCACAGTGCATCTCAGTCAGTGCATCTTTTGGACGTTTTAATTATCTTTGTTATGCATAACAAAATCATTCATGTGCCATTATTAAAAATCAACCGGTGTAACGTACTTTGCATAACGTGTTTGCTTGAAAGAGGAGAGTGTGTGTGAATTGTATCAAGAGGAGAGAGTCAGCAACATTTCATTTAGCAGCACCTTCCAGGGGGTACTTTCAATATGCCACTTGACAGGTGAACTACTGTGGGAATCGGGTTAATTTAGCTGCACCACCGGCATGGGGGTGAACGAGGACTCCCAATTAAACCCAATAACCTCCTCCCTCCAACGTAATGTCCTGAAAGAGTCGGAATAAGGGGAGCATGAGACAGCTGATGACAACATAATTACGCCATTGGGACACAATAACAAGACTGGCTGGGTGTACACTGGCTGGGTCTGTGGCGTGTTCACTGCTGAAGCGAAACCCTGTTGACGGGCGGGTCGCCGATTAGAGACTCCTCTGCAGACGCACAGACCTCAACACTGGACAATACCGTTGGTCACAGCCTATCACACTGGACAATACCGTTGGTCACAGCCTATCACACTGGACAATACCGTTGGTCACAGCCTATCACACTGGACAATACTGTAAGGCCACAGCGTATTAAGGCTGTCCCCGAAGCCTGTTTTTGGGATTCGAACTTTGTCAGGGTTTTTCGAACGAATGTTCGAACCTTCGTTTTTTAATTAAAAATAATAATTACAAATTAAAAATATTTTTTTTCAAAATAATTTTATTTATTTATTCTTATTATTCTTTTTTTATCCTCAAACTAAATCCTCAATTTGAATAAAGTGATTAATCTGATTAAATGAGTCTCTTTTTTATTAAATCAACTTTCTTTAATGAATATAACTTAGCAGTTTTTTTTAATACTATAATATTAGTGTAGCCTAATCTTTATCTGCAACTGTGAAGAAAAACCCCCATTGGTTTAAACAGAATGAATAAAACATAAAACATAAAAAAAAAATTATAAAAAAATTTAAATTCAAATTTTGATTTAGAATTCGAATGTTAACGAACGAAAAAAAAAAATTAGGGATGTCCGATATTAACGGCCGCCTACCGATATTGGCATTCAAATGTAATATCGGAAATTATCGGTATCGGTTTTTCAAAAAAAATAATTATAATATTATTTTTTTACATTTATTTAACCTTTATTTACCCAGGCAAGCAAGTAAGAACAAATTCTTATTTTATTTATTGTCAAAAGTATGCATAATGTTGTGTTAATTCCACAACAAGAGATATGTAATGTTAATTACCTGAAATGATTCAGTTTTTTTGGGGGGGAAACCCTGCATATATCGGTATCGGTTGATATCAGTATCGGAAATTAAGAGTTGGACAATATCGGTATATCGGATATCGGTAAAAAAGCCAATATCGAACATCCCTATAATAAATCTATCTATTATGAACCTACGCACTAGGGTCTGAGCTCCGCTGGGCAGAATCATCACAGTGGAACCTCACTCCCCAGCTCCTCATGCTCGCCATGCAGCATGACTGAACACACTGTGCTCATTACGGCTTCTGAGAACTGGGTGAGACATTGCTTAAATGGTTGCTTGCTAGGCATCAACAAGTCCCTTATAATCATAACCATCTCAGTGTGATCTAATATGCTATAAAGTACACAACGTGCTGACAGATTTATGACATGACGCATAAAAGCCCTGGTTCTCAAAAACATTTTCACGTCGTTATGATATCGTAACGAGCCGCGGACCACGAGTAGAGAGAGTGACACTATTGTAAATGGCGGCTATTTTATTTGATTGATTTACCGTACTGTATTTTATTGCACTGCACTATTGCATCATTTGACTCCGTCTATTCGATTAGACTATTTTGTCATTATGGTGTTGTCAGATGGGTCCTAGCTAAATTTAAAAGGATGTGTATCAGTGATAATCAAACCGTAAACAAAGAGGCTTATTAACCTCTTAACCCTTTCACTGCCACACGACAGCCGGTTAACCCGCTCACTGTGACTGACAATACAGAAGGTTAGCCCTTTACTATCACACAACCGACGGCGATGCTCCATCATTAGCTCCGCATTTGCGGAGCTAATGATGGAGCATCGCCGTCGGTTGTGTGATAGTAAAGGGCTAACCTTCTGTCGTGTGGCAGTGAAAGGGTTAAGAGGTTAAGATGTTAGATCCTAATGTGAAAAACTATGTGATTTAATGTTATTTGCCTTACCTTGACTTTGTCTATTTTGCTGCTATCTATTTTATACTTATTTTATGTGTGCATTTTTCTTTGTACATTTTGTGCTACTTTTATGCCAAAGTTGTGCTCATTGTATGCCTGTTTTTTTCTACTGCTGTGGAGCACTTTGAGCTGCAATTCTTGTATGAAAGGTACTATATTATACACTGCTCACTAATTTAATATTAGTGAAATATTCTAGGCCGCAAGCTAGCCTAGCGTAGCACAGATGAATGGAAGCGGATACGGACCACTAGCCTAGCTTAAAAACTCCGGTAGAGGTGTTTTTAGCCAACAGCTAGGCTAGTGGTCCCTATCCACTTCCATTCATATGTGCCACGCCAGGCTATCTTGCACTAGAAGTTAGCATGGCGTATAAGAAAGACTATTGTGATCATTTGCACTAAGCTAGGCTAACGTGCAGCCGGATAGCTTTCTACTGAACGCAGAGAGGACATCTGTATCTATCCGTTTGTATCGACTCTGGAGTGGTTCCCATAATGCCGGTGTGTTCCTTTAAAACCTCTGAAAAGGAGACCCTCGGAATAGAACATGCATTTAATAAAAACAACAAATGGAAACAAACACTCAACACAAGAGTCTAGATTCCCAGCGAGGATCATATTAGAAAGATAATAATCATGGAAGAAAGAGCCAATTTGGCAGCAGACCGTCATTCCTCATTATAATGTAATATAAACAGGGAGTGGTGGGCCGGGCTCCGTCAGCGCGGGGGAACCTGGAGGTGTGGGGGGGGGGGGGGGGGGAACCTGGAGGTGTGTGGGACCTGGAGCAGTCCAGCTGATCTGAGAGCTGCAGGTGGAGGTGTGTGTGTGTGGGGGGGGGGGGGGGGCCTGGAGCACTCCAGCTGATCTGAGGCTGCGGTTACAAACACAATGCGGACGAACAACGGATATCTCCGTGTTTCGATTCCACCCGTTGTGGACAGAAGCACGGATAAATCCGTGGCAAGTTGTTATTGCTTTTATTCCATATTAATAACCTATTCAAGGTCGCCGAGCGGCACTGCAGATTTACCCTACTCTATGAATTTGAGAAGGTGCAATACCGGCCAGATCCTCTTAGGGGCGCTATCGCGATAATGCAGTGTGCCCTGTGGCTGAACAGATAGTATTTTTTTTTTTACTTTCAATGGAGATTTCAGTTAGCAGGATTTTAGATGTGCAGCATGTAGCTTGGATTACGTTTTGCATCGCAGATTTGTGAGGTGTGGGGGGGGGCTTGGAGCACTCCAGCTGATCTGAGAGCTGCAGGCGGAGGTGTGTGTGTGTGTGGGGGGGACCTGGAGGTGTGGGGGGGGGGGGCCTGGAGCACTCCAGCTGATCTGAGAGCTGCAGGCGGAGGTGTGTGTGTGTGTGGGGGGGACCTGGAGGTGTGGGGGGGGGGGGGCCTGGAGCACTCCAGCTGATCTGAGAGCTGCAGGCGGAGGTGTGTGTGTGTGTGGGGGGGACCTGGAGGTGTGGGGGGGGGGGGCCTGGAGCACTCCAGCTGATCCGAGAGCTGCAGGCGGAGGTGTGGGGGGCGGCTGGTTATGGAACGTAGATGACGGCTGATAACATCTCCATGAGACCCGGGGGAATGGAGAGAAAGAGCACATGAACACGGCTCCAGATGGCCTGTGATCTCGCAGCGCCGCTGCAGAATGTGTGATGAGCGACGTGAATCATCAAGAACGAGTGAACCAGACAGGAGGAGGCTCTCTTTCTGTAGGAGCCATTCTTGAGTTATTTAATCTTTGAGTTTGTATCATGCAATTATTTGAATTATGAAACTGCTTTATGGATTACGAAATATGAAAACGAAAACTGATAATTTGATTGACAAGTCATGATATTATTTACACTGATTATCTTATTGTAACTATTCTTATGATTTGAAACTATGTGTACTTTCCCTTTAAAGAGACCTACCTGAGCTATTCACCTGTGTGGTTTACCTTGATAAGGGGTGGTGGCTTGCGTGGGAGACGTGGACCGGGAAAGCAAACAGTTTTTGTAACGCACGCACGCACGCACTGCACGCAACGCAACGCACGCATTTATTAGATATCCGAGTTTTGTTTGTTTTGCTTATTGGAAATAAATGATTGATTCATTGTGACAGCCAAACGGATGGATCAGAATCTTTATTATGTGCGCGTAGACCCGTAGACTAAAGCTATCCCCGGAGTGGAAGTAGCAAATACGAAATACAAAATGGTTTGTAAATAGCCACTATACTTTCTCTCTCCCTCCCTGTTGTAGCGTTTCTTGAAGTGCATATTTACCTGTTTCTAGGGATATGGTCTCTCTCTCTATATCTCTGTTTATACTAGTTATTGTGGTTCTGTGCTCTCCCCTTATTCTCTCTCTCTCTCTGTTTATACTAGTTATCGTGGTGCTGTGCTCCTCTCTCCCTCCCTCTCTCTCTCTCTCTCTCCCTCCCTCTCTCTCTGGACAGGATGCATACTGATGAAGGTGTCGATCACCGCCGCTGTGACAGGATGGATCACACTGGAGCATAATTATGGACGTATGTCCCAGGAGAAATCAGACACCCGCCAAGGCATCATAAGACGAGATGACAACAATATAAATAGATAGTGTGACTACCATGGGTTCCGTTATGCGGTGATTTACCATTTATTTTACCGGCAAAATGTACAAAGTAGCGTACGTCCACTACAAGTGGTTGTTTTAGCCACTGAAACGGGAATCTAGCTCAAACGGAAGTCTCGTTCTGAGATCCCTTGAGGCGTGTGTGTGTTTACCTTGCATGTAGCTGGATCCATGAGATGTGTGTGTGTGTGTTTGTTCAGCTTACCGTGACGACAGTGTCCATCACTGTCAGTACGGTATGACAGGATGACACTCGGAACAGAATGAGAACGTTCGCAAGAGGAAGCAGATGACATATGAGGTGTTAGAGGATGGCATGATACAGATTTCAGACTTTTAGAAGTCACTGTATATATATTTTTTATCCACTTTTTCTCCCTCCTGTTTTTCTGTGTTTTTCTCCCATCCCAATTTAGTCATTGTGCCAATTCCCCCCTCCGCTTCCTGGTCGTTGCTCGCATGTGCCCCCCACTGGTCGGTCTAGGGAGGGTTGATAGATACTATCAGATGCTTCCTCCGAGGTCACACTACCCTCGCCATATCCCTCCCTTGCTGTGCAGGCACCCTGACCGACCTGTAGGAGTTTACAACGACCAGAATATACCACCCCACCGGCTTCCCTCCCGCTGACTCTGCCAATTGAGCCAGTATGACGGCCGGCCAAGCCGGAGGCAACGCTGACAGCCGGATTCGATACCAGTGTCTCATGCATTGGTGACGAGCGCTTAGTCTGCTGCGCCACCCAGCCGCCTAGAAGTCACTGTATATTAAAGGACAACATGAAACAGGTTGCAGCACTTTAGAAGTCACTGTATATTAAAGGACGGCATGATACAGTTTGCAGAACTTCAGAGAAGATTTAGAAGATACAGTTTGCAGAACTTTAGAAGATTTAGAAGATACAGGTTGCAGCACTTTAGAAGATTTAGAAGATACAGGTTGCAGACCTTTATATTATAGGACGGTAGGGCTGACCCCTATTAATCGACTAATCGGTCGAAAGGAGCCGTAGTCGACTGGCCAACCTCTTAGTCGAATATGAATTTGTTTTAGTCTAAATTATTTAAATTTTTTATCATTCTTTCCAAAAGAAAAGAGGCCTAGAAGCGTGGCTAACGCTAATGGTGTGCATACCAGAGGCTAACTGCCTACGAAAACAGGCACAGAGGCACTGAAAGAGGATTTCACCCATCTAATGAACACACTAGACGAGACAAATATCAAGATGTATCAGTGGACCAATTGCATGCTTTTGCAGACGACAAGAAGCCTTCAGTCGACTCCTTCAGACATTAAGCACCCCCCACAGCCCAAATGGAATGATACAAAAATAATAATAATTTTTTCTTTTTCTTTTTTTAAATATTATAATTTTTTTTTAGTCGACCAATAGTCGACTAACGGCAAATTTTGGCCAATCCTAGTCGACCATCCAAATCCTTAGTCGGGGACAGCCCTATAGGACGGGTTCACTTTTCTTTTCTCAAAAGCCTAAAACCACGATACAGCTAATTTCCTTTTCCTGATGACCGCTTTCATAAAAGGGCGAAACTCGTAGCAACCTATGAAGACCAGCTTGGTCCAAACATGTTGGTGTTTTTAAACTATGTAGCCGTGGCACAATACAGGCCTTTTTCACACATGTTCCTTCCTGCTGTACGCTTCGAGTTTCCTGTTGCCGTCTCCCAAAGACCCAAGAGCACATGGTAATTTTTTTGTGAAAACATTGTACTCAGTAGAGCGCAGGCCTAGTTAACTGCTGCTTACAGCCAATTTCCCCTTCGTTAGAATCTCTTGATGAAGGTCACTTGACCGAAAGCTGTTTTAAACACTTCCTCCGGTCAATCCTCCTTCCGATTCGCTGCTTCCAGCAGTTGGAACAAGATGCACAAATGGATCCCCCTCACGGGACTCTTATCACAGAGTTCTTTACACACACCTGCAACTGCCCCCCCCCAGCCTTTTTATTGTGTGTAATTTGTCTGTTCTGCTTGTGTTACAGACCATGTCATTTTATTTGGTTGTTTGATGTGCGTTTTATTTATTTCCCTTACCTAAGTGATGTATGTATAGTAGTCCGTCTCTTTTCTATTTATTTATTTTTGTCCCCTTTCCCCGTTACCCTTCGAGAGGCCCTTTTGTCCTCTCACCCGGCCATCATTGTAAATAAGAATTAGTTCTTAATTGACCTGCCTGGTTAAATAAAGGTTAAATTAAAAAAATAGATACAAATAAATTAAAGCTCAGTTGTATAAAGTGTAATACAGCGTCCGGCACAAGTGTACGGATATATTTTCCTTGTGTTGAGGCTCTACTGTTATCCAGCACCTTGCTTAACTCTACGACAGGCTGTTCATCTGCTTCATTAGAGTCTAAAATGACTAATGAATAATTACACAGTACAGTAAAGACTGAGAGGATATATATATATCGGTTACAGAGAGACATGGTGACGTACGATGAAGGACACAGAGGACGTTGCAGTTGCAAGTAGGGTATAGTTTAGCGCAGTGGTTCTCAAACTACGGGTGCCAGCTGGGGGCCAGATGCATTGTGGGACAAGGGGAATAAAAAAAAAGGAAGAAAAAAAGGGCGGACAGTTATTTAACCTTTATTTGACCAGGTAGTCACTTGAGATCAATGATCTCTTTTTTGAGCAAGACCTGAAGTTGCATGACATAAGCAGCATAATCCTTTTTACATGTATGTAGATACTATATCTATACATATCCCTTACCTACTCTTACTAGTTACACTGCTGGCCAGTATGACTTACTACCAGTGTCTTTATACCTGTATCTCTGTACATATTAATACTACAACTCTGTACAATGTACATACATCTGATTAGCACTATTACTCAGTAGTACTCATTTATATATTTTATACCCAATTTAATCACCTGTATATTGTATATTACTATTGCACTTTACTGTTACATTTGCACTCTGGTTGGATGCCAAACTTATTTAAATTTTACTGTACTTGTGCTGCATAATGACAATACATTGTAATCTAATCTAAACATCCTTATTCACTTGACGGGCAATTTGTAAACAGAATATACCGTACAAATAAATAACGCTATGTTATCAATAGCAATATAAAAACAAATGTCAGCTTAACACTTTAATCGCCAAGGACGCCTAAACTCGTCATTCCCCGCCATGCTAATTCTGCCAATGACGCCGTAACACGTCATTGAGATCAATATTTCAAAAATCTGTGATCGCAATCATATTTCTCCCCCGGAGACTTGAGATCTACTGTTGATCCCCTCTCAACTCTCCAACGGTTCAAGAGCGCCATCTGGTGGCCGATCGGCGGATCGCCCAAACCGGAAACGGAAACTGGTGCTCATCCAAATTCGGTCCCATCACTCGCTATAGGTGCCGGGACTCGAGCGCGACACAATGGATAGTGATCCGTTACCAATAACTCGATAAACAACATGATTTGGACGTATATACTATTATACAACCTGGAGATGGATCACATATTTCAACATCCCATAATAGGAATATTTTTGCTCCACGCTCATCGCCCAACGCTACGAGGAAGCTACGGTGAGTTTCAGCGTTTTTTTTTAACGTGTTCGATATAAACTGCTCTAATGATCATATCACCCACACTAGATGAATCATCTAACGTTGGCCACGGAATTATAAACGACCCTCCCCCCATCCGGTCAACATCAGATGATAAGTAGTAACTTCTAGAAGCATGTCCATTTGAAATTTTTTATCTCGCGCAGATCGCTATCAAACTGTATTTGATCATCAATATAATGCATTTAGGGCTATAAATCACGTTCTGGAGAATGCTGAAGAAAACGATAAAAACATATTTATACTTTAGACCGTATTTTAGTATGAATATGTGAATGAAAAAGTATAACGTTCCTACGTCCTGAACGATAGATAATTGACGTTGAATGGGCCATAGTAATGTCAATTTAGCAATACAATTTAAAAAGTTATAGCCCTGCAAAGAAGGGGAACTTCTCCATAGACAAATAGAGCTGGCAGAGGATGGTATAATGATGTACATAAGCCTGGCGAAGAAAGTGTTGAAAGAGACATAAGACATATTAAACAAATTTACCAGATCGTAGCATAATCGATTCATTCTCTCTATGTGGCCAAAGTTATCTGTGCTCACAAATGTATTTCCCCCCCTCAGTGTGGTCCCTAGTGAAGCCGGAAGGTGGACCGTAGCTCTGAGTTACATCTCTGGTGTGCTGAGTTGGCTGTGAGATCATTCACATTTGGTCTTTTATACAAAGCGACTTAGTTCTGTCTCAACAGGTCAGCAGGAATGTTACACCTCTATCAGTTGAGTAACAATGTTTAACAGTGCTGAGACTTGGGTGCTGCAGTGTTGAGTGCATAGTAGTACAGACATATTAGTATAGTAGGAAGAGCGCATGATAGTATAAGACCGTAAGAATGTTAGTCTTTTTTTTCTTTCTCTTCATTTCAGATATTGATTGAAGAAGTGTGTTTTTAGTCGACGGCGAAAGATTGATCGTGTTTCGTCTGTCCTGACCGCGTGAATATTAAAGGCAACCAACTTGTGTTCGGCTTTTCTCTGATTGGCCGCGCCCCCCCGCCCCCACGCGCAGGCAAGCGCAGCCGTCCCACGTCCCAAATGAAATCCAAGGAGCAAGCGCGGCAGCGCGGGCAACCAACTTGTGTACCGTTGGGCTGCTGTTCCAACGCACTTGTGTTGGGCTGCGGTAGCAATGGAGCGCTGCTGACTGATTATTATGTTTCGCGTTTTTAACAACCAACGGTAGATTCACTCGTCACTGTACATGTATAAACAAAGCCCATACAGTTATGAAATGCGCTGAACTAGAAAATACATCTGGTAGTTCGTTTATGACGTTAATTAATAATAAACACTGTTAGGACTCTTAATAATAAACACTGTTACGACTATCTGACTCTTAATAATAAACACTGTTAGGACTATCTGACTCTTACTAATAAACACTGTGTTAGGACTATAAACACTGTTAGGACTATCTGACTCTTAATAATAAACACTGTTACAGTGTTAGGACTATCTCGATTCGCGCGTCACTACTGTAACTAGAAACTCTGGGTGTCACTGTACATCAGTGTGGAACTGTAAGCTGTAGGTGCTTAATAATAAACACTGTTACGACTATCTGACTCTTAACACTTTGGTTGCCTAAGGTTCAATTAATGATATACCATAGATTGCCAGCGCTATTTGTCTATGGAGAAAGTCCCCTTCTTTGCAGGGCTATAACTTTTTAAATTCTATTGCTACATTGCCATTATTAGGGCCCATTCAAAGTCCTATATGTATTGTTCATTGTGTAGCAACGTTAAACTTTTTCATTCACATATTCATAGTAAAGTATGGTCTAATGTATAAGTATGTTTTCATCTCTTTCTGCAGCTTTCTCCAGAACGTGATATATAGCCCCAAATGCATTATATTGATGATGAAATACAGTTTGATGGCAATCAGCGCGATATAAAAAATTCCAACTAGACGTACTTCTAGAAGTTACTACACGTCATCTGATGTTGACCGGATGGGCGAGGGGGCGTTTATAATTCCGTGGGCAGCGTTATACCAATCATCTAATGTGGGTCAAATGTTGATAATATCAGTTATTATCGAAGACGGTAACGTTACATGCTGAAACTCACCCCAGTCTCCGCGCGCCGTTGGGCGATCATCGTCGAGTAGAAATTTTATCATTATGGGATATATTATTACCCGGTCCATCTCCAGCTTGTATAATGGTATATACGTCCAAATCATGTTGTTTATCGAGTTATTGGCAATCGATCGCTATGTAGTGTGACGAGCTAGAGTCACGGAACATGTACCGAGTGGCCGGAAGCAATACGGACGTCTAGCAAAACCTCTAGTGCGCTTCCTGTTAAGCGCTTGCGCCGATCGGCCACCAGATGGCGCTCCTGAACCGCCAGAGCTCAGTGGGTCCTGCTGGTGGATCTCAGGCCAGCGGAGGGACATTATGAATCCGATCGCAGATTTTTGAAATATTGATATAAAGACGACGTACAGCGTCCCCCGGCAACTTTAGCATGGCCAGCAAAGACGTCTAAAGACGGCTCCCGGCAGTCAAAGTGTTAATAATAAACACTGTTAGGACTATCTGACTCTTACTAATAAACACTGTGTTAGGACTATAAACACTGTTAGGACTATCTGACTCTTAATAATAAACACTGTTACAGTGTTAGGACTATCTCGATTCGCGCGTCACTACTGTAACTAGAAACTCTGGGTGTCACTGTACATCAGTGTGGAACTGTAAGCTGTAACGTTATTTTCGCGTTTTTAACGTCAGCGGGGCGATGCGGTGGTTTGTCCCCGGCTTCCGTGCACCGCCGCCGGCTCTACTCGGTCCAGCTCCAGCAGCAGCGACCGTGCTCCGTTGTAGAACGAAGCCCTTCAATGACAAGCGCTCTCATATTTTGCGAATGCATAAACTATATCTTAAATTATGGCTATGTGTCTAATATGGCTGTCGCTTATCAATGACTTCGCGACAGCCATATTAGACACATCGCCATAATTTAAGATATAGTTTATGCATTCGCAAATATGAGAGCTCTGTCATTGAAGTGGGTGGTGGCAGCTTACTAACAGTAGCGATTTTTATTGTTTTGTCATGACCAAACATAATCCCAACATAGATAGGAGGTGTACTGTATGTCAAATGTCGGTCATGTGGTGGAAGAGTTTAGTACAGTCACACAACAGAACACCGCTGTAGTACAGTCACACAACAGAACACCGCTGGTTCGACCAGCGCTTCTGCCTGCCGCGTCTCTCTTGCCGCAAGGGCGTGTGCTAGTGGATTGATTGATTGGCCGTGTGGCCAATCAGAGAAACGCTGAACGAAAAGCTGAACACAAGTTGGTTGCCTTTAATATTCACGCGTCCTGACCGCGGTGGGAAGTTCGTTCCACCATTGTGGAGCGAGGACCGAGAATAGGCGGCTTCTCTTTGATGACCCTCCGGGACCTAGATCATTTTACTCTGTAGTAAAGTTGTCTTTCTATCTTTTCTCCCAAAACAAAACCCCTGGTTTATAGCATAGATAGCGTATAGAGACCAGGGGCATGTTGTACCTCCTGTACCTGTGCACACAATCACTTTAAACACTCACCTTTAACATTCACTTTAGACACTACACCATATTTTATCTATGTATTACTAAAAGAGGCACTACATCGCTACCTCATTTTTGCATGTTGTTGCATTTTGTACCTTTAGTTTGTATATTGTGTAGTGTTTGATCTTTGTTCTTTTAACTTTCTTTACTGTATGAAGCACATTCTCAGGGGGCTCATAAAGAACCAAGCATGTCACTGTAATGTACATGTACCTTGTGTGTGACAAATCAAACAAAAACCTGAAAAGCGTACCTCTGACATGTTGATGACCCCCACGGCCAGCGTCTTGTAGCCCAGGATGGTCCGGTTCTTGTAGCGTTTCCGTCTCTGTAACATGATCTGGAGTCGGTTGGCGTCCCTCTTCAGAAAATGGGGGTACTGGCGACGGAAACAAACAACATGCCCGAGGTTAAACATTTCATTTCAAACCTTTATTTTTGAAACTCGAAAGGCCACCGAGGTTTCCCTCGTTTACAGTCACGTCGAGTAAACGTACAAAGGTGAGTGTAAATAAATGTGTGAAAAAATCACAACACTACTAAGACGAGGCAAAAAGCAAGGATAACAAATCAATTAAAACACGTACAACTTGATTGACAAAGGTTGGAGATCAAGGCGTTAAACTCAGCAACAGAGGGGAGAATCTCAAGCTTTGTTCGGAGTTCATTTCATGAGCTAGAGGGGGATCCTAATGACATGCAGATTTACCCTGTTAACACATTGACCGCCAGCAGCAGGGGGCGCTGATCCCCCTTCTGCGCCAGGTCTTTATTCAATGGATATAGTTTTAGACTGCGACATTTGCGAGTGCTTAAAATATATCTTATATTATAGCTATGGGTCTAATACACCCGTTGATTGTCAGTGAGTTGCTTCCAGTCAACATGCACAAAACAGATTGTTTTTTCATCCGTACATTTCCGTTTTTATACCGTTTTGAATACGAGACTATGGTTTGGGTTATTCAGAGTAATTCCAGGAAAAGACGAGAAAAAGGCATTTTAGTGTAATCCAGTCATCACGTTGTAATTTTTCGGCTGATTATCTAATCATCCTGAAATCAACGCTAGATTATCATTATTATATCTCCTCGTGCATACATGAAATGGCCATCGTAGCGTTTAAAATGATACAATAAAAAAATCTGATCCATTATTTATGGCTTAAAAACTATTTCCGACAATTAGTTACACTTAAAAAATTTAATAATGTCTCGATTCAGAAATGTTTTATCATGGATTCAACAAAACTTTCAATGCGAATGGTTGATTTGAATTTCAAGGACTTTTTAAGCACCTTGTTAAAAAATTGGCTGTTTTCAATGGATCCCAGGCCTTGGATTTTTTTGGTAAAAAATCAAGCACTTTAACCGGTTCTGCACCAATGACGAGTATACTCGTTATCAGTGATGGGAATAACGGCGCTATAAGTAATGACGTTACTAACGGCATTCGTTTTTTCAGTAACGAGTAATCTAACGGATTACTCTTCCAATCTCAATAACGCCGTTGCCGTTACTGCAAATAAATGCGGCGCGTTACTATGAATGAACCTGTTTCTTTCATCAGACATATCTGCGCTGAGGGGCAATATGTTCTTCCTTGTTTAGTGCGCAAATTCTCCACTCATCTCTGCAAGCACTGCTCCACTGTCTCTGTCTGTCTACTCTGGTCCAATCACATTCAGCGTCCCGTCAGCGTGTATCCCCCCCACCCACAGTCTGCGAATCAGAGCAGAGTAGGGCGGGTCTTCACGGAATGCAAGTTGTCTTTCAGCAGGGCCGAGTCAGAGCGAGTTGACAGCGCATCGACAGGTTGTCTAATCTGCAGGTACTGTAGCTAGTAACCTCATTCCCAGTTGTATCCCCGTGAGATAAATGTAGCTAGTAGCCTAGTTTCGCCAGCAGGCAGTTAGTAGAAAAATGTGGCATGTTCAAAGAAAGTAAAAGAAAAGTCGACAGTGAAAATCGCTGCAATTCAATGGTGCATGGACTAAAGAATATGCGTGCATCCTCCCAGCACCAAGAAACGGTAGCTCTTGTGAAGAGTGGCAATTTGAAGCCACTATGAAACAAAACACAGTTATTTTGATGCAGCCTTTCCTCAGAATTCAGTGCTAAGAACCACAAAAATAAATGGAATGAAATCAGAATTATTGTTAAAAAAATGCACATGCATTTCCATAGCTGTGGATGAGTCCACTGACACCACTGAGAATGCTCAGTTGCTGGTGTTTGTGAGGTTTTAGTGAGTTTGTTTGTGAGAAGATTGGATCAGTTGTACTTTTTTTTGGAATATGTTAAAACCTTTTTTTGTGGAATATTTGATGCGGCCCAGCCTCACCCAGACTCTACCTCCAGCGGCCCCCAGGTAAATTGAGTTTGAGACCCCTGGTTTAGAATGATTCGATTAGATTCTTATATCTGTATGTTGTGTATGTCATAAATGTCATGAATTGAAAATGGGGGACCCTGATGTAAACAAGACGAAAGTCTTTCTCTGGTCTGCATCCCCTTAACAATTGTGTGTATTGAGCCGTACTGCTGTACCCATTCTGCAATCTGTTAATTAAAATGTTCAATCAATCAGTATATATTTGTTATTTATTTTTGGTATAGTGCTTAACAAGCATAATTTAATGTTGCCCAGTTGTGGCCTGTTGAGGGGCAATACATATCAAAAGTTCCAAAACATCTATTGTATTTGTATGATCCACTATATAAACATAGTAATTATAATATCTACATACATGGCATTTGATTGGAGGCTAGTCACACTTTGTCCCACAGCAACATTAAAATAGTTTAGATTTGTGTATGTTGTTTATGTAAAAAAAAAAATATTGAAAGTAACGTAATAGTTACTTTCTGAAGTAACTAGTTACTTTTATAATTTGTAACTGAGTAAGTAATTTAGTAACTTTTTGGAATAAGTAACTAGTAACTGTAACTAGTTACTTTTTAAAAGTAACTTGCCCAACACTGCTCGTTATAGCCCGCCAATCGTTTGCCGCCAACAACAAGTAAACTCGTTATGATCATTATTGCTTTTATTCGCTATTCCCATTCATAATTCATCTGCTATGGTGTAGGACTGTGTTGCACTCTGCCTGAGACCGCAACGGTGCGATACTGCCCCCTAACGCCTTGTGGCCGCTATTGCACTCCATTTGACACAATGTGGTTTCTTTTCTCTACCGAGCTGCGGCGTGGGGGCGGGTTCTAAACACTCCGGCAAGACAAGCGGTCACCACGGTTGCCTCGACGAGTTCAGCCGCCCGCCCGTCCCTGTGCAATGCTGGATAGCGCGGGACAGACTACCGCGACCAGTATTTGGAATGGCGATCAGATAATTGGATTATTCTTTTTGCAGTACATCATTTACAAGGTAAGGACTCAATATTATCAATATTGCGTTGATCCGATAATTTTTTTCCCGCGATTGCAGCCTGTGTGTGTGTGTGTGTATTAGTGTTGTCAAAAATATCGAAAAAACGATACATATCGATTCTGAATATTTAAAACGGTTTCAATACTCATTTCCAGAAATATCAACATTTAATTATTCAAAAGAAAATTGTATAAGGAAGTTGCATTGTTCATTTCAATACCTGTAATAGTACAGTTGTACACACATGTGCATTCAGTTAAGTCGGAATATGACTGAAATACAAAAAGTTCAGTTTGTCAGGTACATGCAACACAGATTACAGTGTTTACATCTGTCTGCTTGAGAAAATACCATGTTCTGCAATAAAAATGATTGAAGTGAGATGAACAGTTATTTTTTAATGTGTGATCTAAAGATAAACAAAGGGTTTTAAAAGTGTTATATTTATCTTCTCTTATAGTACCAGAGAGAAGCTGAGGAGAATCAACCAGCAACAAAAGCAACATTTATTAAAAAAAATAATAATAATAATTTTACATTTTAAGATTGAATCTTTTTCCCTGTGGTATCGAAAATGGTATCGAATATCGATACTTTTCAAGGTATCGTATCGAAGTTCGAAATTCCAGTATCGTGACAACACTAGTGTGTATGTGTGTGGCGTTGGCTGCGATAGACACACGGATGGGCGGTTTATCCCCCGTCCCCTTTCGTGCATGTATGATGACAAATAATACCGATAATCTAGCGTTGATTTCAGGATGATTCGATAATCAGGCGAAAAATGACAACGTGATAAGTGGATTTCACTAAAGGGCTTTTTGACGGAGTTCCCTGGGATTACACAGGAGCACTCTACAACTATACTCATATTCACCACGGTATAAAACGGAAATGTATAGATGAAAAAAGAATCTGTTTTTTGCACATTGACCGGAAGAAACCCACTAACAATCGGCGGCGTTATTAGATCCATAGCTATAATATAAAATATAGGTTTAGCTCTACAAACAAGGTGAGCGCTTACATGGGGTTAATGGGTGGCAAGGCCTATGCACTTCCCGGAAGGGGCGTGGCACTCAATGTGTTAAGCACTTCAAGGACCTTGTGCGAACCCTGCATGACGCACACACACACACAGAGGGGAGGGTGAGAAGGAAGCTGGACACAATCCCAGAGGACCCCTGCCATCCCCTCTATGATGAGCTAGCGAAAACGAGGAGCACATTCAGCCGTGGACTCGTCCTCCCCCCCCCCCCCCCCCCGACGCACCACATGTGCCCAAGCGCCTTGGCCGGTCCCTCATCATGCCAGGAGCCATCAGGCTGGACATGGCTCACTGCCGGAGAACTGGAGGAACCCACAGGCTGGCGAATCCCGCATGGACTCTGGTGCATGTTTTCACATTGACTCGTATATATTCATAGTCATTATTATTAGGGATGTTCGATATTGGCTTTTTTACCGATATAGTCCAACTCTTAATTTCCGATACCGATATCAACCAATACCGATATATGCAGCCCCCCCCCCCCCTCCCCCCCCCCCAAAACGGAATAATTTCAAGTAATTAACATTACATATCTCTTGTCGTGGAATTAACACAACATTATGCATACTTTTGACAATAAATCAAATAAGAATTTGTTCTTACTTGCTTGCCTGGGTAAAAACCTTGTTCAAGGAACCAACTCCAGTTGTAATGCCAGTACCTTGTTCAAGGAACCAACTCCAGTTGTAATGTCAGTACCTTGGTCAAGCGACCAACTCCAGTTGTAGTGTCAGTACCTTGGTCAAGAGACCAACTCCAGTTGTAATGTCAGTACCTTGGTCAAGAGACCAACTCCAGTTGTAATGTCAGTACCTTGGTCAAGAGACCAACTCCAGTTGTAATGTCAGTACCTCGGTCAAGAGACCAACTCCAGTTGTAATGTCAGTACCTCGGTCAAGAGACCAACTCCAGTTGTGATGCCAGTACCTTGTTCAAGGGAACACGTTTTTCTACAACTCAAGTTCAGACCTATGTTACTCTATTTCATTAGCACTAAAAGTGAATTTATTGTACAAAAAAGTCTTTATTGTATCAGAAACTTCAGAATGTTATCTTTCAAAAGAGACCAGGCTCATGCATGTGTTATACATATAAAGTATAGTATTTTGGTTTGCAAAGAAAGTATGCAGTCCTCAAGTTCAAGTAAATGTTATACTTGAATAGATAGTTATGAGAATAGTTATGTTCTGTAGATTCATACTGAAGCAGACTTATAATATAGTTATGTTATGTAGATGTATACCAAAGCAGACTTAGACTAGTTTGTAGTTATGTTCTGTATATTTATACCAAAGCAGACTTAGAATAGTTATGTTTGTATATTTATACCAGGGTGGGCTGTATACATACATATTTATATTATTGACCGAGTATTCTGTTTCAATTATTCACTCGCTCAGAGATCCAGTGCGGAGAGCAAGCATCCCTGTGTCTACCTCATCTTTATTTTATTATATTTGTATTATTCTTATTATCCTAGCTTGTTTAGATTATTTCCACACACACACGCACACGCACACACACACACACACACACACACAATCAAGTGCATCAATATTTGGATCAGAACTATCAAGTAATAAACAGTAGAGTTGTTACTTTTAAAAACTGTCTAGAACTATCTAACTTGAAATCAATACCTTCATAATGTTGTGTAGCGTAGGGGTAGGAGAGAGGATTCTAATTACACAAATGTTCAAATGAATTAACAAATTAAACAGAAAAGTGAATTACAGTGTGAATTAATTAATGAATGGATTACATACATGGGAGGAATACCACGCGTTTTACGATAATTCACATATGTTCTTCCTGTGCGAACAGGACAGTTGAGTCAGTGTTTGTGCTAAACACGCACCCCTCTCGACTCCTAATGCTGGAAACCAGAGAGAAAAAAAACGTCGATCTGTGATGTAACACCCAAATGAGGTTTTAATTCTGCCAGAATACAAACCTAATTTGGGCGTGACCGTGAGAGCTCACGAAAAAGAGTATAATGGGAATCACTGGCCCAATATAAGTTTTTTAGGGCATTTGTCTACTGTGAATTGTAGGAAACCAGGGTGAAGGAGAAAGGGGATGACATGCAACAAAGGTCTCAGCCACAGTTGGTTCTTAGGGTTCCTCCAGTTTGCTCTGAACTAGGAAAAACTGCTTTTTCCTTATAGACTCTGAAGCTGAAGGTTCTTCCTTCTTTTGCTGTATGATCTCTGACCACTGTGTGTGGACTTCTAACTGTCTAAGCAGATCTTCTATTGTTTATTCTTATTTATTGTGCCTATATGTATGAAATTGCTGATAATCTGTCTTGTTTTGTAAGCTCGTCGTCACTGTATAAATGGAGGGTAACCTCTGTGTCTCCTGAGTTGAAAATAAAGGTTTGAAATGAGTGTGTTTAATACCTGCAGTGAGAAGGTGAGCTCCAGGTCGGTCTCCATCAGGCCGCTGGGAGGGAGGACGTACTCGTTTGACCTCAGAAGACGCTTGGATCCCTGAAAACACAAAAGGTCAGCAGGTCACACCAAGTCATTAGGACAGTTTCAATCGCTGGTGGAAAAAAATAAAAAAAGCTCATGTCTCCAATCGGCCAAATTCACATAACGGCTGTGTTGTTCTTATGTCATGCTCAGGTTTTTTTAACACACATTAAAGATATGTTAATGTGGGGCGGGTGGGTGGGGGTTCGATTCGTTTTTGAATAGTTCCAAGTGACTATGGAATAGCAATTTTGTGAGTTTTGACCATCCATAATTGGTAGGAAAATGAACAACACGTCATGATAAATGGTCATTGGCAAACGGTGCATTTATATAGCGTTTTTTATCCAAACCTCACATTCACCCGTTCACTCACTCATTCACACACCGACGGCGGAGGCGACCATGCAAGGTGCCAACCTGCTCATCGGGAGCAGTTAGGGGTTAAGTGTCTTGCTCAAGGACACTTCGACACGCTGCCCAGGAGGAGCGGGAATCAACACAGGAATCGAACCGGTAACCTTCCGCCTACCAGACGAGCAATCTACCTCCTGAGCCACTAATAATAATAATAATAATAATAATAATAAATTGGATTTAAAGAGAGAAGCGCCTTTCTCAGACTCAAGGACACTTTACAAAGAGAGAGAAGGTATATAAAAGAAAGGGTAAAAAATATGAATATATATGTATGGTAACAGGAAAAAATTAAACAAATAAGATAAAAAAAAAAGGCAGCAAGGTGCTGTCCGATTGGACGAAACGTTAACAAGACAATTAACAAAAACAAGAACAGCGGGATCTGTGGCTTAAAAGAAACGAGTCAGGGGAAAGGGGGTGGGGCTACTTGGGAGCAGGGCCATGTTGCGTGAAGGCAAGTGGGAACAGGTGTGTTTTTTTAGGTGGGGATTTGAAGAGGTTGATGGTGTCAGAGCCTGGGATGGAGGGGGAGAGGGAGTTCCACAGCCTGGGGGAAGCTACAGAGAACGCTCGGTCTCCCAGTGTGGAACGCCTGGTGCAGGGGATGGTGAGGAGGTCGGAGTTGGAGGAGCGGAGGCCTCGTGCTGGAGTGTAGGGGTAGAGTAGGTCGGTCAGGTAGGAAAGGGCCAACCCGTGCAGGGATTTGTAGGTGAGGAGGAGGATCTTGTAGGGGGATTCGGTAGTTGATGGGGAGCCAGTGGATTTTTTGCAGGGTGGGGGTGATGTGCTGCCAGGGTTTGCTGCGCGTGAGGACCCTCGCAGCGGAGTTTTGGACGTACTGTAAGCGATCCAGAACCTTCTTGGAGGCACCAAGAAGGATTCCGTTACAGTAGTCGAGGCGGGGAGTGATGCAGGCATGAATGAGTGTTTCCGCTGAGGTGTCGCAGAGTGAGAAGGCGGAGGCGGGAAATGGTTCTGAGGTGGAAAAAGGCGGACCTGGTGACAGACTTAAAGGAAAACTCCAACATTTTGGGAAATTAGCTTATTTGGCATCTACCCTGGAGTTAGACAAGAAGATACATACCTTTTTCTTCTCTGTGCATGCAGTAGGAGTAGGAAGACACGCACCGTTAGCCTAGCTTAGCGTCAGTCACTGGAAGTAGGTTCCTCCATTAGCCTAGTTCCAAACGTCTTCCTACTCCTACTGCATGCACAGAGAAGAAAAAGGTATGTATCTTCTTGTCTAACTCCAGGGTTCCCAAAATGTTGGAGTGTTAAGATACATACCTTTTTCTTCTCTGTGCATGCAGTAGGAGTAGGAAGACACGCACCGTTAGCCTAGCTTAGCGTCAGTCACTGGAAGTAGGTTCCTCCATTAGCCTAGTTCCCAACGTCTTCCTACTCCTACTGCATGCACAGAGAAGAAAAAGGTATGTACCCCCTGCAATTTGCATACCGCCCCAACAGGTCCACGGAGGACGCCATAGCCCATGTGCTGCACACAGCAGCATCACACCTGGACAAGAGGCAGGGGAACTATGTGAGAATGCTATTCATCGACTACAGCTCGGCATTCAATACCATAGTCCCCTCCATACTCATAGCCAAGCTCAGGGACCTGGGCTTGAACTATGACCTCTGCCAGTGGGTCTTGGACTTCCTGACGGGCAGACCCCAGGTGGTGAGAGCAGGCAACTGCACCTCCTAATCCATCACCCTCAACATAGGGGCCCCCCAGGGCTGTGTCCTGAGTCCCCTCCTCTACTCCCTGTACACACACGACTGTGTGGCTCAGCGGAGTAGCAATACAATCATCAAATTTGCTGACGACACAGTGGTGGTGGGCCTGATCTCTGCCAACGACGAGAGGGCCTACCTGGAAGAGGTCAAGGTCCTGGCGGGATGGTGCCAGGAAAACAGCCTCTCCCTGAACGTCAGCAAAACAAAGGAGATGATTGTGGACTTCAGGAGGTCGGGGGTCAAGGACTACAGCCCCCTCAGCATCGACGGGGCACCGGTTGAGAGAGTCAACAGCTTTAAGTACCTCGGAGCCTACATATCCGAGGACTTGACATGGACCACACACATTGACAGTGTTGTGAAGAAGGCACGACAACGCCTCTACTTCCTCAGGCGCCTAAGGAAGTTCCAAGTCAGTCAAAAGATCCTTAAGAACTTCTACTCATGTACAATAGAGAGCATCTTGACTGGCAACATCACCTCCTGGTTTGGGAATAGCACTGCACAAGACCGAAGCAGACTACAAAGAGTGACACGTTCAGCCGAACGCACAATTGGAGGGGGGCTCCCCACCCTCCAGAACATTTACAACAAGCGTTGCAAGGGCAAGGCTAAGAGAATCATTAAAGACTCCAGTCACCCGAACAACTGCCTCTTTGAACTGCTGCGGTCAGGCAAGCGATACCGGAGTCTCAAGGCGAGCACAGAAAGACTCAGAAGAAGCTTCTATCCCCAGGCCATCAGGCTGCTAAACGAACAATGAACACTACACAACAACAACCATCAAACGCACATAGCACACACATCCACACGCACACACTCACTTTAAACAAACACACTGTAGCACCCACTCCACACACTTTATAGCACACACCCACTTTAAACAAACACACTGTAGCACCCACTCCCCACACTTTATATTTATTGATGAAGGATTGCACTACAACTCGTACACCTTACTGTAAATTGTACCTAAATTGTACTCATCCCATTTCTGCTTTGCACTATATAGTACTGTACATTAGTACACTGCATAGTATTGTATATTATATGGTAACTCAGTTACGTCTATTCTGCATCGAACATTGTACATATGTCTATACTGAACACTGTGACCTCATTTTCTACTTCTAAATTACATGCTATACTATGTTATTTGATACTATCTTGTCTAGCACAGTCTCTGGAGCGTAACAGTAAGAAGCATTTTGTATGAAAGTATTCTGTACTTCTGTATGACAACTATTAAAGAAACTTGAAACTTGAAAACTTGTCTAACTCCAGGGTAGATGGCAAATAAGCTACTGTAATTTCCCAAAATGTTGGAGTTTTCCTTTAACGTGAGGGTGAAACGAGAGAGTTGAGTCCAGTATTATGCCCCGGTTCCTTACCGCTCCGTGGAGGGGCAGATGGATTAGCCATCCACGGAGAGAACAAGAAGGCGGTCAATCTTTTGGAGGAGGGCTGGGGAAGCTTCAACCACTGTTGTCATGACAATACTAAAAAGGGCAGCTTTGAGGGCCTCCTGTCCTGATTTGACATCCCGAGGAATCTCCAGGTTCACCAACTTCACCAGAAGTGAGAAGAAGACGTGTCCCCAAAGTTGGCAGGCGCCGAGCTCGGTGTGGCACAATGCCAGGTGACTCGTCCCTTTCTTAAGCCCGGGAGGACACACAACCGGCCGGTGTGTCCTCGGAGGAACCAATTAGGTGAAACAGTAGACAAAGGAAGTGTCTGCGTGACAAACGGTCCAGCGTCTCAGCCGGTCCCCCCTGAGGGATGCATCTCATTAATCTCTTAGCTCACTGTGATCCAGCTCTGCTCAAACTAATTCACCAAAACCACTCTTTCCTGCCTCTGATCATAATGTTGAGACAAGGGAGTGTAATGAGATCATGACACAATAACAAGCATTTCACCAACTAAAACTATATTTACTAAAACTACTTATACACCTGCATAACCCATACAACTCTGCATGATATCATTTCAAATAAATGCTGTATACTGTATATATATATATATATATATATATATATATATACTGTACAGTACCAGAGAAGCATTTGGAGACACCGTATCATTCAGTTCAATGCCAAAGTGTGTCGAAACTTTTGACTGGTACTGTATATATATTTATTCTTATTGTGTATATATTATAGTATTCATAATAATAGTTTTATATCTGTAGATACTACACATATCCGTTACCTACCGCTACTCTTACTAGTTGCACTGCTGACCAGTACGACTTACTATCATAGTGTGTACTTGACTTGTATCACTGTACATATTAATACCACAACTCTGTAGATACATCTGATTAGCACTATTACTCGGTAGTAGTACTCATTCATATATTTTATTATACTCAGTTTAATCACATGTACCTTGTACGTACAGTATATTACTGTTGCACTCTGGTTAGATGACGAAGCTATTCCCATTGTACTGTACTTGTGCTGCATGATGACAATACATTTGAATGTAATCTAATAAGCACAGTGATTGTTGATCCAGAACAATTGTATCATGGATGAACAAAACTTTCAATGCGAATCGTTGATTTGAATTTCAAGGACTTACCCTGTAAGGCCCTCGGTTGCCAAATTACAACATCACTTTTAGCTTTTGGATATTTAAAAAAAGAAAAAGAAAAACTTTACATTTTATAAATTTTTTAACACATTTACATAGTCAATGGGTCCTGTTGTTCAGCCTCACAATGCTATTGGATGGTAAATGTGTTTGTATAGGTCCCACATTCTGGCCTCTGAAGTTGATAATGTCAATTTAATTTGGGCACCTTGTGAAAGAATTTGTTGTTTTCAAGGAATTCCAGGGCCCTCATTCATCAACGTGGACTTTGACCTTGACCTACTTCCACACGTAAGCACGGAATTTAGAACTAGCGCACGCACAGGGAAGTCGGCATTCATCACACGTGCGTAAGCAGGCTCTACGCACACCTGTCATGATGAATCCCACCTTGGCCCTGCGCCGCAGCTCGTGCACGCTTTCACGTATTTGCATACCAAAACCGCCCCGACCAACCAAATATGGTCAGGCCCTCCCCTTCAAATACCATGAGGGAATCCCTGTGCGTGGAATGTTGGAGGATGGCAAAGCGAACGAAAAAGAGAAACTACACAGACACCGAGGTGGAGGTCCTCGTAACGGAGGTGGATAAATAAAAGGCGGATTTGTAAACGGTGATGTCAGATATCAACGGCTCCCTAAGACCATTGCTGCAATTCTGCCTGGACAGCTCAAAATACTAATAAAGACCGTTCGTTGACCACTGTTTGGCGTTGGTTGTGTTGTGTGTCATTATAACCGTGCTGTACAATATGAATGCCTTTATTAGTTGTGTTCGATTGGCTATATGATTTTTAGAGGCATCTATTTTGTTGTCGGCTAATAAAGACCGCGCTGGAATATGACTGCCTTTTCCCGTGTTGTTTGATTAATACCCACGGATTAAAGTTCTCCTCAATTCTATTCCAAATCGCGATGGATCTCCCGTCAATTTTCTACCTGCTGCATGATTTCTAGAGGCATACTACTACAATCTATTTTGATGTCAGTATTGGGTAGCCTATATAAACAATATAATACGAGAGCATATACAAGAACAATGAATCTCACTGCATGTATGATGTATCCTGCCTTTCAATACATGAACTTGAATTCCATCATATAGTCTGTCCACTATCTGCATGGTGTCATTGCAATGCGTTTTCTATTCTTTCTTGTACAGTAAAAAGGGGGAAGAACACTATATTCATATGACTTATTCTGCTTACAGCTTCGAAATTCCACTTGTTTCGTTTAACGTAAAGCCTTTTAAATATAATCAAAACGTTCCCGTGTTTCGGCGGTCTGTGCGCAAAATAATAACGAGTTGAGCTTTATGATTTATGATGAATTGAAAATGGGGGACCCTGATGTAAACAGGACGAAAGTTGGTCTGCATCCCCAATTAACAATTGTATGTACTGAGCTGTACTGTACTGTACCCATTCTGCAATCTGTTAATAAACTTTTCAATCAATCAATCAATCAAGCTACGCGGAGCGCAGTCAGTCAGTAGCCTACACCCCGTATATTCCGATAACGCTATATAAACCATGAATGAATGAATGAATGAGAACTTTATTAACAGATTGCAGAATGGGTACAGTACAGTACAGCTCAATACATACAATTGTTAAGGGGATGCAGACCAGAGAAAGACTTTCGTCTTGTTTACATCAGGGTCCCCCATTTTCAATTCATCGTAACATATATGACATGCTGCATTCATTCTGAGAGAAAGATCTATTATTCCAAATGCTATTTATAGGGTTTTGACCATAATTACACTACTGTTGCTATTTTACAATGAACTATAATGAACTACGGTTCATAGAACATCCAGTGTTATTATGCACAGAAGCTCATTTCCTTGTTGTAATAATATATTCTACCACTGGGCGCGAGGTACGCCAGGTCCGAAATGTGCGTAGATGTAAGCACGAAGTCAAGTTCAAGTTGAAGTTGATGAATCCCACTCTTTGCTTAGAAATGATCGTACGCACGGGTTACGCACAGATCTGTGCGTAGAACACGTTGATGCATGAGGGCCCAGGCCTTTACTGTTTTTTGTACAAAATCAAGCACTTTAAGCACTTCAAGGACCTTGTCCGAACCCTGCAATCAATCAATCAATCAATCAATCAATCAATCAATCATGTATGTATGAATGTATCTGTTTTTGTCAAATGTAATCAAATAAAATAAAACAAACAATTACACAATTAAAATGTTAAATATCATTGTTGTTTTGGAGGAATATTCCAGCCCACCATGCAGGCACTGCAGCTGTAGCACGAAGACGTCAGTCACCTGCCCTGTTCATGAGAGCTCTAACGACTTCACATGGCCATGTAACCTTTAGCTACCAATTAGGTGATAGAAGAGTGAGTGAGCGCCATGGGACAGCAGGATATACTGTGTCTCTGTCTTGAATACCCTGGCTCGAGGACCGGCTCGTTAACAGGCTGATCTGGGACAGCAGGATATACTGTGTCGTCTTGTCTTGAATAACCTGGCTCGAGGACAGACTTGTTAACGGGCTGATCCAGGGACAGCAGATCCCGATGCCATCCGTCTCGGCTTGGCAGCACAGAGCTGGTGAATCATGTTATAGAGACGCCCAAGTGAAAATGTCTGCGACTGGTCTGTAATTCATTATCCATTATTATGGTTTCTTCCAATGGGATCGTGGCTGAATTATGAAATGGTAAACAATTCTGTCGTCGAAAATTTATAATAAAATATGCTTAACATAATAATAACAACGAGTATTTCTCACACAATTTTGATCTGAAAATACTATTTAAAAGTGATATATTATCAATGCAAGGTACATACATTTGATAATCAAATGTGATTTTGCACAATATGTGTTTCAGCTATCATCATGTTATTATTGATCATTTGTATATTAATTTCTTCCACTATAAAGTGTACTATCCATGATCCACAGCTTCCAGCAATGACTGACGCCTCGCACGATTTCTGTTTCATTGGCACAAACAAGACTTTTGCTGGACGTATTTGGTTGGTAAAGATGGTTTTTTTTAAATAAAAAAAGCATACAAAATGTAAACATTAGATACAGTCTGGCGAGGGGACATCCCAGAGTTAGACCCTGAGTTTGACTGGGACGACGTTTGGACAAATGCTATAGTAGCCTCTCGCAACCCTAATCACCAACAAATTTATTGTAATTATATTCATAGGACGTATCTCACACCTAGGAAACTGTTTGCTATGGGGCTGGTGGCCGACTCCCGGTGCACGTTATGCTCTCTAAGAGCCACCGGTACGTATCTGCATAATGGTCTGGGATTGCCCACCAGTGGCCCATTTCTGGAAATCTATAGCGGCTAGACTCTCGGGCATCTGTAACCTATCGATTCCACTCACGGCACCAACATTACTTCTAAACGATATATCTTCACTACCAACATCCATACAACAGAAAATAATTATTCTGGCAGGTGTTACAGCAGCCAAAAAAACGTATATCGCTATGAGATGGAAAGAACCTGAGAATCTCACGTTAATTCACTGGTCCCCGACACTGCTGAATGTTATTTCTTTGGAGATATCGACTGCCTCGGATGGTTGGGGTGGCGCAGGCGGGTAATGAATTGTGGACTGCGGCGGCCGAGTTGGTCAAAAGCTCCATGGAGCGGCAGAGTGGGGGTGGGGTGTTGGTCCTGGGGAATCCGGCGGTGTGGGGGGGGGGGGGGGGGTATCTGTCTAATGTCTTTTGTGTTTGTGGTGTGTTTTTGTTTTTATTCTGTATATTTGTATTTTGTATTTATTAGTCAAGTTTAGATCTGTATTTATTATTTCCTTTTGTGTTGTATTATTATTATTAGTGCCGTTACTGTTGCTGTGTGTGTTTTTTTGTACTTTGTATTTATTGTTATTTTTATTATTTCTGAATGTCTTATCGTTATTGTAGTTAATATTGTTGAAATATGGTCTTGTGGTGTCCCTTGTATTATCGTATTATTGTATTGTGTTTTGATTGTTGTGTTGTGGATTTTTTTTTTAAAAGATTTGATAAAAAATAAATTAAAAAAAGCACCATCAAAAGCCACTATAGTACTTGAGTAATTGATTACTCGCGCCCATCCCTAGACAGCACAATATTGATGTAACTAAGGGATTCACTGGACATTTTTAATGCATTATGTTTTATCAACTGAAGAAGAAATGCGCAATTTTTGAAGAAATGCACCATTTTTGAAGAAATGCGCTATTTTATGGTATTCGGTCAGGATGTTATTGACTTGTTTTTAGATATGTAGAATATGGATTTGTTGTATTGGACTTTTATGCTTCATGTGTTGTTTTACATGTTATTTGTGTATTATGTCCTTTGGTCAGAACATCGGGGACCCTGCTGGAAATAAGTGTTGTTTTGTTGTGTCTTTGGATCCATAAAATTAATCAATCAATCAACTAAGTTACAATATGAGGTTCACTCTGACACGTTGTGACCTGGTGGTGGTGGAGTCTCAGCGCACGGCTTGCTCCTGCTGCCTCGCTTCACACGTCGCTCTGTCATGTGATGTAAGATCCTTCAAGACAGACCTTTATTCACACCCGCAGGGGAAATTCTACCTCATCTATCTGCTATCTGGTGTGTAATGGAGACGCATACAGGCGATGCAGCGTGGCACAGGAGGAGGGGTAGGGCCTGCCGTCCTGCACCGTGTCGTTCTGGTCACCGGAGAGGCGCCACAACAAGTGCCTCATCTCGCATCGCGCTTTTGTTCAAAGACTTGATAATAATAATAATAATAATGCAGGACCTCCTTTTAGAGTGTCTTTATTCGGCATGCATCGACACAACGACATGCGGCACACACACAGGGGAATACACACACACAGAGGAATACACACACACACACACACACACACATGCAATTGTCTTCTCAGGCTCGCCGATGCGATTGAGTCTCTGCACTCGACCGTCGTCCTTCCCCCCCAAGGGCAGCCGGGAGCAGACAGGGTGTTGGGCATAACAAAAAATATTGTTTGTTTCCTGTTGGTTGTCAGTTAGGGTTCTTACACATTTTCCAAAGCAAAATTCAAGCACTTTTCAAGGTGCATTTTCAAGGTGCATTTTCAAGCTTTTCCAGCATCTTATGCGGCTGTAGTAAATTAAATATACTCAAAATGATCATTTGATCATCTGCCCCACACGCTGTTCCATCAGATGGCACACTTAAAAAAAACACTATGGTTCAAGTCAAGCCAAATCACGCGAGTGGTGAGAGAGGACTCCTTCATTTTGTGTGAAAGGCGAAAGCAATTAGGCTCTCTCCGACTTATTTTATTTATTTATCTAAAAACCAAACTATTCAGTCAGATAGCGATTTATTATGAAAGTATACAGTGCAATTACAATTTCAATAACTTTCCAGCACTTTATACACAATTCAAGCACTTTTCAAACCTTGAAAACACCACATTGAAATACAAGCATTTTCAAGGATTTCCAGCACCCGTACAAACCCTGTCCATGGGTAGGTAGGGAATTTATTTTATTTTATTCTTTATTTTATTCTTTCCCACGGCGACTATGGATAGGGAATTTCTTTATTTAATTAAAATGTTCACAACAACATGGATGCATGTACTCTGCCAGCATGTTTAATATCCATAATACTAAAGGTTTGACTAAGATTTCTATGAAACTTTATTCAATAGAAATATATATATATTTTTTTAACTCATAAAATATATTGGGTCGCACCTAAATCGGCAGGGTCGGTCGGCAACCGGAAACAAACCATTCTTTTCTTTAGGCCTTGGCGAGGGGCCGCGTCCCGGGGACCAATCCAAGTGCTCCTGCCCGTCTTCGCCAGGGACGCGACAGCGTTAACGATCTGTTGTGCATGTTTTTCCATTGGGTTTCTCTTATCGGGGGGGAAACCCTTGCGAGCACGGGGAGAACATGCAAACTCCACACAGAAAGGCCTGGGAGATACCCCACCTGGGTACCGGCCCGGGCAACACGGAAACCTGGTCCCCAAGCGGGAATCGAACCCAGGACCTTCTTGTTGTGAGGCGACAGTGTTAACCACTAGACCACCGTGCCATCTGCGGGAGACCTTGACCTTTGACCTGTTCCCCACACACCTGTTTTTACACACCTGTTTTTATACACATGTTTTTTATACACCTGTTTTATACACCTGCTTTTATCTCATCACGTTCTTATTGGTAGATATGATTTACTTGCATTTTTATTAGGGATGTCCGATATTATCGGCCTACCGATATTATCGGCCGATATCGGCATTAAAATGTGATATCGGAAAATATCGGTATCGGTTTTCAAAAAAAAAACATTTCTATAACCTTTATTTACCCAGGCAAGCAAGTAAGAACAAATTCTGATTTTATTTATTGTCAAAAGTATGCATAATGTTGTGTTAATTCCACAACAAGAGATATGGTAATGTTAATTACCTGAAATTATTCCATTTTGGGGGGGGGGGGGAACCCTGCATATATCGGTATCGGTTGATATCGGTAATTAAGAGTTGGACAATATCGGTATAGGTAAAAAAGCCAATATCGAGCATCCCTAATTTTTATCATGTGCTTACTTTTTTTATTCATGATGCAGACATAACTGTGAATGACTGAATGAGAAACTGTCAATGTCTGTATATTGTGTGAGCTATGTGAGATAATAAAGTATCTATCTATCTATCTATCTATCTATCTATCTATCTATCTATCTATCTGCATCCAGACACGTTACACAGACACAATGCGGACCGTCGATGGGAGGGAAATAGGGAAGACAGGGAGACGGGTATTGTGAGAGATTATAAAAACCAACACAACGCCCAGGACAACAGAGGAGCTGTCATCAACAGCACTCTTCTAATGAGCCGCTGGGGGGGGGGGGGGGGGGGGGGTGGAGGATACTAGTCACGGTCCACGGAGCAGAGATGGCACACATGCCAACAACAACGCTTCAACCAACTCCCTCAGATCAATCAGGAAGCAGAGCTGGGACAAACAAAACAAAACAACAGGAGAAGACCACACATCGCTAGGGATGGGTACCGAATTCGGTACTTTTGAGGTACCGAACCGAAACACGTCGGTACTACCGAGTATCGATTTTTCTTTTCATGTCAACGTTCACACGCACAATATATGCTTACCTAGGATTTGACTTGATTCAACAACAAAGCAGTCGGAGCAATGGCAAGCCGAAAACGGTTGCAATTGTAGTTATTTGAAGTTTGGATTTTTTTTTCACGACTGAGGTAGTAGGTCAATTAAATTTCTTGAGACTAAAGTACCGAAAAAAGGTACCGTTGGGTACTGGTATCGATTCACAGGTACCGTATCGGCTCAAATGTGAAAGGTACCCATCCCTACACATCGCTGGATAATACGTCAAACATAAACAAGAGAAGAAGAAGGCAGCACATCGCTGGATACGCTTAACATAAACAAGAGAAGAAGAAGGCAGCACATCGCTGGATACGCTTAACATAAACAAGAGCAGAAGAAGGCAGCACATCGCTGGATACGCTTAACATAAACAAGAGAAGAAGGCAGCACATCGCTGGATACGCTTAACATAAACAAGAGAAGAAGAAGGCAGCACATCGCTGGATACGCTTAACATAAACAAGAGAAGAAGAAGGCCGCACATCGCTGGATACGCTCAACATAAACAAGAGCAGAAGAAGGCAGCACATCGCTGGATACGCTTAACATAAACAAGAGAAGAAGAATGCCACACATCGCTGGATACGCTTAACATAAACAAGAGAAGAAGAAGGCAGCACATCGCTGGATACGCTTAACATAAACAAGAGAAGAAGAAGGCAGCACATCGCTGGATACGCTTAACATAAACAAGAGAAGAAGAAGGCAGCACATCGCTGGATACGCTTAACATAAACAAGAGAAGAAGAAGGCCGCACATCGCTGGATACGCTCAACAAAAAAACAAGAGAAGAAGAAGGCAGCACATCGCTGGATACGCTTAACATAAACAAGAGAAGAAGAAGGCAGCACATCGCTGGATACGCTTAACATAAACAAGAGAAGAAGAAGGCAGCACATCGCTGGATACGCTTAACATAAACAAGAGAAGAAGAAGGCAGCACATCGCTGGATACGCTTAACATAAACAAGAGCAGAAGAAGGCAGCACATCGCTGGATACGCTTAACATAAACAAGAGAAGAAGGCAGCACATCGCTGGATACGCTTAACATAAACAAGAGAAGAAGAAGGCAGCACATCGCTGGATACGCTTAACATAAACAAGAGAAGAAGAAGGCCGCACATCGCTGGATACGCTCAACATAAACAAGAGAAGAAGAAGGCAGCACATCGCTGGATACGCTTAACATAAACAAGAGAAGAAGAATGCCACACATCGCTGGATACGCTTAACATAAACAAGAGAAGAAGAAGGCAGCACATCGCTGGATACGCTTAACATAAACAAGAGAAGAAGAAGGCAGCACATCGCTGGATACGCTTAACATAAACAAGAGAAGAAGAAGGCCGCACATCGCTGGATACGCTCAACAAAAAAACAAGAGAAGAAGAAGGCAGCACATCGCTGGATACGCTTAACATAAACAAGAGAAGAAGAAGGCAGCACATCGCTGGATACGCTTAACATAAACAAGAGAAGAAGAAGGCAGCACATCGCTGGATACGCTTAACATAAACAAGAGAAGAAGAAGGCCGCACATCGCTGGATACGCTCAACATAAACAAGAGAAGAAGAAGGCAGCACATCGCTGGATACGCTTAACATAAACAAGAGAAGAAGAATGCCACACATCGCTGGATACGCTTAACATAAACAAGAGAAGAAGAAGGCAGCACATCGCTGGATACGCTTAACATAAACAAGAGAAGAAGAAGGCAGCACATCGCTGGATACGCTTAACATAAACAAGAGAAGAAGAAGGCCGCACATCGCTGGATACGCTCAACAAAAAAACAAGAGAAGAAGAAGGCAGCACATCGCTGGATACGCTTAACATAAACAAGAGAAGAAGAAGGCAGCACATCGCTGGATACGCTTAACATAAACAAGAGAAGAAGAAGGCAGCACATCGCTGGATACGCTTAACATAAACAAGAGAAGAAGAAGGCAGCACGTCGCTGGATACGCTCAACATAAACAAGAGAAGAAGAAGGCAGCACATCGCTGGATACGCTTAACATAAACAAGAGAAGAAGAAGGCAGCACATCGCTGGATACGCTTAACATAAACAAGAGAAGAAGAAGGCAGCACATCGCTGGATACGCTTAACATAAACAAGAGAAGAAGAAGGCAGCACGTCGCTGGATACGCTCAACATAAACAAAAGATGTTGGTGATATTGTGCAAAGATGAACTGTACCCCCCATGTACGAAACAAAATAAAATGAATGAATGAATGAAAGAGAAGAAGACAGCCTGTCGCTGGATACTCTGAACAAAAACAAGATAAGAAGAAGACCCCACGCCGCTGGAGGGGATGGTTGTGGTTGCTTGTTTTGACTGTTATGATCTGATCCTGCGACCATGTACTGACACTGTACATGTCTGTCGGTGTTCTTCTTGTTATGTGAATGAATGAATGAATTACTTTTATTTATATAGCACCCTTCACAGCACGAATGCACAGGGTGCTTTACACTACAGCTTAATATAAAAAACACAATAAAACAAAATAAAAAGAAATAAATGACAACAACAACAGACGGCAGTTAAAAAACAGTGAAACCAGATAGAAAAAGTAGAATAAAATAATTTGGATAAAATCATGAGTCACTAATTAAAACAAAACTATAGGAACAGTGAGGACAAGAAAAATGTATGTATGTTTGCTGTGTTTTTTTGGAGCTCCTATTTATCCGCTGTAACATGAATTGCCCAGTTTGGGACATACAGTACCAATAAACTTGACCTTGACTTAAGTCGCTTTGGATAAAAGTGTCAGCTAAATGTAAATGTAATCCATCGATCGGTCGATCCCTTGACTCTTTGAAATACAGAAGAATCCAGCAACCATTCACTCAATTGAAATTAATGATCAAGACACAAAGGGCCCTAAAATAATTTTCTATTGCTACACTGTAGGGCTGTCCCCGACTAAGGATTTGGATGGTCGACTATGATTGGCCAAAATAAAAATAAAAGTATAATATTTTAAAAATAATTTTTACTTTTTACTTATTTTTTTAAAACTTTTTTATCATTCCATTTGGGCTGTGGGGGGGTGCTTAATGTCTGAAGGAGTCGACTGAAGGCTTCTTGTCCTCTGCAAAAGCATGCAATTGGTCCACTGATGGATACATCTTGATATTTGTCTAGTCTAGTGTGTTCATTAGACGGGTGAAATCCTCTTTCAGTGCCTCTGTGCCTGTTTTCGTGGGCAGTTAGCCTCTGGTATGCGTGCCATTAGCGTTAGCCACGCTTCTAGGCCTCTTTTCTTTTGGAAAAAATGATAAATAAAAAAAATATTATAATTTCTTTTGGAAAGAATGATATTAAAAAAAAAAAAAAAAAAAAGTATAAATATTATTATTATTATTTTTTATATTCGACTAAGAGGTTGGCCAGTCGACTACGGCTCCTTTCGACCGACTAGTCGACTAATAGGGGGCAGCCCTACTACACTGCATCCCATGTGCCGGCCTGCTCCCCGCCGGTGGCAGAGTCCCACCAGTATAAACACACTCTGGAAACAATGCTAGCTAACGGCACGTAATTGCTGCCTTGTGTTGGGAACTGGAAGGCTCTGGAGACGGGGAAGTCGGGGAGGGAGATCAAGACGAGGGAGGACTGGAATGTGACAATTAATTGAAAAAGTGAGATGATCGGTTGGAGAAAGAATGTCGTGCCTCCGGCTCGGGATGTTTCAATAGTTGCTGTCTTTTAAAACTTTCCGACGGGGAAATGTGATGATTTTGAATACGACGATCACCCGCGGCAACGCCCCCCCCCCCCCCCTGTAAGTTGTAAGTAAGGGTGCAAAGCCGTGCACTCGAGTGAGGAGGAGCGGAAGACCGCTGGTTCTCCAACAACAGCGGTGTGCTCTTCAGAATGTACCGGGAGAAACGTTTACTGTACCCCGCAGACATAATAAGATAATAAGCATATAAGCAGTGCTTACTAACGTTATTAGTTGCGTTATTTCTGACCGAATTAGTCATTCATTTGTCTAGCACAGTCTCTAACAGTGTAACAGTAAGAAGCATTTTGGATAAAAGTATTCTGTACTTCTGTATGACAACAATGTATGCCTTTCAAATGTTAAATGATAAATGATTAAATGATACACAGCGAAATCTACGTTCTCGCCTCATCCTGCTTTCGCCAACGGCAGCGATGTGAAAGGCGAACTCCAGCAGTAGCGCGCTTGCTGCCGCGGGGGCGTGCCACGCGCGTCACGTGGCCGTCTCGGCCAATCAGGCCTACCCCGGAAATGGAAAGGGTTGCGGAACTGATACAGGCGTCCGGCCCATGGGGACATTAACGTGTGTTGTCGCCGTCGGGCCTCACAAATACATTTGATTTGATACATAAACGAATCAAACGACGCATCTGAAGCTGAACAAATTAAACTCATTGGGTTGGAGTTTAGAGACTTATAATACTGTGACTTTCTCCAGACCTCTCTTGGCTGGAGCTGTGAGGCGTGGCCAGCAGTAGCACTAGAAACCACCCCCCCCCTCCCCCCTATCCCCACTCAACTCCAAGTAACCCACACCAAAACAAAACATTGTAAACAAAGTTTACTTTTAAAGGAGGTAAGTGATCTCAGTGTAAATGATCTCAGACGGGAGGGATATGTGCTGCTGTCCTCTAGGTGTTTTCATAGTAAACACAGACAGACAGATAGATGCACACACGCATACTGTACATGATATACACACACAACTCATATGTACACACAGACTATACACAGACAGACGGATGCACACACACACACACACACAGATTAATGCATGCACATGCACGCACGCATACATACACACACACACACAACACATACACACACACATATAAACACACCAACACACAGACAGACGGATCTGTACACGCACAGACAGACAGACAGACAGACAGACAGACAGACAGACAGACAGACAGACAGACAGACAGACAGACAGACGAATGCACGCACGTCGCACACATATATACATACACACACACACACCAACACACACAATTGGATCATGTCGGAGAGCGGCGCGAATGAAAGTGCTTTGGACGGCGGCTGGAGCCAGAAATGGGGGATTTTTACGCTTTCCCAAACATAATCCGGCTCGTAGCGACGTCTCTCTCTCCGCTGACCCCGCCGGGCTGCGCGGCCCCGTGGAGGAGGAGCGTCGTCTGAGTGCACTCTCGTGTCGTAGGGCCGACGCAGGGCGCTCTCGGGCAGCCGAGCGTGTGGAGGACGTGTGTCTGAGCTGGACGTCATGTGTTCGTCTAGTGTTCCGTCATGTAGCTGATGTGCTGCAGGCCTAGTGTTCAACTGAAAAATGTGATTTTCAACCCAATGTTCTCAAATGTTTTCAGAAGCCATTAGGTGATACAGGTATAGTATGTGCAAGAAATATCTGCTTTTCAGCATTGATTTAGATGACAAAATTGTTGATCACGAACCAGGATGTATATACATATTATTATTTATTTTTTTATCACTATAGTTGATATACAATATGGATATATGTGACCCGGTGTGGATAATAGGGTAATATCGAGCAAGCTTCATTTATAAATGTTTTTACATTATGTCAAAGTACAAGTTCTTACCTACAAAATAAGCCATCACTTGTACAAATGTGGCCACGACTCCCCTCAAAATCAAATCAAATCAAATGTATTTGTAAGGCCCGACAACACATGTTAATGTCCCCATGGGGCCGGACACGTCTTCTTTAAACGAGTCAAGAAGAAACATCACACAATAAGTCAAGAACAAAACAAGAACACCATAAGGTCCAACAAATTTAAAATAAATGCAAAATAAATAAATGCAACACTCCCAGACATACCCCACGCGAAGGTAAGGAAAAACTCACTAACACCTAGCAAAAGACACAAAACCTAGCAATGGACGCAACTGTAGGAGAATAACAGCGAGGAGAATAATACAGTCGGGTAATATAACACGAATTAACGTATTTACAAGTCGTATTAAGTTTTGCAAATAAGGAGACATTATAGATAACACCTCAAAGGACTCAAAATGGCCGATATCTCCATTTAGACCTATTTCTGAATATGTGCGAGACGTTCATGGCGATTCTGAAGAGTCTCCCCTCGCGCCGTACAGCAGGTTTGGCCGTGCCGGGTCACATGTTGTCCTCCTTATTGAATCTCATCAGAACCTTCTCTCCCGTCTCTGCGTCGTCGTCGTGTCCGTCCCCCCCCCCCCCCCCCCCCCCTCAGCCCTTCGGTTGTACTTCAGAGCGTCTGGGACGCAGTGCTCGGGGTGGTTTCACAGGCAGTGTCTGCTGGGGTTGATTCATTGATTCAGCTCCTTGCAGATTCCGCGGCGTGCCATGAGTGGAATTCCAATGGGCAACGGACGGGAAAAATGGAACACACGGAACGGAACCGCAAAATCGTTCCAAACATTTGTAACCACCATCCCCCCCCCCCCCACACCCCCTCTCTCTAAAATATCGATTTCAAAGCGCTGTGCCCCCCCCCCCCCAGACATTTGAAGTACATGGAATGTTCTGTGTCTCTCCTCCACACGCTCTCCTAGCTTTCTCAGACCTCATATTGTTTCAAAGAGAAATATATACTGTACTTCAAGTGGGACGTGGCCGCGTAACAAAGGCATGTGGCCACAAACATTCTCGTCGGACCACACGGAAAAATCTGCCTCCCGTCCCGTCGTGTCGATGGAGCGCGGCTCCGCATTCTGTAAACGTGAATTCCACAGAGACTCAGGGAGATGATCTGTTGCGTGTCTCCTGGAGCGCTGGGAGGTTTCACCGGGCCCTGGCCTGGAGCGCTGGGAGGTTTCACCGGGCCCTGGCCTGGAGCGCTGGGAGGTTTCACCGGGCCCTGGCCTGGAGCGCTGCCTGGGAGGTTTCACCGGGCCCTGGCCTGGAGCCCTGGGAGGTTTCACCGGGCCCTGGCCTGGAGCGCTGCCTGGGAGGTTTCACCGGGCCCTGGCCTGGATCGCTGGGAGGTTTCACCGGGCCCTGGCCTGGAGCGCTGGGAGGTTTCACCGGGCCCTGGCCTGGAGCGCTGGGAGGTTTCACCGGGCCCTGGCCTGGAGCGCTGGGAGGTTTCACCGGGCCCTGGCCTGGAGCGCTGGGAGGTTTCACCGGGCCCTGGCCTGGAGCCTGGCTGGGAGGTTTCACCGGGCCCTGGCCTGGAGCGCTGGGAGGTTTCACCGGGCCCTGGCCTGGAGCGCTGGGAGGTTTCACCGGGCCCTGGCCTGGATCGCTGGGAGGTTTCACCGGGCCCTGGCCTGGAGCGCTGGGAGGTTTCACCGGGCCCTGGCCTGGAGCGCTGCCTGGGAGGTTTCACCGGGCCCTGGCCTGGAGCGCTGGGAGGTTTCACCGGGCCCTGGCCTGGAGCGCTGCCTGGGAGGTTTCACCGGGCCCTGGCCTGGAGCGCTGGGAGGTTTCACTGGGCCCTGGCCTGGAGCGCTGCCTGGGAGGTTTCACCGGGCCCTGGCCTGGAGCGCTGGGAGGTTTCACCGGGCCCTGGCCTGGAGCGCTGGGAGGTTTCACCGGGCCCTGGCCTGGAGCGCTGGGAGGTTTCACCGGGCCCTGTAAGTATTCTGTACTTCTGTATGACAACAATGTATGCCTTTCAAATGTTAAATGATAAATGATTAAATGATACACAGCGAAATCTACGTTCTCGCCTCATCCTGCTTTCGCCAACGGCAGCGATGTGAAAGGCGAACTCCAGCAGTAGCGCGCTTGCTGCCGCGGGGGCGTGCCACGCGCGTCACGTGGCCGTCTCGGCCAATCAGGCCTACCCCGGAAATGGAAAGGGTTGCGGAACTGATACAGGCGTCCGGCCCATGGGGACATTAACGTGTGTTGTCGCCGTCGGGCCTCACAAATACATTTGATTTGATACATAAACGAATCAAACGACGCATCTGAAGCTGAACAAATTAAACTCATTGGGTTGGAGTTTAGAGACTTATAATACTGTGACTTTCTCCAGACCTCTCTTGGCTGGAGCTGTGAGGCGTGGCCAGCAGTAGCACTAGAAACCACCCCCCCCCTCCCCCCTATCCCCACTCAACTCCAAGTAACCCACACCAAAACAAAACATTGTAAACAAAGTTTACTTTTAAAGGAGGTAAGTGATCTCAGTGTAAATGATCTCAGACGGGAGGGATATGTGCTGCTGTCCTCTAGGTGTTTTCATAGTAAACACAGACAGACAGATAGATGCACACACGCATACTGTACATGATATACACACACAACTCATATGTACACACAGACTATACACAGACAGACGGATGCACACACACACACACACACAGATTAATGCATGCACATGCACGCACGCATACATACACACACACACACAACACATACACACACACATATAAACACACCAACACACAGACAGACGGATGTACACGCACAGACAGACAGACAGACAGACAGACAGACAGACAGACAGACAGACAGACAGACAGACAGACAGACAGACAGACAGACAGACAGACAGACAGACGAATGCACGCACGTCGCACACATATATACATACACACACACACCAACACACACAATTGGATCATGTCGGAGAGCGGCGCGAATGAAAGTGCTTTGGACGGCGGCTGGAGCCAGAAATGGGGGATTTTTACGCTTTCCCAAACATAATCCGGCTCGTAGCGACGTCTCTCTCTCCGCTGACCCCGCCGGGCTGCGCGGCCCCCCGTGGAGGAGGAGCGTCGTCTGAGTGCACTCTCGTGTCGTAGGGCCGACGCAGGGCGCTCTCGGGCAGCCGAGCGTGTGGAGGACGTGTGTCTGAGCTGGACGTCATGTGTTCGTCTAGTGTTCCGTCATGTAGCTGATGTGCTGCAGGCCTAGTGTTCAACTGGAAAATGTGATTTTCAACCCAATGTTCTCAAATGTTTTCAGAAGCCATTAGGTGATACAGGTATAGTATGTGCAAGAAATATCTGCTTTTCAGCATTGATTTAGATGACAAAATTGTTGATCACGAACCAGGATGTATATATACATATTATTATTTATTTTTTTATCACTATAGTTGATATACAATATGGATATATGTGACCCGGTGTGGATAATAGGGTAATATCGAGCAAGCTTCATTTATAAATGTTTTTACATTATGTCAAAGTACAAGTTCTTACCTACAAAATAAGCCATCACTTGTACAAATGTGGCCACGACTCCCCTCAAAATCAAATCAAATCAAATGTATTTGTAAGGCCCGACAACACATGTTAATGTCCCCATGGGGCCGGACACGTCTTCTTTAAACGAGTCAAGAAGAAACATCACAATAAGTCAAGAACAGAACAAGAACACCATAAGGTCCAACAAATTTAAAATAAATGCAAAATAAATAAATGCAACACTCCCAGACATACCCCACGCGAAGGTAAGGAAAAACTCACTAACACCTAGCAAAAGACACAAAACCTAGCAATGGACGCAACTGTAGTCTTTCACACAGCGAGGAGAATAATACAGTCGGGTAATATAACACGAATTAACGTATTTACAAGTCGTATTAAGTTTTGCAAATAAGGAGACATTATAGATAACACCTCAAAGGACTCAAAATGGCCGATATCTCCATTTAGACCTATTTCTGAATATGTGCGAGACGTTCATGGCGATTCTGAAGAGTCTCCCCTCGCGCCGTACGGCAGGTTTGGCCGTGTCGGGTCACATGTTGTCCTCCTTATTGAATCTCATCAGAACCTTCTCTCCCGTCTCTGCGTCGTCGTCGTGCCCCCCCCCCCCCCCCCCCCGAGCCCTTCGGTTGTACTTCAGAGCGTCTGGGACGCAGTGCTCGGGGTGGTTTCACAGGCAGTGTCTGCTGGGGTTGATTCATTGATTCAGCTCCTTGCAGATTCCGCGGCGTGCCATGAGTGGAATTCCAATGGGCAACGGACGGGAAAAATGGAACACACGGAACGGAACCGCAAAAAAAAATCTTTCCAAACATTTGTAACCACCATCCTCCCCCCCCCCACACCCCCTCTCTCTAAAATATCGATTTCAAAGTGCTGCCCCCCCCCCCCCCCCCCCGCCAGACATTTGAAGTACATGGAATGTTCTGTGTCTCTCCTCCACACGCTCTCCTAGCTTTCTCAGACCTCATATTGTTTCAAAGAGAAATATATACTGTACTTCAAGTGGGACGTGGCCGCGTAACAAAGGCATGTGGCCACAAACATTCTCGTCGGACCACACGTAAAAATCTGCCTCCCGTCCCGTCGTGTCGATGGAGCGCGGCTCCGCATTCTGTAAACGTGAATTCCACAGAGACTCAGGGAGATGATCTGTTGCGTGTCTCCTGGAGCGCTGGGAGGTTTCACCGGGCCCTGGCCTGGAGCGCTGGGAGGTTTCACCGGGCCCTGGCCTGGATCGCTGGGAGGTTTCACCTGGGCCCTGGCCTGGAGCCTGGCTGGGAGGTTTCACCGGGCCCTGGCCTGGAGCGCTGCCTGGGAGGTTTCACCGGGCCCTGGCCTGGAGCGCTGCCTGGGAGGTTTCACCGGGCCCTGGCCTGGAGCGCTGGGAGGTTTCACCGGGCCCTGGCCTGGAGCGTTGGGAGGTTTCACCGGGCCCTGGCCTGGAGCGCTGGGAGGTTTCACCGGGCCCTGGCCTGGAGCGCTGGGAGGTTTCACCGGGCCCTGGCCTGGAGCGCTGGGAGGTTTCACCGGGCCCTGGCCTGGAGCGCTGCCTGGGAGGTTTCACCGGGCCCTGGCCTGGAGCGCTGGGAGGTTTGAACCAGATCACGAACCAGGATGTATATACATATTATTTTTTTTTTTATCACTATAGTTGATATACAATATGGATATATCTGACCAGGTGCGGATAATAGGGTAATATCGAGCAAGCTTCATTTATAATTTTTTTTACATTATGTCAAAGTACAAGTTCTTACCTACAAAATAAGCCATCACTTGTACAAATGTGGCCACGACTCCCCTCAAAATCAAATCAAATCAAATGTATTTGTAAGGCCCGACAACACATGTTAATGTCCCCATGGGGCCGGACACGTCTTCTTTAAACGAGTCAAGAAGAAACATCACACAATAAGTCAAGAACAAAACAAGAACACCATAAGGTCCAACAAATTTAAAATAAATGCAAAATAAATAAATGCAACACTCCCAGACATACCCCACGCGAAGGTAAGGAAAAACTCACTAACACCTAGCAAAAGACACAAAACCTAGCAATGGACGCAGCTGTAGTCTTTCACACAGCGAGGAGAATAATACAGTCGGGTAATATAACACGAATTAACGTATTTACAAGTCGTGTTAAGTTTTGCAAATAAGGAGACATTATAGATAACACCTCAAAGGACTCAAAATGGCCGATATCTCCATTTAGACCTATTTCTGAATATGTGCGAGACGTTCATGGCGATTCTGAAGAGTCTCCCCTCGCGCCGTACAGCAGGTTTGGCCGTGTCGGGTCACATGTTGTCCTCCTTATTGAATCTCATCAGAACCTTCTCTCCCGTCTCTGCATCGTCGTCGTCGTCGTCGTCGTCGTCGTCGTCGTCGTCGTCGTCGTCCCCCCCCCCCCCCCCCCCCCCCGAGCCCTTCGGCTGTGCTTCAGAGCGTCTGGGATGCAGTGCTCGGGGTGGTTTCACAGGCAGTGTCTGCTGGGGTTGATTCATTGATTCAGCTCCTTGCAGATTCCGCGGCGTGCCATGAGTGGAATTCCAATGGGCAACGGACGGGAAAAATGGAACAGATGGAACGGAACCGCACAAAAAAAAAAAGCATCAGGGATGCAGGAAAACTATGGTAATCGTTCCAAACATTTGTAACCACCACCCCCCCCCCCACACCCCCTCTCTCTAAAATATCGATTTCAAAGTGCTGCCCCCCCCCCCCCCCCCCCCCCAGACGTTTGAAGTACATGGAATGCTCTGTGTCTCTCCTCCACGCTCTCCTAGCTTTCTCAGACCTCATATTGTTTCAAAGAGAAAGATATACTGTACTTCAAGTGGGACGTGGCCGCGTAACAAAGGCATGTGGCCACAAACATTCTCGTCGGACCACACGTAAAAATCTGCCTCCCGTCCCGTCGTGTCGATGGAGCGCGGCTCCGCATTCTGTAAACGTGAATTCCACAGAGACTCAGGGAGATGATCTGTTGCGTGTCTCCTGGAGCGCTGGGAGGTTTCACCGGGCCCTGGCCTGGAGCGCTGCCTGGGAGGTTTCACCGGGCCCTGGCCTGGAGCGCTGGGAGGTTTCACCGGGCCCTGGCCTGGAGCGCTGCCTGGGAGGTTTCACCGGGCCCTGGCCTGGATCGCTGGGAGGTTTCACCGGGCCCTGGCCTGGAGCGCTGGGAGGTTTCACTGGGCCCTGGCCTGGAGCGCTGGGAGGTTTCACCGGGCCCTGGCCTGGAGCGCTGGGAGGTTTCACCGGGCCCTGGCCTGGAGCGCTGGGAGGTTTCACCGGGCCCTGTGGCCTGGAGCGCTGGGAGGTTTCACCGGGCCCTGGCCTGGAGCGCTGGGAGGTTTCACCGGGCCCTGGCCTGGAGCGCTGGGAGGTTTCACCGGGCCCTGGCCTGGAGTGCTGGGAGGTTTCACCGGGCCCTGGCCTGGAGCGCTGCCTGGGAGGTTTCACCGGGCCCTGGCCTGGAGCGCTGCCTGGGAGGTTTCACCGGGCCCTGGCCTGGAGCCTGGCTGGGAGGTTTCACCGGGCCCTGGCCTGGAGCGCTGGGAGGTTTCACCGGGCCCTGGCCTGGAGCGCTGGGAGGTTTCACCGGGCCCTGGCCTGGAGCGCTGGGCTGAGGGTTGGTTTGGAGGGTAGGATTTCCTCATTAGGCCTAAAAAAAATAATGGTTTGTTTCCGGTTGCCGACCGACCCTGCCGATTTAGGTGCGACCCAATATATTTTATGAGTAAAAAAAAAAAAAAAAAAAAAAATCATTTTTTTTCTTTTTTTCTTTTTTTTAATAGAGTTTCATAGAAATCTTAGTCAAACCTTTAGTATTATGGATATTAAACATGCTGGCTGAGTACATGCATCCATGTTGTTGTGAACATTTTAATTAAATAAAGAAATTCCCTATCCATAGTCGCCGTGGGAAAGAATAAAATAAAAAATAAAATAAAATAAATTCCCTACCTACCCATGGCCTTAACTGACAACCAACAGGAAACAAACAATATTTTTTGTTATGCCTTACTATGTATACGCAATGTAAAGGTTCCAATATGTTAGAGGTTGGGATTAGAGGGCCCGACAGAGCCCGACGCCCTGGACAGATTAGGGCCGGGCTCGGGCAAATCTTTTTATGCATAGATAGGGTTCAGGTAAGGTTTGGGCTCCTTTTATTTGTCTCGCTTAATTTTACACACGCACGCATAAGAGTCGTGCGCACGCGTGCACACACACACACAAGCACGCAGTCACTTCGCGTAGCGTTTCCATCAATATATGGCCGGTTTTTTACACATCGGTATCGGTCCGATATCAAGATAGGGCCGGTATTTAAAAAAATATATATATATATATATTTTTTTTTTTATATTTTTTTTCTTTTGACATGTTTTGGCCTTAAATAGTTTCAAAATATCAGTAATTTCTGAAAATAAGTTACAAAAGTAAAAAAAATATAAATGCGTTTTGGAAAATAGCTCTTTATTTGATTATCATAAAAAAGTGTTTTCTATACAGAGATATCGACATCGGTAAATATCGGTATCGGGCCCGGCCAGAACAGCAATATTAATATCGGTTATCGGTAGGGATGTCTGATATTATCGGTCGATAGACATTAAAATGTGATATCAGAAAATATCGGTATCGGTTTTCAATTTTTTTTTTTTTTACATTTCTATAACCTTTATTTACCCAGGCAAGCAAGTAAGAACAAATTCTGATTTTATTTATTGTCAAAAGTATGCATAATGTTGTGTTAATTCCACAACAAGAGATATGTAATGTTAATTACCTGAAATTATTCCATTTTTGGGGGGGAACGCTGCATATATCGGTATCGGTTGATATCGGTATCGGAAATTAAGAGTTGGACAATATCGGTATAGGTAAAAAAGCCAATATCGAGCATCCCTAGTTATCGGTATCGGCCACAATTTTCACATCGGTGCATCACTAGTGTCGGAGATGGAGAAGCTGCCTTTGGTATGTGTTGAGTTGAGACCCGCAGGCAGCAGCTCGAGCGAGCGATATTTCAGCACCGCAGGGAGAACGCTGGAGGAGAGGAGAACAGCGCGGAAGCCATCAACGGTGGGATGCCATTATTTTCCTTCACAGCGCCCGCAAATGAACAGCGGGGGGTGGAATAAACTGTAAAAAGTTTGACATCATTGTTCTTGCATTCAGCCGGGTTGGAGAAGATGTGTGAGTCTTGTTAACGTTATTCAACGCAAGACGTTTTTGTTGCCGACGTTCGTCTAACAGCGAAGTGGGGAGTCCATCCTGATTGGCTGCTGAGTGTTTTCGGTATGCTTTAGTAGTGTCATGACATTAATGTTTAGTCTGTGTGGGCATGTAAATGTTGTTATTGCATTGTGCATTTTTAGTAGTAATGTAGCATAGTGTGTGATGTCTGTCATCACATCGTAATATTGGCCTCAGGCTTAAGTCAGGCTAGGGCAGAATAATTGCTTAACTTTTGGTGCTAGGGTCGGGCCGGGCCTGAGTGCTACAGGCTTGGTGGGCAGGGGCCGGCATTTCAGGCCTGTGCAGACCTCTAGTTCGGATCACTTAACGACGTGATGAGCATCAGAGAGAGAGAGAGAGCGAGAGAGAGCGAGAGATGTCAAGAGTCCAAAAGGTTAGTGGTTCAAATCCCACAAGCTGAGAGTGCTGTTGTTACAGCATGCAGTGCAGCAGGCCACTCAAATTGCTATTCCATTTGGTAGAACACTGACTCTCTTCAGCGCACAGAACTCCACGGGGGCACGCTGAGGGTCAACCACTAATAACGACTGCTCTGGTGAGCCGGTCAGCCAGGAGAACTCAAGAGAGAGAGAGAAAGAGAAAGAGAAAGAGAAAGAGAAAGAGAGAGAGAGAGAGAGAGAGAGAGAGAGAGAGAGAGAGAGAGAGAGAGAGAGAGAGAGAGAGAGACAGAGACAGAGAGAGATAGAGATAGAGATAGAGATAGAGAGAGAGAGAGAGAGACAGAGTGAGAGAGATACAGAGAGAGACAGAGAGAGAGAGACAGAGAGAGAGAGAGAGAGACAAAGAGAGAGACATAGTGAGAGAGAGATACAGAGAGAGACAGAGAGAGAGAGAGACAGAGAGAGAGAGAGAGAGAGAGTGTGTCGGTGTCCGATGGTAAACGATGGCCACACTGTAAACAGGGCTTTATTGTCCCGCTGTCCAAAAAGACACAAAGCCATCATCTCCGTCCTCCTCGCCATCTGAACCCGCTGGAACTGGATTTAATAACGCTCCACCTCCGGAGCGCCGGCGTGCCATTTTGCTCTCGCTCCGCCGTCCTCCGGGCGGGCGGGCGAGCTCGGCAGGAACGAGAGAGAGAGAGAGAGAGAGAGAGAGAGAGAGAGAGAGAGAGAGAGAGAGAGAGATTTCACGCTCCGGAGACGACGCGGATAGAGCTGCGCTCGCTTGGCCGCCTTCTCCTGCGGAACGAGAGGAATCCCCCCCCCCCCCCTCTCGTCTTTTAATAGACTGACCTAGTATTTGCACAAAATTCCGATTGAGGTTTATTACAATGAGGCGTAAAACGAGGCACAAAACGAGGCACAAAAAGCATCAATTAGGTGCGTCTGGGTAGTGCAGAGGTCTGATCACTGGGGTGGCTGGGTAGTGCAGAGGTCTGATCACTGGGGTGGCTGGGTAGTGCAGAGGTCTGAGCACTGGGGTGGCTGGGTAGTGCAGAGGTCTGAGCACTGGGGTGTCTGGGTAGTGCAGAGGTCTGATCACTGGTGTGGCTGGGTAGTGCAGAGGTCTGATCACTGGGGTGGCTGGGTAGTGCAGAGGTCTGAGCACTGGGGTGGCTGGGTAGTGCAGAGGTCTGATCACTGGGGTGGCTGGGTAGTGCAGAGGTCTGAGCACTGGGGTGGCTGGGTAGTGCAGAGGTCTGATCACTGGGGTGGCTGGGTAGTGCAGAGGTCTGAGCACTGGTGTGGCTGGGTAGTGCAGAGGTCTGATCACTGGGGTGGCTGGGTAGTGCAGAGGTCTGATCACTGGCGTGGCTGGGTAGTGCAGAGGTCTGATCACTGGGGTGGCTGGGTAGTGCAGAGGTCTGAGCACTGGGGTGGCTGGGTAGTGCAGAGGTCTGAGCACTGGGGTGGCTGGGTAGTGCAGAGGTCTGAGCACTGGGGTGGCCGGGTAAATTGCATAAAAATCCGTCCAGTCCAAAAAGATTATAATATGCACACCCGAGCCGCTAGAGGTCGCCAAATTGCCGTCGGGCAAATCGTCCTCAAGAGTTGCACGTTAATAGGTTTTAATTAAATTTAAAAAATATTATTTCTTGATTCATGTACTGTATCATGGATGAACAAAACTTTCAATGCGAATGGTTGATTTTAATTTCGAGGACTTTTTAAGCACCTTGTTAAAAAAAATTGCTGTTTTCAAGGAATTCCAGGCCTTGACTTTTTTTGGTAAAAAATCAAGCACTTTAAGCACTTCAAGGACCTTGTGCGATCCCTGGTTTCCACATGAACACCCCGGGGCATCGTGCACGTGGGACGTTTTTGCAGGATAACGCGTTGCCCTACTGGCAATGCTGAAATTGTGTTTCCGTTTTGGATACTCGCCGACAATGCTGCCATGTAATCTGCGCGAGCCGGATACAGAGCCGTTGTTGCTCAACGCCCATGCGCAGTAGAGACCCGCACGGTTATTTCCCGTGTTTACAGCAGAGCTGTCCCAAATAGCTGCGGCTACCATGTGTTGTCAAATTATTGTTATAAGGAGCCCAGTCCAAGCTACAACAGTCTGCATTCCCTTAACAATTGTTTGTATTGAGCCGTATTGTATTGTACCCATTCTGCAATCTGTTAAATAAAGTTTACATCCATTCATTCTGCTAGCATTAACGATTGCATGAGCAGCTGGCTAACGTGAGCTAACGTTAGCTACCTACCATAGTTACCTAGCTACCAGACCCTGTTAGATCTTTTTGTGAGACTGTGGTGGTCAATTGTGTTGATGATGTTAGTTTTGTTTCATCAACAAATCATCAACAAATGAGGCAGAACACAGTGAATGTATCCGTTTTGTTTATTGCACTTTTATTGCACTTTCTTTGCTGAAAAATAAATGCTACGTTGGCTAAATGGCTCACGCGAGGCATTTAAAGATGGTGGTTTGTTGTATTTTTGCAGGAAGTGTATTGGCACATTAAACTTTTCTGATTGGTTGGAAATTGCCTTCATGTTTGCCACCTAGTGCCACCTACTGCTTTGGCATCAGTGTGCTCAGGAGGCAAAACCAATGTCTAACTTGCCTGCCATTACGTTGCGTTCTGAAAAGCTAAACTGACCCTGACAACAAAACGAAAACTGGCCATTAGTGTAACCGCAGCCTTAGGTGTGATCCAATTTATTTGATGAGTAAAATTTTTTTTATTTAAATATATATATATATTTTTTTTAAACAATACAGTTTAGTTAAATCTTAGTCAAAAAGTGCAGTCCATGCAATAATGAGAATATATAAAAAGCAAGTATTTCACAATATTTGCACAGCTCTCTGATGATATTTAGTTTTAATTTAATTTAATAGAGTAGTATTTATTTAGGGGTGGCATTTTTAATACTACTACCTTTGTACATTGTACTTTTGTAGTACAGTGTCTTTGTATTTTTAACCTTTAGTATTATGGATATTAAACATGCTGGCAGAGTACATGCATCCATGTTGTCGTGAAATTGTTTATTAAATAAAGAAATTCCCTATCCATAGTCGCCGTGGGAAGAAATAAAATAAAAAATAAAATAAATTAAATTCCCTACCTACCCATGGCCTTAACACATTGGGTGCCATGCAGTATGCCCATCTTTACCACTCTCTGCCAGTGCTGTAAGCCTATGGAGTGGCTCACCTTCTTTGCAGGGCTATAACTTTTTTAATATTATAGCTATATCGACATTACTATGGCCCATTCAACATCGGGTATCTATCGTTCAGGATGTGGGAACGTTATATTTTTCCATTCATAAATTGTCGTGTTAGTACCGTCGAGACTATAAGTATGTTTTTAGACTGTATAGCAGTAATTCCTAGAACGCGCGCTATAGGCCCCGAC
>NC_140173.1:145468923-145502138 GCF_963971535.1 Notolepis coatsorum | reverse complement strand
GATCATAACAACGAGTTTACTCATTGTTGGCACTCAACGCATGGCGGCCAATAACGAGTATATTCAAACGAGTATACTCGTTATTGGCAATTAATGTGTCAACTGACAACCAACAGGAACCAAACCATTTATTTCGTTAGGCCTAGGAAGAAGTATTACACTTATTTAATCCTACCCCTTTTCCACTACTCAATGAGTGCACTAATTTAAAACCGTACAAAACAAATATATATGCAAAACAAAAAAAACAAAATGTTATATGTAAAACATGAAAGAAATAAAATAAAAATGTAAACACCCGTGAATGTCAAATCCCTTCCTCATCCTTGTGAACATCATTTCCTCATAATTCAGAGGTGATGCTGCGGTGCCTCTCAGAGCACCTTTTACGAGCCTCCCGCTTCTTATCAAGCCAGAGGATTAGTCTCTTATCGCTGTGATTTATGTATTCAAACAGGGCGCAGAAGACTTGACAGGGCTTTAGGAGACAATACCAGGGCACACAAGCTCCAGACAGTGACACGCCGCGATCAAACAGCATTGTCCTTGAGGGGGGGGGGGGGGATAAGCAAGGGCATGATTTATAATGCCCGACGCGGTGCATGACTTGACGAAGCACCGGGATGGCAGCCGTCCGCGCAGACCATGACTCATCGCGATCCGACGACAAGTTGTTCCCGTCTCGTGAAAGAGAGATAATATGGCTCGAAACGAACGCCGTCGATCAGCCGCCGCACGCCCCTACGTCTCAGCCGCGGCGGACGGTGTCTGACTGTCTGTCGATCATGAATTGTGGGAAAGGATACTGGAGCGCACTGGTGTGCCTGCGACTTCACTCCATGTAGGAAAACCTTTTTAAACCTGAGGTTTGGGTCAACAGACCTTATTCAGGGGAAAACTCTGAAACCTTCTTCGGGGTAAAATGGTAAACGACCTCCAAAGCACGTTACAACGTTATGCCTCACATTCACCCATCCACACACACACACACACACCGACGGCAGAGGCGACCAATGCAAGGTGCCGACCTGCTCATCGGGAGCAGTTAGGGGTTAAGTGTCTCGCTCAAGGGACACTTGGACCAGCTGCCCCGGGAGGAGGAGCCTACCGGCGCGACGGCAACGGTTGAACAAACCGTCCATTTTTCATTTCAGGATGGTTTCCGTCCGTCTGTGTGTCAGGTGGCGAGACGGCGAGCGTTGCATTAGATATTATTACCAACCTGTATTTTCACAGCTATCGACAGCGAGTTGAGCTCCTTATCCAGTTCCTTTAGTACCATGAGCTTCTTTAACGTGAGACTGCAGAGCCTGGATGAGAGATAGAGGGGAGGGGAGGGGGGAGGGGAGGAGGGTGGGGTGAGAGAGAGAGAGAGAGAGGGAGAGAGGACAGGAAGAGATTAGTGGCAAGGCCTCTGAACACACCGTCATGATACGGTGGCAGCGTCTGGTGGTTGAGGCTTTAACAGACAGTGTTTTGATCCTGTCGGGGCTCTGCAGGGAGAGAAGGTACCACACGGGGCTCTGCAGGGAGAGAAGGTTACCACACGGGGCTCTGCAGGGAGAGAAGGTACCACACGGGGCTCTGCAGGGAGAGAAGGTACCACACAGGGCTCTGCAGGGAGAGAAGGTACCACATGGGGCTCTGCAGGGAGAGAAGGTACCCACATGGGGCTCTGCAGGGAGAGAAGGTACCATAGCCTCATGGAGAGGATGCTGCTGGAGGTGAGAGTGAGTGAGTGGCTGAGTGAGTGGCTGAGTGAGTGAGTGAGTGAGTGAGTGAGTGAGTGAGTGAGTGAGTGAGTGAGTGAGTGAGTGAGTGAGTGAGTGAGTGAGTGAGTGAGTGAGTGAGTGAGTGAGTGAGTGAGTGAGTGAGTGATCGAGTGAGTGAGCGAGCTTTCCATGTTCCACTCAGGGGTGGATGTAGTGTGCAGTAACTAATTGTACTTGTAGGGCTGTCAACGAATATTCTATATTGAAATTAATAATCGACTTGTAAAAAAAAAAATTATAATAATAATAATAATTATATTAGATTGTGAAAACAACAGCCCCGGTGGGCGGTCGTTAGTGGTTAACATACCGTTGTATTCGTTCGGTACACTACACAGCCGTTCGGTTCGGATACGTGTACCTTCACACCCCTATAAAACCAAATAAACTAAACTCAACTATCACCATCACCATCGTTGTTTCTGCTCAAAGGTTGTCATCTCCTTTACCGTCAGCGTTAATATTAGAGAGTGGGGCGCTGCCCGCGCTGTGCAGGCGGGCCGACAGTAACACAGATGTAACATTAGCTACTTAGGGTAACAATTGCAAACACATGTCAGGAAACCCTTGATGACACTTAATGGGACAGAGAGCTATCCCACTGAGCGGCTGGATTCTGTTGAGTGGAACCCTGCAGGAGTCTGCTGGTGGACCCTGGGGACAGCATTTTATATTTTAGTTTTGTATATTTTGTATAGTGTTTGTGCTTCAACAGTCAAAAAAAATTAACAATCTTAGAGGGCTCATACAGAACCAAAGCATTTCACTGTAATGTACACCTTATATGTGACTGACAAATAAAACAAAAACGTGAACTTGAAACTTGAAACAATTAGGAATGCCTGACCACTAAGTGTGTCTGACTCTTAACCATCAAAACCTGCACGGACTACGTGTGATGTACAGTATATCATCTCAGTTAGGGTGCCTTGTGTACACTGCACCTTGTGTATATTACTTTTACTCGTACTCATAGTATACATTCAGATTCTAATTATTTATTGCCTATATTTATTGCAACGTATAATATAACCACTAAGTCGCTTTGGACCAAAGAGTCGGCTAAATTACTAAATGTAATTATGTCTTTACTACTATGCACTCAAGGACGTAGCACCCAAGTTCAACAGTTTGATGAACATTGTTACTCAGCTGAAAGAGGTGTGCCCTTCCTGCTGACTTGTACAGAACTTGTAAGTCGCTTCGGATAAAAGTGTCAGCTCAATTCTATCAGTTTCTTTTTCTCATATTTTTTATATTCAGAGTTAACTATATTGTTTACACCGTTTATTTGGTCTCATATTTCTATTTGCATATCAAATCGTATTGCCTATATTAATTTATGTCTTTCTAATATTACCCTGGCCATACCTGTACAAGACAATCTCTCAGGTGGAACCCCCAAGGGAAAAGAAAGCGAGGCCGACCACGAAACACCTGGCGCCGAGACTTGGAAGATGATGCCAAGAAGATGGGACACACCTGGGGCCAGCTTGAGAGGTTGGCTCAGGATCGGGATGCTTGGAGAACCCTTGTTTGACGGCCTATGCCCCAAACGGGGTAAAAGGCGTAAGTAAGTAAGCATACCTGTACCTCCACTCCCCCATGCTGCTGTGACGCCCGAATTTCTCCAAGGGGACCGGTAAAGGAATAATATCTCATCTCCTCTTGGAAAAAAGCTTGCGACTCTCAGGCTGCGGTGGTGGTGGTGGTGGTGGTGGGTGGTGGCGCGGAGCAACAGTGAATCCAGGCCCTCTCTCTCTCTCTCTCTCTCTCATTGCTTATTACCCGTTTTATTGGCGACTTCATCACGGGGGGGTTTGACAGCAGCAGATGCACCGACAACAAGCCACGGCCTTCAGCGGTGCCGCGCCTACTCCCGCATGCTGCTCGGCATTAAAGCGTTGAGCGGGAACAGAGCTGTAAGTGATTCATAGCCATCTGCTCTGCGAGGCATTAAATAAAACAAGTACGGCCGCATACCTCAGTCCTCGCTTCTCTCTCCAAAAGTGAAATCAATTTGGGAGAGACTCGGTCACTTCTGGAGGCAGAGACGTTCAGAGCTGTAGGGGATTTACAAGCAGACCTGATCTGCGGGTTTCAACGAGTTCAATTGAAGACTTTTTTTAAGACCTTTTTAATAGGACTTAGAGCGGAATTTAATACTAATTTCATGACCATACTGGCAAAAGAAAACACATAGCGACACTGAACTGGCGGCTGCACTTGCTCGTCAATTTAAATCATTGCGCGTTTCATTCAAGCTCTCGCCAGACGCACCGAGCTCCCGGTAGCCCCGCAAAAAACGACGACTTGAATACAAAAATATTTCATAATATTTCATATTATTTCATCTCCCGACAGCCGGGGCTGTCCCCAAAAAATGTAATACCTGTGCAAATAAAATGTACGACTTTTGAATACCTTTTTAAGGCCTTCAATTGAGAATTATGAATGTAATACTTTTTAAGACTTTATAATACCCTGCAAGATATCCTGTAGATAAAACAAGTATGACCACACACAACTCCTCTTCTCTAAAGTGAAATCAGTTTTTGGAGAGACTGTCACTTTGGGGGCCTTGGCTTGTTGTGACAGAGACATTCAGAAGGTCACCGTGCAGGGAATTTATAAGCAGCCCGTCTGAGCACTTAACCTTCTCTAGTTTTAGTTTTTTGGACGAGGAACTGAGCAGAGAGGACGCACGTGGACCAGCGACGTTGTTCTGGGCTCGCTGGAGAGAGGCTATGTGTGTGTGCGCAAGGAGGAGCAGAAAACAAGGAGGAGGAGTAGAAAACGAGGAGCAGAAAACAAGGAGGAGTAGAAAACAAGGAGGAGCAGAAAACAAGGAGGAGCAGAAAACAAGGAGGAGGAGTAGAAAACAAGGAGGAGCAGAAAACGAGGAGTAGAAAACAAGGAGGAGCAGAAAACAAGGAGCAGAAAACGAGGAGCAGAAAACAAGGAGGAGTAGAAAACAAGGAGGAGCAGAAAACGAGGAGCAGAAAACGAGGAGCAGAAAACAAGGAGGAGCAGAAAACAAGGAGGAGCAGAAAACAAGGAGGAGTAGAAAACAAGGAGGAGCAGAGAACAAGGAGGAGCAGAAAACAAGGAGGAGCAGAGAACAAGGAGGAGTAGAAAACAAGGAGGAGCAGAAAACAAGGAGGAGCAGAAGACAAGGAGGAGCAGAAAACATGGAGGAGCAGAAAACGAGGAGCAGAAAACAAGGAAGAGCAGAAAACAAGGAGGAGCCGAAAACAAGGAGGAGCAGAAAACAAGGAGGAGTAGAAAACAAGGAGGAGCAGAAAACAAGGAGGAGCAGAAAACAAGGAGGAGCAGAAAACAAGGAGGAGCAGAAGACAAGGAGGAGCAGAAAACGAGGAGCAGAAAACGAGGAGCAGAAGACTAGGAGGAGCAGAAAACAAGGAGGAGCAGAAAACAAGGAGGAGCAGAAGACAAGGAGGAGCAGAAAACAAGGAGGAGCAGAAAACAAGGAGTAGAACGCAGAAAACATTTTCTCTAAAAAGAAACGAAAACAAACACACGTAGGTCAGAAGGTCACGGCGAGTAACTCTGCAGGCCAAGCGAACGTCTGTTCGAAAACCATGACTCAGGAGACGAGCAGTACAACAGGGTTCTGCACGTTACAAGTTACATTTAAGACTCTTTTAACACCTATTTAAGACCACTTTCAATAGAATAAGTTATTTCACAGCCATTCTGGCAAAAAGGTATGAAGGAAAACAACTATGAAAGTAATTCGATATACAAATTATTGATTTATATTAATGTGTGTATTTATATTATATTACTTTGCAGCCCAGACATCCCCCCCCCCCCCCCACAAAGACATTTAAACAGAATACAGAGGTTATTGCTACGTAGAAGTAACTTCCTAATCGAATACATTTTAAGACATCTCAAAATCATATTTAAGTCCTTTTAAGGCCTAAATTCTGATTAAACTTTAAGACTTTAACCCTTTCACTGCTGCACTACCAAACGGTTAACCCTTTCACCGTGACAATACACAGAAGGTTAACCCTTTCACTGCCACACAACAACAGCAGGTTAACCCTTTCACTGCCACACTACAGAAGGTTAACCCTTTACTATCACACAACCGTCGGTAGTGTGATAGTAAAGGATTAACCTTCTGCAGTGTGGCAGTGAAAGGGTTAAGACCCCACAGGAACCTGAGCCCCTGCTATGACCCTTAGTGACCTCAATCACTCATGGGCTACTTTTTTCCTTGGTCAATGTCGTCGTGTACTCATTTTATTTAGACTTTGTTTCGCGGTTCTATTCATTTGCCCGGGGGAAGATTTGCCAGGAACGTGAGCTCTGTTTCATCCACGCCCTGCGACAGCAACACAGGTACACACATTCACACCTGGGAGCTGCACAGACTAGTCCAGCGTTCTACCGCTGACCACGGAGCAGCTCCACTGAGGCGGCAGGGGGTTAACTGCCTTGCTCCAGGGCACTTCAGCCAGGCCTCGTTATGGGAGGGAAGCGTGTTATTCACCACCCTGTTCTAGTGTTGTCAAAAAATCGATACATATCAATTCTGAATATTTAAAACGGTTTCAATACTCATTCCCGAAATATCGATATTTAATTATTCATAATATATATATTTTTTTGTATAAGGAAGTTGCATTGTTCATTTCAATACCTGTAATAGTACAATAGTCCACACACACACATGTGCATTCAGGTAAGTTGGAATATGACTGTAATACAAACAGTTCAGTTTGTCAGGTACATGCAACACAGATTACAGTGTTGACATCTGTCTGCTTGAGAAAATACCATGTTCTGCAATAAAAATGATTGAAGTGAGATGAACAGTTAAATGTGTGATCTAAAGATAAACAAATGGTTTTAAAAGTGTTATATTTATCTTCTCTTATAGTACCAGAGAGAAGCTGAGGAGAATCAACCAGCAACAAAAGCAAAATGTATCAAAAAAAAAAAATTAAGATTTAACCTTTTTCCCTGTGGTATCGAAAATGGTATCGAATATCGATACTTTTCAAGGTATCGTATCGAAGTTCGACATTCCAGTATCGTGACAACACTACCCTGTTCCACACTTTCTCCTCCTGGGGATGGAACGGGCGACCGTACGTCACGATCCAGGGCTCTACAACACCCTCTAACCCGACCCCTCGTCTCTCAATATTCTAATAGTGGCGCCAGTCTCCACATTCCATTTTCATGTCAGTCGAAAAATATATAATCATTATATTTTTAGATATTTTTATTATTATTATCAAAAAAAATTATAATGAATTTATTAAAACCGGTTGATAGGCCAATGCAATGCTGTTATTATATAGGCTACGATGGCGAATGGTGTCATTTTGATTTATTGTCGGTCAGCTGAGCCGATCAACGTTCTGAAGGATTATCTGAAGTGCCTATTTATGTGCAATACCCTTTGATTTTAAAGATCCATTCTATTAAAAAGAATAACCGAAATTAACTGAAACTGAACATTTTAACTGAATTTAAACTGAAACAGAAAATAATAATAATATCGAATTTTCGGTTTTAACTCTTTCTGCACCAAACCCGAGATTTCTCGGGTTTCGAATCCAACCATTGAGCGCCATAGCCGAGATTTCTCGGGTTTAGATCCTTTTATCTTTTTCCTTTGATCCCCATTCTAAACACTTGTGCGGACCTGTCTGTCTCCCTGGCACAGCTGCCTACGGAAAAATTGCAATGATGATCGAATCCTGCCAGGTGGCAGTGTCGCCTACCTTTTGAACTGGGGCTCTAGTCTCTGGGTATCTCTCTCTCTGTGCTCGCTCTCTGTGGAACCCCTCCCCTCAAAGTGAATCAGCACAGAGCAATCTGTCGGAGATCCGATCGCCTGAACCTATTGTTTCTCGTATTTTAGCCCAATGCACACGAATAATTGCGATCGCGATGGGATTACTGGGATTATTCATTTTGGAGTACCTTCTGACAAAGGTATGGTCTATTCTAGGTCTATTTTACCGAACCTAAAACATGCTTGTGTATCGATCACAGCGTCGTCTTTTACCGAACCTAAAACATGCTTTTGGTAACGATGCAGCTTGATGATTTGATGATGATCTATATGGTATATACCTTTGAATTGGAAATAATATAGGTTTCAGGCGAGCAACCCGAACGATTTGGGCATATGCATATTATAACACGTCATATCTCGCGATCTAGAAAAAAATACTGGATTATTTTGAAAAGGGGCGATGTGTAGCGTGGAATAGCGCAAAAAACTAAAGTATGTAGAAATGAACTGGTTTGTCAGTGTTGGACTATAAACAATGCCTGTCAAATGAGCCATACTATTGTCTCCATAGCTATAATACAGAACACACGATGGGTCCGCAAACATCGTGAAAATGGTCAATAACGCTGGCGCCAGGGAGTAAAGATGGGAAAACAACGTGGCAGTCAATGAGTTAAGACCAGTAGATATTCGAAAATGCACATCCCTGCCGTCGACCTCTCCTTGAGAGGACGCGAGGACCTCTCCAGGATGCGAGAGGGAGCGCACGTGCTGAGCATAATAATGTCTCCACAACACGGGATGTAAAGTGAAAAAGACCCGACTGTCCCTCCCAGTACAATGTCTGCTGTTCTGACCTTTTCCACACAAAAAAACACAAATGTTTTCTTGGCCGCCGCTCCCAAAAAAAACTAGCCGCCCTGCAAGACGTCAACAACGTCCCAGTGAGAGAGAGCCCCGCTTCCTCCTGCTGACCCAGATCTCCAACCGGCCCACTGCATTAAATCATGATCGGACTTGGTCACAGTCCGGAGGGGGAGAGAGAGCGAGAGAGCGAGAGAGAGAGAGAGAGAGAGAGAGAGAGTGGGGGAGAGAGAGAGAGAGAGACAGAGACAGAGACAGAGAGAGAGAGAGAGAGAGCGAGCGATAAAGGGAGAGAGAGACAGAGAGAGACAGAGCGAGAGAGACAGAGAGAGGGGCCCCCTCTGTGATAATGCAAACAAACAGCTCTCCTCTTACACCCACTTTCACAGAGAGAGAGAGAGAGAGAGAGAGAGAGAGAGAGAGAGAGAGAGAGAGAGAGAGAGAGAGAGAGAATGAGAGAGAATGAGAGAGAATGAGATAGAGAGATAGAGAGCGAGAGAGAGAGAGAGAGAGAGAGAGAGAGAGACACTTGAGGACACTAACTCACTCGTACACACATACACATACAGGTACGTACACACCAACACACACACACCAAAGACACACACCGTCATCGTGGCTTAGCTCCGAGTGTGAAGATCAAGGACATTTCATTTCAAACCTTTATTTCAACTCGTGAGACACTGAGGTTATCCTCATGTACAGCGACGACGAGCTTACAATACAACACAGTTTATCAGCAATTTCATACATAATAGACGCAATAAAAGAAATCAGCTAAGACAGTTACAAGTCAGCTTCAGAGTCAAGTCAGAGGGCATTCCAGGTGTTCTTCCTAGTTCAGAGCAAACTGGAGGAACCTTAGAACCAACCAGTCATTTGAAGGTGTAAGAATACGTTACAAGATTCCATCCCAACAGTGTTGTGATGTGAGAGGGACATTTACCAATAAGGGCTTTAAATATAAACAAATACCAATGATAGTCAGGCCATCCAACCTTTTTCATAAATGACACAATGGTGGGTATCATACCTGGCTGTCCCCAGTAATAATAAATATGAGGGCAGAATGATGGACCAGCGGTTTAGGAGTTGGACTGGGACACACAGGGTTCTCTTCATCACTGTAACAAGGTTGCTCTATAAGCCTTCGGCTTCAAACCTATCCTTTTCGTTTGTTTATTTGTAAAAATGTTCGAAAAATTATTTGTTTATGTTTATTTATAAACATTAGAAATAAATAATTCATTCATTCACACACACAACTACAGAGGCTCATGGTCGTAGACCGTCACCGTTGTTGATGACTAGGATGGACTCTCTCTCGCTCTCTCTCTCTCTCTCTCTCTCTCTGCAACACAAATCACATGGAATCTGACCTTTTCCATTATGAATGGGGCCACTTTTAAATGTGGTCCTAAATCAGATACAGGTCTGATTTGTTTAAATTAGCTGTACTCCACTGCATTCAGCTCATAAACTGTGACTTCAGTGTCCTCCATGTCCACGTCCATCTTCACGTGGGTCAGTTCAGGAGCAGTGACCGGTTCACACTGGAATCTGATCTTGGCCAATTTTTTTTTAGCCCATCTCCCTCTCTCTATATCTCTCCCTTGCTCCCTCTCCCTCTCTCCCTCCCTCCATCCCTCCCTCTCTCTCCCTCCCCCTCTCTCTCTCCCTCCCTCCCTCCCGCAGGACTCAAGATGTAATTAAAAAGGCGTAAGGCACTGAGGGGTCACCAAGGGAACCAGCTTTCATTAGACAGAGGTGTTACCACCACACCACCTCTGCTGCTGATTCCGTGCCAGGCTGGAAGTGAGACTTATAGCCATCTGGCTGGCGTCCTGCCAGCCTCCCTACCCCGCCAGACCCCGCCAGTCCCCTCCAGACCCCTCCCTAACCCTCCAGACCCCCCAGTCATGTGATAATAGTCCTTACGAAAACAGAGAAGTCAATATTGCCATTATTTAGATGTTTTTACGATATCATGAGACCCAAGTATCAGTTTTGTTTGCCACTGGAAGAGGAGCGGGTGTTGGACACACATTACATATAATTACTGACACACAATACCTAGTAGTACACACTACACTACACTACAATACACTACACGACACACTACACTACACACTACAATACACTACACATTACACTACAGTACACACTACACTACACTACAGTGCACACTACACTACACACTACAATACACTACACATTACACTACAGTACACACTACACTGTGTGATGGATGGAGACTATCTGAGAGAGTGAACGAAGGGAGAGAGAGGAAGAAAGAAAGAAAGAGAAGAGAAAGAGGGAAGAGATGAAAAGGAGAGAAAAGATAAAGATAGGAGAGAAAGAGGAGAGGGAGAATAGAGAAAGAGAGAGAGACGAGAGAAAGACAGAGAGAGTGAGAGAAACAGGACAAGAACGAGAGAAACAAAGAGAAAGAGAAGGATACAGCAGGATCTAGTGAACTGTCAGGTGTGTGGTGAAGCCTCCCATCATCCATCTATCAGACACACACAACATGGCAGCAGCAGCAGAACACTTGACAGGAGATGAGGGTTAAAAAGCACAGAAGCCCTGAACGCAACGCATGAATCCATCTCCTCCTCAGTCTGAGACAGAGAGGCCTGCAGGGGATCCCAGCACTTCTACCCACTAACAAGGAGGAAGACATGTCCCGCATTTCATTGTATACTTGTATGCCGTGACAAATAAAACTCTTGACTTGACAACAGACAGTATTATGAACAGGGACAGAGGAGGGAGGGAGGGAGGGAGGGAGGGACGGAGGGAGGGAGGGAGGGAGGGAGGGAGGGAGGGAGGGAGGGAGGGAGGGAGGGAGGGAGGGCATACAACTCTCTAATTTAATATTTCTGTCAACAGCCATTGGAAAGAAAATATGGTTGTTAGAATACAAGTAAGATAAGATATTCCTTTATTGAAATGTGGGCGTCCTAGCAGCATGGGGTAGAGGAGGTACAGGTATGGGCCAGCGTTTCCGTTAGCCGGTAATTACCGGTATTTGACCGGCAAAATCTGTTGAAGTCCGACATATTTAATCTCTCCGGTCTTAATGTCCGGTGAAAATAATTCCCTGAGTCTAAGCACAATTTGATTATTTGAATTGTATTAAAATAGGCTAAAATTAAATAGCCTATGCGATGAACGAAACGATCATTACATTTGTTTCCTCGTTGCTTCTAAGTTCTAATAATGACAACGACGTTGTCAGCGAGAGCTTAGTGCTGGGTGTGCGAACTTTTGTGAAGCTGCAGAGCCAGAGCAGCAGCAGCACAATGCAGTATTCCAGCAGTACTCCAATTCAGCCATTTTCAGCCAATGTTGGGTGGGGGGCGCTGCTGTGCGGTTCCCAGAAAAGAGCCAATAACAGCTGAATTAGCTGCTCTGCAGCGCCATACTCTTTGCAAATAAGTCGTTGCGAGGTGGAGAGAGTCGTCACGCAAACCACGATAATGTTGCCGTCTCTCTGCTTTCTCAGTTCTTCGCTTGATATAATTAATACAAATGTCCAATATAACGGAATTCGTTAGCTCATAAAAATGTGATTATAACAGACTGCTGTTTAGTGTCGGACCGACTGCCCACATACGTGGTCTATTTTATTTCAAGTCAGCAGCAGCACGGAGTATCGAGGGACTTATTTTATTTGGAATATATTAATGACTGTATACGCAAAAGTAGCCTCGTTTTAAGTAATAATATTATAAATCTACATGCCTTGAGGATGACATTCTTTATATAGCCTGCCTATCAATTGTTTTAAAGCTCAATAAACTATGACCGGAATTAATCTCATTTGTCCGGTAGATTGAAATCTTGAAGGTCACGGAGACCGGCAACAATTTTTTCTAACGGAAACCCTGGTATGGGCAGAGTAATAGTACACAGACATAAGTATAGGCAATAGAAAAATATGAGAACAAATATACAGTGTCAACTACTAATCATAATCATATAGAAATATGATTAAAATAAACAGCATAAACAAAGGTGCAGATGAGGGTCTGTATTCATTCAATCTCTATTTATACTCGCTAAATACACTGAGTAGTTAAACTAATTTACAGTGCGTTCATAAATATAAAGACATCAGAATAAGGAGGGCGGCTGGGTGGCGCAGTGGACATTGCGCTCGTCACCAACGCAAGAGACACCGGGTTCGACTCCGGCTGTCGGCGTTGCCTCCGGCTTGGGCCAGCCGGCATACTACCGTACTTTTCGCACTATAAGCCGCACCTGACTATAAGCCGCAGCAGCTAAATTGAATGATGTGTACATATATAAGCCGCACTGGACTATAAGCCGCAGGTGTTTTAATGTTTAATTACCATATGTAATTAGCATTGGGACACAATACTGTCGGACAAATAACAAGAATTAACTCATTTACAAGTTGTATTAAGTTTAGCAAATAAGGGAACAGATAAATAACATTTCAATGCAGTCAAAAAAGCAATATTTTGATTTTTACATTTTCGGGTTTGGTCACGTCGAGTCACATATAAGCCGCACCGTTATATAAGCCGCAGGGTCGAAAAATGGGGGGAAAAGCCGCGGCTTATAGTCCGAAAAGTACGGTAACTCAATTGGCAGAGTTAGCGGGTGGAAGTCGATGGGTGGTAATCTGGACGTTGTGGACAGCGACTCCTACAGGTCGGTTGGGGCGCCTGCACAGCAGAGAATGGTGGGGGTAGTGTGAGCCTCCCACACGTTACACCTCGCCAATGAGAGTCCGCGCTGGCAGGTGAAAAGATGTGACAGGCTGCCTCCTCGTGTATCGGAGGGGACACGTGATGCAAGGCTTCTATCCTCCCTACAACCGGCCAGTGGGGGGCATATGCGACCAACGTTCAAGACAGGGGAGGGGAGAATTGGCACAGTGGAATTGGGATGGGAGAAAAAATAAGAAAAAGGAGAAAAAGTGGATAAAAAAAGACATCAGAATAATTCATTAAGACCACATTTTAAAATACATAAAAAAATATATATATATATATTGCAAAAAATTTAAACAGAGGTAATAATTGAAAAACAATTACATATTGTGGTGACCTGATTGGTCATTAAGGTTCTAAACCGACCCATAGAGTGTCTAGTTCCTGCCGGGTATTCCAAGATGTAGGGGCAGAAAAGCCAAAAGCAGATCTACTAAGTTCAGTACAAACTCTAGGCACTCTTAAGTGTAAGCCAAAAACTGGATCGTGTACGACAGGGTCCACTGGTCCATTCAAATAAAATAAAATCAAATGTATTTGTAAGGCCCGACAACACACGTTAATGTCCCCCTGGGGCGGACACGTCTTGGTTAAACAAGTCAAGAAGAAACATCACAATAAAGAACTAATATGATTTGGACAATCTCTAATTATGGCTTTATAAATAAAAAGATTCCAATGCAACTTACGTCTCGGCCGATATGGCTCATAGACAAAAAACGTGATCGGGGCATCCCTAGTTTTAAATTATATGTGATGGCTGTACACATGTTGTGTATACTGTAAGTATTGTTTCAAGTTTCAAGTTTCAAGTTTCTTTAATAGTTGTCATACAGAAGTACAGAATACTTTCATACAAAATGCTTCTTACTGTTACGCTCCAGAGACTGTGCTAGACAAGATAGTATCAAATAACATAGTATAGCATGTATTGTATGGGATTTTAGATTGTCCAATAAATTCAATCAATCAACCAACCACACACAAGACGTGTCCAGGACATGGGGCTACAACTGTCACATTCCTCGTGTCAAGCCCCTCCTGAACCAGACACAACGTCAGAAGCGTCTTGCCTGGGCTAAGGAGAAAAGGGACTGTTGCTCAGTGGTCCAAAGTCCTCTTTTCAGATGAAAGTAAGTAACTGAGCCCACTGAGCCATACATTTTCAATCCGTTTCCCAGTTGATAAGAGCCCACGGATGGGGAATCCCTCTCTCCGCCTCCAGGCTCCTCGTAGCTGAGCTAACAACCAGAGCGCTCGCCAAGGTCTGCTGGTTAGGTCGTTATTCTTACGACCCTGTGTCCATTGATCGTCTGTGTCGTTTACATTTTGTGTCAATTTGTCTTCGGCAAACTGGCTCGTTCTCCGTTTCTTATGTACCCCCGGCGGGGGTCACCGGCGGTCGGTGGCACTTGCACGCCGTGGTACGTGATCCATCTCAAGTGTTGGGTGCGCGGGGGGGGGGCGACAGTGGATCAAGAGATAGAGCGGTCGTCTGGTAATCCGGAGGTAATCCCGGTTCGATTCCCGCTCCTCCCGGGCAGCGTGTCGAAGTGTCCTTGAGCAAGACACTTAAACCCTTAACTGCTCCCGATGAGCAGGTTGGCACCTTGCAAGGTCGCCTCCGCCGTCGGTGTGTGAATGTGTGAGTGAACGGGTAAAATGTGAGGAACAAATTGTAAAGCGCTTTGGATATAAATGCACCATTTACCATTTTACGTGCGGGTATTTCAATTTAGGAGGGCAGGGCGATGTGGAACACATTAATATGGTCCTTTTTCAGGACCAGACATTCAGCCGTAGTGCGTCATGGCAGCAAGAACACGACCACTGACTGTGTTCGATAATCCAATACATGGTCATCATATCGGGACTTCATGGTGATGGGAACTGGGGGAGGGTCTTTTCAACTGACGGGGTCTTTTCAAGGGGACTTCATATTTGCTTTTTATCATTAATTTAGACAACAAACGATGTCAAAACTAAATACACAACATGACAACGCAGATAGACGTTGAACAAATATCACCCAGACCTACTAATATCACCGAAACCTACTAATATCACCCAGACCAAAGATGGATGGAATATGAAAGTACAAGCAGGAGAGGCCTACTGCCAAGAGTAAGTATGACTGGGCGTATCATCAGAAATCACCCTTTCCTAGACGAAGCTTAGGTAGTAGGACATCACCAGCGGTGTATTTTGCGTGGGGACAACGGGGTGAAGACTCTCTCACGGCAAGCGCAGAAAAACCTTTCATAAACAAACCTGAGGCTATTGGAATCTGTCCATGAACATCAAGCGGGGGAAACGCCCTTCTAGAGCTCATTGTAATGTTTCATGCTAGGGGGAAAAAAGACACACAAATATAACTGGTGTTAGTTTTAATCAAAGTGGCTCCTGAAGACGGGACAATCATTTGCCGTCCTTGGGACAATGACTCAACCATTTGCTGGTCCTTGCTGCATTACACCGACTGACGGCCAAATCGACAGACAGCTATTGATGGGTTTTTACAGACTGTTCCCCCACGTAGGTTCCTGAGAACCATAGAGCTAATAGGTGTAGGGGCTACATGGCTCCAGTCACAGTAGCACACAGCAGGGCATCATCAATCTAAGTCCATTGCTGCTGTGTCCAGATCCCTGCTGCACCATCGCTGGCAGTTGACCCCCATTGGCCTCCACAGTAAGAAGCCAACAAGGACACCTCCTTCTCCTTTAGAGTGACACGAATTGCTCTGAACGGCGTGTTCAATTATGTAATGCGTCAATATCCAGCGTAGAACAAGACGTCTGGCCTTGGATAATATGCTAGAGGAAAAATGCAGTGGAATGAAAGGATTTCTGCGCTCTTAGGATCTAGGCAAGTGCCTTTATTTACAAGAGCTTTTGGTCTCCTTCACTAGACCGCAGGTTTGACTGAGAATGAAACTCACACACCAAACAAAGTCTGTTTTCCTCTGGAGTGGCATCAAACCTGGCAATCTCTAGGGCACTCCGTATTAACTTTTGACCATGAATTTAGATGGTAACAGAGATAAGACGCTGAACAAATATCACCCAGACCTACTTGGGAATACGTTTACACCAGGGCTGAGTCACACCAACCACATTATATTCACCAGCAGGGAACAAAATTAACACCCGCCAAGCGCCAATGGCGTGTAGATTTCCTCTTTGGCTGGTAAATTATGGAGGCTACTCACCACCTCTGGCGCGTCTATCTCAAGTCAAGAGTCACTTTATTGTTAAGTGCGTGTCTCGCTCTCCCTCCCTCTCTCTACATCTCTCTCTGCTGAACCCATTTCATTCAAAAGGAAGATATTGATGGACAGTAGCGATAGTATATAGCTCAACAGCTGTAAAAGAATAATTTTATTATTTACGTTTCAATAGCGTTTAAATTATAATGAATTAAATAATATAATGAGAGTATTATTAGTAATAATAACACATGGCGATATACTAAAAAGCTATTCAACATTTTTGGCTGGTAAAAGATCTGCCTGGTCGTTTTTTTTTTATCTACCAAAAAGTTAATTTTGTTGCCTGTTCACCAGTATATCAACCACATTGCACTCAAAGCGTTACTCACTCTCAACTTGTCTGTTCCCGTTTGTGGCTGAGACAAAGATGGATGGAATGTGAAAGTACAAGTGAAACTGTGGCGCTTTTACAGGAAGATAAGCCTACTGCTAAAGAGTAAGTATGACTGGGCGTATCATCAGACATCACCCCGGCTCTCCTAGAAGCTTAGGTAGTATGACATCACCAGTGGTGGATTCCGCGTGGGGACAGGGGGGTGAAGACTCTCTCACGAGCGCAGAAAAACCTTCAATAACAAACCTGAGGCTATTGGAATCTGGCCATGAACCTCAAGCTGGGAAAGGGCCTTCTAGAGCTCATTTTAATGTTTCATGCTAGGGGAAAAAGACACAAATATAAGTAAGGGATAATGCCCGCTGATCTGTACATTAACATACTTTAATGGACGAGGTGGAGGCAGACGGTTTCCTCCGCAGAGTCCATTAAAATGTTAATGTACAGGTCTGGAAGGGCATTATCCCGCTTATACCATGGCCGACAACCAAAGATCAAAAAATGGAATTAAATTAAGGAGCATTTATTCATGTGTCCATGGGTTTTACCTTCGACATTAACACTTGTGACACTCAACAGGAATCAGAATAATACCTGGAACTAGTTTGTTGTCAACAGCTAGAAAGCCAATGTTATGCTAGAAAGCTTGACGGTCACTAGCGGTGCATAGGGGTAGGGGGGGGGGGGGTCGATACAGCATAACATAGTGTCACGATACTTTGCGTGGGGATATTGTATTGATACACGATGCAAAGTATTGATCTTTTATAAAAAATCTAATGAAATTCTGCTCGACAAACCCATTTTGCTGCAACTGAAGTGAGATGAACAGACTGAAAAACGTTATGTTATTATTAGATGAAACAGACGTAGTATATATATATGTGTATTGTATTGCAGATATTGACAAAGTTTTCCGTTTGGGACATAATATGCAGTTGAAAAAAGGTAATAAATCACAATATATTGAAATATTGCAATACTATCATAGGGTGGGTTACGTATTTTGATAATATTGTATTGTGGGGCCTTTGGTGATCCCCCCTCCCCCCCTAGCATTTGCAAACAGTGAATATAATCTAACAGTATGTTTAACACAAAGCTTAGGTAGTAGGGCTGCAACGATTAGTCAACATAATCGACGATGTCGATCATAAAAACTCGTCGACGAGTATAATTTTTCTTTTTTTGCACTACCTATCTTTGTTCCCCCAAACTTACTGTTGGTCTGTTATGTTAAGCTAAGAAGCCCGGAAAAGGAGCCGCACCCACAGGAAGCAGAGATGGAGGGTGTGACATTAGATTAGTCGACTAATCGAAAAAATTATCGACAGATTAGTCGACTACCAAAATAATCGTTAGTTGCAGCCCTATTAGGTAGCTATCCAGTCGTCACAGACTGTTCCCCCACATAGGTTCCTGAGAACCATAGAGCTAACAGGTTTAGCCTACATGGCTCCAGTCACAGTAGCACACAGGGCATCATCAATCTAAGTCCATTACTGCTTGTGTCCAGATCCCTGCACCATCGCTGGCAGTTGACCCCTTGGCCTCGACAGTAAGCCAACAAGGACAACTCCTTCTCCTTTAGAGTGACAGGAATTGCTCTGAACGGCGTGTTCAATTATGTAGCATACACAAGACGGCTGACTTGGATAATGTGCTGGAGGCAAAATGCAGTGGGTAAAAAATACTTATTTTTAGAATTTAGGCAAGTGGCTTTATTAGAAGAGCTTTTGGTATTGTTCACTACTAGACAACAGGTTTGACTAAGAATGAAACTCTCATAGATCTGAATGACGTCAAGAAAATGAAAAGTGTGGAGCTAGTAGAGCAACTCAATAGAGTTGAGCAAAGCAATTCATTCTGCCCGTGTGAACGGAAAAGAAGAGGCTCCCTGGATGCTCTAAAGCAGTGGTCTTCAACATGGGGTCTGGGGTCCCCCAGGGGTGATTGAAGGGGTTCCAGAGAGTTGGTTTTGATAGTCTATCAGTGAGCTGGATGCAATCCTACCTTGAGGGGAGGGAACAGATGGTGGAGGTAAACGGTACCCTACCCCCCCCCCCCCCCTCACAGTGAGCTGTGGTGTTCCACAAGGATATCAAAAAGCAGGGTAGCCGGACCAGCACTCACAGGTTCAATGTTTTTTTAATGGCAGCCTGAATAAATAGCAGACATGTTTCGGACAATGTCCTTCTTCAGTGATATGGCTATGCTTTTTGATATACTGAACTTTATGGGATTGCAACACCCAGTGTGAGAACTTGTGAGCGCGGTCTAACTTGACTATAGTGTTCCACAAGGAAGCATACTAGGACCGCTACTGTTCCTAATTTATGCAAATGACATGTCGTCAGCTTGTGACTGCAACTTGTTCCTGTTTGCGGACGACTCAGCCCTGCTGGTCTCTGACAAGAACAAGTTACAGGTTGAAAAAACCCTCAGCTCGGAACTAGGCAAAATCTGCATATGGCTCGCGGATAACAAACTATCATTACACATGGGCAAAACAGAGTCCATTCTCTTCGGTTCAAATAACAAACTCAGCAAGACCGACGGCTTCTCAGTTACAGTGGGTGACAATATTGTCACAAGGAAAGATGAAATTAGTTACCTACCTGGGTTCCATCCTAGAGGCTAATCTTTCCTGTGACAAAATGGCATCCAATGTAATAAAAAAAGTCAACCAACGAACGCGATTCTTGTACCGGATCTCCTCTCTGGTAAACAAGAATACCCTGAAGACTCTGGCAGGAGCACTCATTCAAGGGTACTACGACTATGCTTGCACCTCATGGTACCAAAGCACCTCAAAGTCAAAGGTGCTAAAAACAAAATTACAAACATCTCAAAACAAACTGGTCAGACTACTGCTTGACCTTACTCCTAGAAGAACCCACCTCACCCCTGCCCACTTTGACAACCTAGGATGGCTTAGAGTAGACGACAGAGTACAGCAACTTGCAATGGGCCTGGTCTACAAGATACACTACACGTTTCGCAATTATGCCACATCAATGTGGAACGCCCTACCTAAAGCTGTAAAGGAATGTGAATCACTACCCACTTTCAAAACCACTCTCAAAGAACACCTACGGGAGACTGCAATTCGAAACTGGCCCCTGTAAATGTCCTAACCCAACCCCCTCCAATGTACAGTAAATTACCTAGTATGGTTGTCAATATTCCAATGTACAGTTTTGCTTGTTTGTACGGCTGGGCTGACTCTACAGAGTATCAATGATCTGTTAGCTAGCTAACTGACGGCTGGGCTGACTATAGAGTTTCAATGATTTGTTAGCTAGCTAACTGACGGCTGGGCTGACTCTACAGAGTATCAATGATCTGTTAGCTAGCTAACTGACGGCTGGGCTGACTATAGAGTTTCAATGATTTGTTAGCTAGCTAACTGACGGCTGGGCTGACTCTACAGAGTATCAATGATCTGTTAGCTAGCTAACTGACGGCTGGGCTGACTATAGAGTTTCAATGATTTGTTAGCTAGCTAACTGACGGCTGGGCTGACTCTACAGAGTATCAATGATCTGTTAGCTAGCTAACTGACGGCTTGGCTAACTCTACAGAGTATCAATGATCTGTTAGCTAGCTAACTGACGGCTGGGCTGACTCTACAGAGTATCAATGATCTGTTAGCTAGCTAACTGACGGCTGGGCTGACTATAGAGTATCAATGATTTGTTAGCTAGCTAACTGACTGCTGGGCTGACTGATTTGTTAGCTAGCTAACTGATGGCTGGGCTGACTCTACAGAGTATCAATGATCTGCTAGCTAGCTAACTGACGGCTGGGCTGACTATAGAGTATCAATGATCTGTTAGCTAGCTACAGTAACTAGCGGCTGGGCTGACTCTACAGAGTATCAATGATCTGCTAGCTAGCTAACTGACGGCTGGGCTGACTCTACAGAGTATCAATGATCTGCTAGCTAGCTAACTGACGGCTGGGCTGACTATAGAGTATCAATGATCTGTTAGCTAGCTACAGTAACTAGCGGCTGGGCTGACTCTACAGAGTATCAATGATCTGCTAGCTAGCTAACTGACGGCTGGGCTGACTGACGGCTGACTCCTGTTGACTGACGTAAGCAGCTCTGTCCCACAGCTGCTGTAGCTCTGAACAGTAAACAGTCATGATAAACACCATAATCCCCCCCTCACACTGAGGACCGCTGCTTACCACCCGCGCTGCTGCAGCGGAGCCTGCATCATGAGCCAATCTCAGCCCTACAGATACAGTAGGGCGGGTTGTTAATAATAAATATATAATATATAAATTAATTAATTAATTAAATAAAAACACTAGAGGGAATCAACACTATGGCTACGTTCACACTGCAAGCCTTAGTGCTCAATTCTGATTTATTGCTCAGATCAGATTTTTTTTTTGGCTGTTCACATGATTTTTTTTTTTTTTTTATTATGTGGTCCAATATCAGATTCCAGTGTGAACCGGTCAAGCTCCTGAACTGACCCGCATGTGCATATTAATAATAAAGAAGATGAAAGTGAACATGGAGGACACTGAAGTCACAGTTTATAGTTTCATAACTTTCATTTATAAGTTGATGTGCAGTGGTGGAGACCAGCTAATTAACAACAAATCAGACATGTATTTGATTTAGGACCAGATATGCAAATGGCCAGAATCAGAAAATATCAGATTCTGTGTGATTTGTGCTGTTCACACTGTCATGAAAAAAGAAAAACAGATCCGAGTCACATCACATATGAGCAAAATAAATCTGATTTGGGCCACTTCTGCCTGCAGTGTGAACGTAGCCTAACTCATGAGTAGGGTTGGGCATCGTTTGGATTTGAACGATTCCGATTCTCCATTTCGATTCCTGTTCTAAACTATTCTCGATTCCGATTCTTTGAGGTGCAGGTCAAAACAGGTCACAGCTTATTTTGCAGGAGAAAACATTTATTTTAAAAATCATAAATTTGTTTCATACTATTCACATTGTCAGTTGACTTGATACAGTTTAATTTGGTTGCTGTACTGTAACTAGGGTATTAATTAACAAATTAATAAAAAATATATAGTTTTTAAAGAATTTAAAAAAAAAATAAAAAAAAAAAATAATCAAAATGCAAACATCTTCTTAACGGTTCCGGAACTGGAAGTTAGGAACTGGTTCCTATTGGAACCGGTTCTCGGTGCCCAACCCTACTCATGAGGCTTAATGCACCCCCCCCCCATTAAACCTAGTTGTTAAAGCGGCTGTTTGTTCCCAGTGCAAAGACACTATGAAATTAACACAACAGGAGTTTTATTTCACACATTCCCGTTTCCTGTTGCTTTCTAGTAACATACTCTGTGCTAGGGCTGGGTGGTAAAAAAAAGAAAATAAAGAATCTCAATATACATATCGATCTGTCATTCTGCCCTCATATTCATTACTGGTGACGGGTATGATACCCACCACTGTGTCCTTTATGAAAAGGTTGGATGGCCTTCTCTGATTGAAAGGCATACCTATCATTGGTATTAGTTTATGTTTAAAGACCGTATTGGTTAACTTCCCCCTTACATCACAACACTGTTGGAATGGAATCTTGGAACCTATTCTACACGTTCAAATGACTGGTTGGTTCTTAGGGTTCCTCCGCAGTTTGCTCTGAACTAGGAAAAACGTCCAACACCTGGAACACCCTCCGACTGACTCTGAAGCTTCTTCCTTCTTGTGCTGCATTTTAAAGTATAATCTCCGACCACTTTGTGTCGACTTGTCGACTTGTCTTAGCTGTTTATTCGTATTTATTGTTCCTGTATGAAATTACTGATGAATTGTGTCTCGTTTTGTAAGCTTGTGGTCGCTGTAAATGAGGGTCACCTCAGTGTCTTACGAATTGAAATAAAGGTTTGAAATGAAATTAAATGAAATATTGAAAATACGACTACTGTGATTTATGAGGCTACTGTATACAATAAACAATGAACTATAAACTATACAGAGGGTTAGGAGGCAAGTACAGGCAGCGCTCCTGTTTCTAGCCTCTCGGTCTTCTCCATCCAGGCTATGGAGGAAGATAGCTTGCACTAACATGTCACTTTCAATGTCCTCCTCTACAGTGGCTTCGCTGACTCAAATGGAGAACAGGGGTGAAAGAGGAAGGATATTGAGAAGGGAACTGCCGTCTACATTACATTTCACATTGCTGACGTTTGCCAGAGGTTCTTATCCGCAGAGACACACAATAAGTCACCGCGGAGTAGGGCTGAGCCCAAACGTTTTTTTTTATTTTTATTTTTTCTCTTTGGTCTCCGCCTGATTTTCTATGCTTTTCTCCCCATCCCAATTTAGTCATTATGCCAATTCCCCCCCTCCCCTACCTGGTCGTTGTGCGCATGTTCCCCCTACTGGTCGGTACAAGGGAACCCCGAAGTCTACCACATGCTTCCTCCGACACAAGCGGAGACAGCCAGCGGCTCTCTTTTCACCTGGCAGCGAGCACTCTCATTGGTGAAGTGTAACGCGTGGGAGGTCACGCTACCTTCACCACTTCCTGCCTTTCGCTGAGCAGGCGCCCAGACCTGACCTGTAGGTGTCGCTGTCCACAACGCCAGATTACCACCCACGACTTCCCTCCCGCTAACTCAGCCAAACGAGTTAGTATGACGATCGGCCCAAGCCGCAGGCAATGCTGACTCCGGGAGTCGAGACCGCAGCCTCTTGCATTGTGACGAGCGCAATCTCCGCTACGCCACCCGACCGCCCCCGCATTCGAATTCTAAATCAACATTTGAATTTTTTATTTTTAATAAAAAAAGAAGAAAAAAATGTATTCATTCTGTTTTTTCTTCACAGTTGCAGATAAAGATTAGGCTACACTAATATTATAGTATTAAAAGAAACTGAGTTATATTCATTAAAGAAAGTTGATTTAATTGATTTAGTTGGGATGGGGCTTCTCCCTGGGCTGGGTCTGGGTCTGGAAAGTTGATTTAATGAAAGAAAAAGACTAATTCAATCAGATTAATCACTTTATTCAAATTGAGGATTTCGTTTTAGGATATTTATTAAAAAATGTATTAAAAAATGTATTAAAAAAATTAAATAAACAAAGGTTCGTTCGTAAAACCCTGACCAGGCATGCGTTGTTCATGGGACGGGGTTGCATTCCGTGCAAGCCCAGATAAGTACTCGATATTTGCATATCAATAGCGCCGGTCGTCAGGTGTGTTAAATACGTTCTCAGATACATTCACACCTAACTTGTTGTGAATGACATGTGTTACATTCCATTCGTAGAGGCAATTAGGCACTGTCTTTAGTCTGTGCTCAAGCAAGGGGACATTAAATGAGCATTCGCGGGAGCGCGCGCACGCGCGTGCACGTGGCGCCATTAGGTGCGTGCAATCCCAGTTGATTTCAATAACGCACCACTGACCCTGACGAAGTTCGAATCCCAAAAACAGGCTTCGGGGACAGCCTTACAGCGGAGCGAGATGATGTATCACCAATAGCACAGGCAGCCATATAACAAAGAGTGCAACTTAAGTGAGAGAGGGACACTATGCCTACGGCCGCTGTGGTCGTGACATGATAAGAAATTCCTTTATTGACCCCCTTGGGGAAATTCAGGAATCATAGCAGCATGGGGGAGGGGAGGTACAGGTATGGGCAGGGTAATAGTAGAGGACATAAATATAGGCAATACAATTATAGTACAGATTTTTTTTTTTTTTATAAAATACAATTTCAAAAAGTTTAATATATTTTGTAATGGGGATTATTGTCTCACAAATAATTAATATCCAAATAATTTGCAATGAATGATTTCAATTGTCCATTTCTTCTGTCAATTCATATGTGGCCATGCAACGAGATCATTTTGGCTCACTGTGTTACACCGCAACGATGAGAGAAATGAGTGTCGTGAACTTCAAAGGGTTTGTGCACACGCCGAAATGGAATCTAACCTCTCCGTGACCTCCCCTGCACAGACTTTTGGGCATATTTAACAGGCAGCTTGATCTAAAACCTAATTAATGACCTTGTGGTTGACACTTGACAGGATGTGAATTTTGACCGATTTGCAAAAAACAACACATTCATTTGAAAGTTAACACATTCCCTGCCACGTAATTTGAGCATCTTATACCACTCTCTGCCAGCACTGTAAGCCTATGGAGATGTTCACCTTCTTTGCAGGGCTATAACTTTTTAAATTGTATTGCTAAATTGACATTACTATGGCCCATTCAACATCGATTATCTATCGTTCAGGATGTAGGAACGTTTCACTTTTTCATTCATAGATTCATACGAAAATACCGTCTAGAATATAAATATGTTTTTATCGTTTTCTGCAGTAATTCCTAGAACGTGAGATATAGGCATAAACGCATATATAGATTATCAAATGCTGTTTGTTGGCGATACACGCTATATAAAAATGTTCAACTGTACATGATCCTAAACGTTATGACTGATCATGCGTGGATGAACGGGGGGGGGGTTTATAATTCTGTGATCGTCTGTAAATGCTTTATGTAGTATGGGTGATATATTGAGCAGAGCAGTTTGCATGGATAATAATAAACAAACGCGCTGAAAATTACGTCAGTGTCCTCTTACCGTTCGACGATGAGACTGGAGGAAAAAGATCCCACTTATTTGACGCGATCTCCTAAATCCATTTCTGGTTTGTATAATCATAAACAACTGCCAAATCGTATCGATTATTGCGTTATGGCAGCGATCGCTACACAGGGGCAGTATTGAAGCGTTGCAGAGTTGTGCATGCTCCCACTGCTCCGTCGAGGCTCCGTGAGGGAATTATGAATAACATGGCGAAAAAATGAAATATGATCTCAATAACGTCGTACGCCGTGGATTGGCAGAATTCGCATGAACTTGAAACACGTCGTAAGCCGTTTCCGGCGGGGGATGTGTTAATATTAGGGATGCACCGAATGGGAAATTCTTGGCCGAAACCGATACCGAAAATAGGAAACAGTTGGCCGAAAACCGAATGCCGAAAGGCCGAAAAATTATAAATATATATATGTTTTTTTTTTTTTTTTTAGCTACCTGATTATGGCAAAAGACATGATTATGGCTAAACTTAACTTAAATAATATTAATAATCACTATTATGGGCCCATAAAACATTTATTCAGCACTTTTGAATGCATACATTAATTCCAGACTGACTGCTGAAAGATTGTACAATTTAAACATTTTCTCTTTGCATACAACAAAATGTGCATTAAAGTCAAGTGCATTTTCTTTTCTCTGTAGGATAATTACAACAAAGTGCATTCAGAACAAAGCCAAGGTGCTTTAAAACTGCATAACGATTGCATAAAGACACACACACAGGACTGTTGCATTTACTACATCTCCCATGACTCTTAGCGGGGGATGACGTAGCTTACGAGAGACTACAATGATTGATGACAACTTCCTGTCCTCGCATTTCCATTTGCGGTTTAACGATACATTTTCAACAACAGATTGCTGCTAATTAAACACTTCATTTAAACGGAGTAACGTTAACGTTATGTCGAGTTCATACGTGTAGTGTAGTATGAACTCGTCATAACGTTAACATTACTCAGTGTCCACTGTTGCTGCCACCGTTGCGTCGCAGATGGATGGTACACTGTTAGCTCCGTAGCTAATCCGCTCCTAGACTACTGATGGCAGTACCGTTAACGTCGGAGCTGATCAATACTCCGTTTTTTTCTAATTTAGTTTAGAACCGGGTTTCGGGGGGCATCCCTACTCCCAAGAGGAGTTAGTTATCACAGGCTGTAGAATGCAGGAAGAGCTGCCAAGCTGCTCACGTTACATGTTGCGCATGCTACCGGTATGTCTGTAGTAGTCGCGTTTTGATGACGTCATCACAACAACACGTTATTTGACTTTCGGTCATATATTTTCGGTGCTAAAACCCTTTCGGCCGAAAGCCGAAAGAGCCGTTTTAACCATTTTCAGCCGATAATTTTCGGTAGCCGAATTTTCGGTGCATCCCTAGTTAATATGGCAGACGAAAAAATTTTAAAATCTGGATAGCGATCATACAAATATGTTGATTGTCTCATATAATCACAATCGTGTGATTATTTGATCCTTACAGCAGCCCTAACTAGCTAACAAGACAGCAGAATCAGTTAAACAGCATCTGTTTCACCTGGAACCTAAGCAAAGCAAATTACTTCTGTTCTCTGAAGGTTGTTTTTTCTGTCCTACTTTAAGCTGTCAGACACGACATCCGTCTCTCATCTTCGTTTTCTTTTGTTATCCGCTGTTTTTTTTACTTTGTATTGTATAGTTCGCATAGATCGTTGTGTATTGTTGTTTACAAATCTACTACGGTTGAGGAGCCGGGAAAAACAAGCATCCAACGTATGCAGAATGTATGTATGTAGATCTACATTTTAAAAAGCTGTGACAATAAAATAATCTGAATCTGTTTTTTTTCTTTTTTTTTTGTAATTTACCCAGAAATAATCTGCTAAACATGTTTGCTATTTTTGGGCAAAAACTTGGTAAAAACACACGTTCCCACGCCCGGTACTACCACAGTCTGCTGCTGGCCACTCTGCCTCTACAATGGAGCAGTTGGGGGTTAAGTACCTTGCTCAAGGGCACCTGGGTGGTCCCAGAGGGGGAGCATAGCGTCATGGTTCCCTTCTCCCTCCCAGATTATCCTGCCGGTCAGTGCTGCTGCCCTGCCTGTGATAGAGCCAGAGGCAGTAGAAAAGAGACCTGTGGTCCAAGAACTAGAGTAGTGGCGCTGCCTTAAATGTATTTAGGATATCATGCAGAGGAGGAGGCACAAAATATATTTATTCATTTATTAGGTTGAAAACATGACATTTCAGGCTAACAGAAGGTTTGATTCCATCTGATGGAGGTCTGTTAGATCAAAACGACATGTTTCTAACCAGTAAAATAGCCTATATTTCTGGATGCTAAGAGTGCCACGCCCCCCTCCTCTGCATAATAAGCCTGAGGCAGAAAGCAGTCACCTCGCCAGCCAGCAGGTGATCCACTAATACAATACCGATAAGGGAAACTGTGCCGATACCAAGCTGGAATAGAGGATCTACATTAACATAGATGGAACGATTCTATGAGCATCTGTATCGGCGGCGGCGCTTTACCTCGGTTCTAAAATCGGATCCCAAGAGCCACGAGTAGCATTTCAGGGATCAAAGTGACTCGATGTTCGGCCTTGTTTTCACTTCAACAGAAGTATGTTAGATCTACGAGATCTGAGACCACTTATCGATAATTATGGATAACTGGCTGCGTGAAATCGATAAGTGGTGTCACTTATGTTTTTTTTTGCATGTGTAAAAAGATTAACTGTAATACAAATGTTTACAAAAGTTAAAAAAAAGTCTTAAAAAAACATCTTACTTTATAAATAATATTACTTAACGTTAGTTTGCGTGTGTGGTCGAAAGTTCATCTCTCCCCTGTAAGTATTCCCATGTGGTGATCGACCACAGCAAGATAATTGATATCACGGCTCCAGAAAGTGTACAACTGAATTGTTTGTAAATGTCCCCAAACTCTAATTATTTCAAATATGCAACAAATATAAGACCGACCACAAATATTCTGCTCTCAAAAGTGTCTTGCTATAAATATGAATTGTATTATCATTATTATTATTATTATTATTATTATTATTATTATTATTATTATTATTATTATTATTATTATTATTATATTTCCCATGTCTGAAGACAATCCTCTGGTAAATTATTCCATACTTGGAAAAAATTAGGTGGGCTAGCTGGAGATTTCACATCGATGACATCACATAGATGAAGTCTAGATTATGTAGGCTCTACTACCATGGACGGGCCTATACTGTATAAAGCCTAGTCTAGATTATGTAGATTCTACTGGCCTGGACCTATACATACTAGGGGTGTAAAGGTACACGTATCCGTACCGAACCGTTTCAGTGTGTACCGTAAAGTACCGAACAAATACAACGGTATGTTAACACTTTAAGTGCCGAAAACGTGTTTAGGCATCTTTCCTAGCCATGCTAAAGTTGCAGAGGATGCCCTAACTCGTCTTTAATATCAATATTTCAAAAATCTGTGATCGGAATCATATTTCCCCTCTGCAGCCTTCACACACAGTTCTGAGCTAATAGATCGCTCGCCCTAACTCAATAAACAACGTTATTTGGACGTATATACTATTATACAACCTGGAAATGGACCGGGTATTTCGACATCCCATAATGGAAAAAATCCTGTTCCACGATCATCTGCCAGCGGCGCGAGGAAGCCACGGTAAGATTCAGCGTTATTTTCTAGTGTCTTATATACTAACTGATCTGATGAACATATGACCCATATTAGATGAATGGTATAACGCTGCCCACGGAATTATAAACGCCCCCTCGCCCATCCGGTCAACATCAGATGATGTGTAGTAACTTCCAGAAGTACGTCTAGTTGAAATTTATTATCTGGCACAGATCGCTATCAAACTGTATTTCATCATGCATATAATGCATTTGGAGCTATAAATCACGTTCTGGAGAAAGCTGCAGAAAAAGATAAAAACATACTTATACTTTAGACCATATTTTAGTATGAATATGTGAATGAAAAGGTTTAACGTTGATACACCCTGAACAATACATATAGGACATTGAATGGGACATAATAATGGCAATCTAGCAATAGAATTTAAAAAGTTATAGCCCTGCAAAGAAGGGGAACTTCTCCATGTTAAATAGAGCTGGCAACGGATGGTATATCATGAATTTAACCTCAGGCAGTTAAAGTGTTAAGCACTAACGACCTATACATACAGTGCAGTGCATTATGAAAGATGGCCACAAGCTATACTCAAATCCTTCATGGTTTATTTATCTGTACTCTCCAAACAAAACCACTTATCAGACCGTGTTCAAACAACCCATGGACAAATATTTGGTTTCAGATAAGAGGAGGCCTTTGATTGTAGGCTGTGCTCGACGATGCCTTATCTTATCTTCGCTGCCTCATCCGTTTTCTGTACGGCGACTAAAAAGAGCTTTGATGGGGAGAAAACACAAACACACACAGAAAGGCAAGTCTGAATCAAACAGTGGCATGCTTGAGCTGGTCCCAGGCCAGGGGTCAAACCAGTTCCATTTAAAATCAATCCAACATCATGTAAACAGCAGGGTTCTTTTCAGGAGAGAGGGTGAGTAAGACAAATAGTGATTTTAAAGGGGATTTTCAAAGACTCTCTCTCTCTCTGTTACTCTTCCTCTCTCTTGCCCTTCCTCGTCCTCTTCTTAGATTCTAAAGTGAATGGTTAATTTTTCCCATCTGTGTCAATATATTTTGTCCTTTGATGCTTCCAACACCAGGAATGCCCTCCAACGGACTCTAACGCTAAACTTCTTTTGCTGCATTTAAAAGTGTAGCACACGCACCAGTGTTGTAGCACTCGAGCCCAGGACTCGGACTCAAGTTAATTGATTATTGATAGATTTTCAGGACTCGTGACTCGACATGGACTTCAAGAGCAATGATGGCTCGGACTTGGACTCGAGCATTCGGACTCGGAAGGTGCAGGCGAGGACTCGGACTTGTTAATTGATAAGTTATTTATTTTATAATTTCTTTCAATAATTTGGCATAAGATATCGATGGCTATATTAATACTGTAACATTATTTAATGTCTTGCAAGGGGCAGACACGTGTGTTCCACCTACATGCAGATTCACGTCGATACCCTCATGTTCAGCACTTAAGATGCCTAAAGAGGTGCCCCGACTCCTTGATGACTTGGACTAGGGTAACGGGGACTCGACTACAACACTGACACGCACACGCGCCACAAGACAACACACCTCCAGAGCGCAGGAAGGAGGTGAAACCGGAGAACAGCAGCAGCAGCTCCTGGGTTTCTCACACCCTGCATGCCAGTGTTGTACAAACATGTCAGCAGCACAGACAGACGGATACCAAGACTGTTGTTGTGTCTCAGCGCCTCCCGGCCAGCCGCTCAGTCAGGTGTAAAGGACATCTTGAAGTTAACGCCGTCGTTCTGTTCCTCACATTTGACCCATTCACCCATCACACACCGACGGCGGAGGCAACCATGCAAGGAGCCAACCTGATCATCGGGAGCAGTTAGGGGTTAAGTGTCTTGCTCAAGGACACTTCCGACATGCTGCCTGGGAGAAGCGGGAATCGAGCTGGGAACCTCCAGATCACCAGACAAGTGCTCTACCTACCAAGTCACTGTTGCCCCCAATATATATATACATATCTGTCTGACTCAGTCTGAATATACCTACATATAATTCTTCTACTCAAGTCAAGTCAAGAGTTTTATTTGTCACGGCATACAAGTATACAATGAAATGCGGGGGGGTCTTGCCCGCAACGATGTGCATAATACAATAGTAATATATAATAAGAACGACATTGTGCAATAAAACAAGTAAACAAAGTAGGGCATATCGGTATATGTACATGAGTTATTTACAGAGCATGGTAGGACATGCTAGGTCCTGTGGTAGTGCAATACTACTACTTATACACCTGCATATAACCCATATAACTCGTATAATAGCATGCATAAACGCTGTATATATATATATATATATATATATATATATATATATATATATATATATATATATATATATATTCTTACCATATATATATATCCACATCTGTTTGTACATACCTGCATATAATCCTTTTTACATATCTGTAGATCTGTACATATCCCTTACCTACTGTTACTAGTTACACTGCTGGCCAGTATGACTTGTTACTACCATAGTGTCTTTATACCTGTGTATCACTGTACATATTAATACTACAACTCTGCTGTACATACATCTGATTAGCACTATTACTCAGTAGTACTCATTTATATATTTTATACCCAGTTTAAATCGCCTGTACATTGTATATTACTATTGCACTTTACTGTAACTACATTTGCACTCTGGTTGGATGCCAAACGTATTTTCATTGTAGTGTACTTGTGCTGTATGATGAGACAATACATTTGAATCTAATCTAATATTTCTGAACTGCCATTACCGTACTACATTTTAAGTACAGCGTTGGTCTACGTAGCGGTCCGATCCATTACTTTTGCAGAGCAGTGCAGGCTTTATGGAGTACAGACAGGCCATTCGTTTTGGGTCACTGGCCAAAAGATATAATCTATTTTTCACCATTAGAGAGATCGAACGTTTTCCCACTTTGATGAACATTGTTACTCTAGCTGATAGAGTTGTGCCCTTCCTGATGACTTGTCGTACAGAACTTGTAAGACGCTTTGGATAAAAGCATCAGCTAAATGACTAAATGTAAATGTAAATGTATAAAAAATGCAGAATATCCTCGTGCTTTCCTTTAATTTCTGACGTTCTGCAAATGGCATCGGGTTTTAGTGTTGAGGAAATTCTCTGTTTAAGATACTATATTTTTTACTGGTATCTGCTTGATACCAGACACCAGTAAACGATGCATCTGTGATAGTTCAGTCCTCCAGCTCCCATTGGGATGTTGGCATTGCTGACTGAAGCTAATGACAGCTGCTTATATACTGTAAGCTAACGAGCTAGCCTGTGGCTGAAAATAATGAAACTTTAAAATACACGAATGAAGGTAGATTCTGGCTAACAACAGAGAGTAGTCGGCCTATAATATAATAAAGCTCATAGGGTAGTAGACCCAATGGTTTTGGAGTCGATTAAATCAGTCTCCCATCCATCGTCCATGGAGCAACTCCAGACTTTAAACCTATGATGACATTACAAGTTTGAGTCTTGGGACCCTGAGACTGAGTTTGTTGAAATCACTCCGTTTCAGTGGCGGCAGCTCTGTTGTATTAGATTAGATTAGATAAATGTATCGTCAGTACAGTACAACGAAAAGAAGTTTGGCATCCAACGAGTGCAATGTGCAAATGTAACAGTAAAGTGCAATAGCAATATACAGTGTAGACAGGGAACAAAATAAGTACCCGCCCAGCGCCATTGGCTTGTAGATTTAATGTTTGGCGGCTAGATATTAAGGTCTGCCCGCCACCTGGCGGCTAACAAAATCCACTGCATGGGTCGGCTGTGCTCGGCGTCAATATGATGCAGGAGTGGTGAGTTGAAACTGTGTGTGTGTGTGTGTGTGTGTGTGTGTGTGTGTGTGTGTGTGTGTGTGTGTGTGTGTGTGTGTGTGTCACGTGTCCGTTCTAATGTTTACAAACAATGAACCTTTAAATGTAAATGAGATGCGCTCTGCTCACGAGGTCAAGTTTGTAACATGAGACGCACATGAGGTCTGTCTTCACCCGTTCTTTAGCCTACAAGAAAACCCTGCAATCGCGTTTTTTATTGTGCTCTGATATTTTACTATTTCGCATTTGATTTGACCAAATGGAGGCATATTCCCTGCAACAGGTTCAAAGATAACTTC
>NC_140173.1:145330924-145468723 GCF_963971535.1 Notolepis coatsorum | reverse complement strand
CACAGGTCAGACCAGGCGTACCTGGCGCCCAGTGGTAGAATATATTATTACAACAAGGAAATGAGCTTCTGTGCATAATAACACTGGCATGTTCTGTACGAACCGTAGTTCATTATAGTTCATTGTAAAATAGCAACAGTAGTGCAATTATGGTCAAAACCCTATAAATAGCATTTGGAATAATAGATCTTTCTCTCAGAATGAATTCAGCATGGTTTATATAGCGTTATCGGAATATACGGGGTGTAGGCTACTGACTGACTGCGCTCCGCGTAGCTTGATTGATTGAAAAGTTTATTAACAGATTGCAGAATGGGTACAGTACAGTACAGCTCAGTACATACAATTGTTTATAATATTTTATTTTCAGCTTTTATAGTTTCACAAACATACATCAAGACAAATCACAAACACAAATAAAAAATAAATAAAAAGAACACAAACAGTATGTTGCCAGACACTGTCACATCAATGAACAAACATACACCATGTCAAATGCTATACACTAAGGACGCAAGGGGCTGATTCTCTGACATATATACACATACATATATATATACATATATATATACACACATACATAGTAGTGTTGTCAATACATAGTACAGAAAATACACAGGAGGACATTGAGAAGCACTTATGTTCTAGCTAAGCATTCCAAAAAGGGACCCCATATCATTTCAAATTTGTTCAAGGTCTCAGACCTACTGTGACGAATGCTTTCCAGCTGCAGAGAGGAGACCATCTCAGTGAGCCACCTTTTAAAATTTGGAGACGACGTGTCTTTCCATTCTTTAAGGATAATTCTTTTGGCCACAGCCATACCAAACATCAGGGCCTCCTGCTCATTGTAAGGTAATTCTGCAGTGTTAGCTGAACAGCCGAGTAAAGCTAGAAGGCAGTCTGGGGCAATCTCTCTTTTGTACGCCTTGGTATACCAGTCAAAAATGTCTACCCAGTACTTAAATAGCTTGGGACAAAACCAAAACATATGTGAAAGATTACCCTCTGCGGACATGCAACGATCACAGATAGGCGATACAGAGGGATAGATTCTATGCAGTTTGGTTTTAGAGTAATGTAGTCTGTGAATGACCTTAAACTGTATAAGTTGGACTCTGGCATTAATAGAACATTTATGTATCCTGCTAAGTCCCTCCTCCCACATCTCATCAGAGATTTCCATACTAAGCTCTGTGGACCATACATCTTTAATGTGGTCGGAGGAAGCCATAGATTGGACAGAGAAATATGAAACAAAATCAGATATCAGGTGTTTTGAAACTGGTGATCGGCTCATGAGATTATAAAACTGGTAGTCAGCAGGACATGTCTCAAAGTCTGGGATATTACTGCGGACATAATTTCTAACCTGCAGGTAACGAAAGAAGTGTGAGCTTGTAAGATTAAACTTAGACTTAAGTTCGTTAAATGAGGCAAAGTGACGATCAACATATAGATCTTTAATAGTGGCCAGTCCCTTTCCCTTCCATAATGAAAAAACAATATCAGATTGACCAGGGGGAAAATTATGGTTATCACATATTGGAGCATATGCCGAGGTTGAAGGTACTTTGAAAACCTTTTTGATTTGACTCAATATTCTCAGTGAGTTCCGAAGGATAAAATTGTTGAGAGCCATTTTATTAATCGTATCACACTTAGAAAATAACATTGCAGGAAGAGAGCTTTTTAGGTTCACATGCGCCTCCATGTCTAGCCACCTGGGGGCGTCCATGGCTACTGTAGCATCACCTATGAAGTAATCTTGCCAGAAGGTCATGGCCCTTGCATTAGCAGCCCAGTAGTAGTGCTGGAATACCGGCAGGGCCAGCCCCCCCATATGCTTTGGCTTCTGCAAGTGTGCTTTTGAAATACGATGTGCTTTATAGCCCCAGACAAATGGCAGAAGTATAGTGTCTATCTGTTTAAAGAAAGAGGCAGTCAAAAAAATAGGCACGCTCTGAAAAAGGTATAGGAACCTGGGGAGAACCACCATTTTTATGACATTCACACGCCCCACCAAAGACACTGGCAAAATTCTCCACCTCTCCATATTTTTCTTCAATTTTGAGACCATTTCACCAAAGTTCAGTTTAAATAGGAGTTTGGGATCCTTTGGTATAACTACTCCCAGATAGGTGAAGTGGTCATATTCTATTTTAAAGGGTAAGCTGTCAGTAAAGGAAGAGTCTAGGCTCCCTGAGATGGGCATGAACACACTTTTCTCCCAGTTAATGGAGTAACCAGAGAAAGTACCAAACTGCCTGATTAAATCTAGGAGACATGGGACGGAGGAGGCAGGATCAGCAAGATACAGGACCACATCATCCGCATATAGCGAAATACGGCTCTCATACTTTCCCAACTTTATTCCTGTGATGTTGGGATGACTCCTGATACTGATAGCCAGGGGTTCGAGGGCTAAATTGAACAGTAAGGGACTAATACAACATCCTTGTCGGGTGCCGCGATGGAGTGGGAAGGAGTCAGATCTATCAGAATTGGTAAGAATGGAAGCTCTGGGATGAGCATACAACATTCCAATAAGAGAACGAAACCTGTCACCAAAACCAAAGCGCTGGAGGACACTGAACATATATTTCCATTCGATCTGGTCGAATGCCTTTTCAGCGTCAAGTGATATGATCGCCGGCTTAGTGTCCTTTCTTTGGTTAGAGTACAATATGTTTAGTAATTTCCGAATATTAGAAAAAGCAAGCCTGCCAGGAATGAATCCCGTTTGGTCGGAGTGGACGAGAGATCCGACATGCTGAGCCAACCTAGTGGCCAACACCTTGGCAACTGTCTTTTGGTAAAAATTTAACAAACTTATAGGCCGGAACCCTGCTGGATCAGTCCCGTCCCTACCTTTCTTGAGTAAAAGGCACACATTTGCTTCGTAAAGGGAGTCAGGGAAGACATTATTAGTGATAGAATGTTGAATCATTCTAAGAAGTAGAGGGGCCAAAATGTCACTGTAAGTTTTATAAAACTCCGCCCCATACCCATCCGGGCCAGCGGCCTTCCCGCTAGGGAAAGACTTTATTGCACTTGTTATTTCCTGCAGGCTGAAATCAGCATCTAGCTCATCCCTTGCCTTGTCACTAAGCACTGGCATATCAATATTGTCCAGGAAGCTCTCAACCTCAGAGTCTGGGGCATGGCATCTAGAGGTATAAAGGCCAGTATAAAATTCTTTAAAACGGTCATTTATGTCTTTAGGGTTAGTCAGCAAGCTGCCCGATATAGATTTGATACTATGAATTGCCTGGCTGGTTTAAGGAGGAGGGTACTAACCTGCTTGCCCAGAATAGAATTGTATTCATACTTCAATTTTAAAATGTTATTTAAGTCCATTTGGGATTGTGATAGTCTGTAAACCTGCTCCAGCGAGGGGAGCCGTGCCTCAATCTCAGCCAGGCGCTTACGTCTTTCTCTCTTTCCAAAGGCTTCATAAGATATAATGTGCCCTCTCAATACCACCTTAAGAGACTCCCATAGTGTAGCGTCGGAGACATCACCGGTATCATTAGTCTCCATAAACTCAATGAGTCGAGATCTCATTTGATCGCGAAATGCTTTCTCCGAGAGCAAAGAGGGGTTGAAGCGCCAACTGTATCGCGTCTGTGGCAGTGCCAGCTTTACCAACATAGTGATTGGCGCATGATCTGAAATAAGGATGCTATGATATTTAGTTTGCAGCACACTAGATATAAATTTAGCATCGACAAGAAAATAATCTATTCTTGTATACGATTTGTGGATGTGGGAAAAGAAAGAATAATCCCTGTCTGTAGGGTGCTGCAATCTCCATATGTCAACTATGTTCATAGAACGCATTAAATTGTTTAGTACTCCAACGGAATTAATGGTCGGAGGCGGACGAGTGGACGTACGATCAAGATAGGGATCTAGATAGCAATTAAAATCTCCACCTAAAATCAAGTTGGTGGTATTCAGATCAGGGATTATGTCAAATATTTTACGAAAAAAGCTTGGGTCGTCAATGTTAGGACCATAAATATTCAGGCATGTTATTGGTAGTGAATTAATGCTACCAGACACCATGACATATCAGCCTCCGGGGTCGGAGACTACCGTGGTCATTTGAAATGGGACAGATTTACTAAATAAAATAGCAACCCCTCTTGCTTTGGAAGAAAAAGCAGATTGGTACACTTGTGACACCCAGTGCTTCCTCAGGCGCCTCTGTTCCGTTGGAGCTATATGAGTCTCTTGTAAAAATATAATATCTGCAGACAATGTTTTCAAATGAGCAAATACTTTTCCCCTTTTAACTGCACTACCCAATCCTTTAGTGTTCCATGACACCATCGTAATAGGCTTCTCACCCCCCGATATATTAACCCCTTGCGTCATCACGACCAAGTGATAACAATCTTAATACAAACAGCATGGTATATGAAGTACATTTTAATCCATTGATCATCCACCTTCTTGAAAGAGACTTCAGATACAAAAATATAACAATAAGGACTGGCAACACAATAAACCCCCCCACCGCCGCTTACCAAAACTGAACGGCAAAATCCCCATATACTCACGAAGACAGCTGGGCAAAAGAATAGGCATCGCATTGCACCGGTTAACGTTATAGTTACCAATACATTACATTACATTTACATTTAGTCATTTAGCTGACGCTTTTATCCAAAGCGACTTACAAGTTCTGTACGACAAGCCATCAGGAAGGGCACAACTCTATCAGCTGAGTAACAATGTTCGTCAAAGTGTTGAGTGCTACAGTGTAGGTTAGTTTATTAGGACAAGTGCATGACAGTATGGTTAGTTAGGGTTAGATCATTTTTTTTTTTTTTTTTTTTTTTTAATTCAGATAATGGTTGAAGAAGTGCGTCTTTAGTCGACGGCGAAAGATTGGACGTGTTTTGGCTGTCCTAACTGGGGTGGGTAGTTCATTCCACCATTGTGGGGCAAGGACTGAGAATAGGCGACTTCTCTTTGATGACCCTCCCGGAGCTTGGATAGGAGTAGGTCTGAGGCGGCCAGAAGAAGCAGAGCGTAGGGGTCTTGAGGGTGTGTAGTTAGAGACCATTGACCGGAGGTAGGCGGGAGCAGTTCCCTTTGCCGCACGGTATGCTAGGTCGAGGGCCTTGAAGCGGATTCGTGCAGCAATGGGGAGCCAGTGCAGGTCCCTAAGAAGTGGGGTGACATGGGCCGACTTCGGTAGGTTTGAGATCAGGCGGGCCGCTGCGTTCTGAATGAGTTGAAGAGGCTTAGTGGCAGTGGCCGGGAGGCCAGCGAGCAGTGCGTTGCAGTAGTCGAGGCGGGAGATGACTGTTGATTGGACGAGGAGTTGGGTGGATTCTTTTGTCAGGAAGGGGCGGATCCTTCTGACGTTGCTCAGGAGGAATCGGCAGGTTCTGGTTGTCGCTGCGATGTGAGCAGAGAAGTTCAACTGGTCGTCGAGGACAACACCAAGGTTCTTGGCGGTCGGGGACGCGGTCACAGCTGCATTCTCGACTGTGATGGAAAGGTCGGTCAGGGGGGAGGATTTGGCCGGCAGGTGGAGCAATTCTGTTTTGCTTAGGTTCAGTTTGAGGTGGTTGGTCGTCATCCAGGCGGAGATGTCGGACAGACAGGCCGAGATCCGCTCAGAGACGTGGATATCTGAGGGAGGGAAGGAGAGGAAGAGTTGAGTATCGTCGGCATAACAGTGGTAGGAGAAGCCATGAGACGTGATAATGTTACCCAGTGATTTAGTGTAGAGGGAGAAGAGAAGGGGTCCTAAAACCGAGCCCTGGGGGACACCCGTCCGCAGGGGGCGGGTGGCCGACAGGGTCCCTCTCCATGACACTTGGTAGGAGGGGTCATTGAGGTATGATGACAACCATGTCAGCGCAGAGCCAGCCACTCCCATTCCTGCGAGGGCCGCGAGGAGGATCTGGTGGTTGACTGTGTCGAAGGCTGCAGATAGATCTAGGAGAATCAGGACAGAGGAGAGGCCTTTCGCTTTTGCTAAGTGAAGTGCCTCTGTGACCGCAATGAGGGCTGTCTCTGTGGAGTGACCAGTTCTGAAGCCTGACTGATTAGGGTCTAGGAGGTCATTCTGTAAGAGATAAGCAGTAAGTTGGTTGGATACAGCACGTTCAAGTGTTTTAGAAAGGAAGGAGAGAAGAGAGACAGGACGGTAGTTGCCTATGACGGTAGGGTTCAGGGATGGTTTTTTTATGAGGGGCGTGACTCTGGCTTGTTTTAGGGAGGTGGGGACCACCCCCGAGTTGAGTGAGGAGTTGATGGTTGCAGTTAGGAATGGGAGGATGTCTGGCCAATACCTAGACAGCTGTCCCTCCACAACTCAGTGGATGAAAAATAATAAAGTGTTCACACGTGTTTTATGTTGAATAGTCAACAAATCAGTTTATATACAGTCAGCTTGAGACCGCCAGCATGGGACCAGGTCCATCAGTTGAGAGAGTCTTGGAAAAGCGCACAGCCTCCTCCGGGGTGCCAAACATTGTGACAGTAGAGTTGTGCTCGACGCGCAACTTGGCTGGGAAGCGTAGGCTGTATTTCACATTTGCCTCTCGGAGGGTCTTCATCACATCACTGAAGGCTCTGCGCTGGGTCATCACGTCCGCTGTATAATCAGGAAAAATATACACTCTGGATCCTTTGTAGTAAAGAGGACCGTGCTCACGGCTGAGACGCAGGACCCGGTCCTTGTCTTTGTCATGGTGCATCTTGGCGATAATGGTGCGTGGTTTCTCCCCCTCAGCGGGCTTGGCTAACAGGATACGATGGGCTCTGTCCACTTTAATTGGCTTGGTGAAGTTTTCACTGCCAAGTAGTTGCGAGACCAACTCGGTCACAAAGTCAGTAGGCCTTCCCTTCTCCTCGCCCTCTTTGATTCCCACGAATTTGAGGTTCAGCCGGCGGGACCGGCCCTCTAAATCGTTGAGCTTAGCCCGGAGTTCTGTGTTTTCCTTCCGTAAGGATTTTTGGGATTCTTCCAGGAGTTTCAGACGCGTGTCGTGGTCGTTCACCGTCACTTCTATCCCCGTCACTAGCTGCTTCACGCTGTTCTGCTCGGACTGCAGGGATGCCAAAGTGGCTTCAAACTTGTCCAAACGGGATGTAATAGAGACTCGGGTCTCGTCCATCGCTTTCTTCAGACTCTTACCCTGGCTTTCAATTGCAGCCAGAATAGCAGCGCTGGCAGTGTCGTCAGATGTTTGGGCTGCTGCTGCTTTTCTCGTATTGGCCATTGTTTGTCGTTTGCCAGCTGCGGTTGCCTTTTTTTTTGTTTGTTTGGCCCCTTCCCATCGGTAAATTCCATATAATCTCAACTTTCCACGGCGGTAGTGTTATATTTAGTCTGTTGATACTTTTTCAAGCAAACTGTTAGATAAACGTGTGTTTTTTATACAAAATTAGAAGTTGAGGAGGGAGCTCAGAAAAATGCGACTACTCCATTCACCGCTCACTAGCGCCCCCCAGTACATACAATTGTTAATTGGGGATGCAGACCAACTTTCGTCTTGTTTACATCAGGGTCCCCCATTTTCAATTCATCATAAATCATAAAGCTCAACTCGTTATTATTTTGCGCAGACCGCAGAAACACGGGAACGTTTTGATTATATTTAAAAGGCTTTACGTTAAACGAAACAAGTGGAATTTCGAAGCTGTAAGCAGAATACAAGTCATATGAATATAGTGTTCTTCCCCCTTTTTACTGTATAAGAAAGAATAGAAAACGCATTGCAATGACACCAGATAGTGGACAGACTATGTATATGATGGGATTCAAGTTCGCGTTTTTGTTGATCATAGGCATGCTGTCAGAGTATGATATCAGAACATTTGTCATCACAGATCATGTCCTAATAGAACATAGGCTATGGCATGGATCGTGATATTGTGTGGACTGTTATTATTACTGTCTGTACCGGTACCACCCATTGTGACAACAGCCTTGTGAGTCCCGCACACAAACATGATGGAATTCAAGTTCATGCATTGAAAGGCAGGCTACATCATACATGCAGTGAGATTCATTGCTACCCAATACTGACATCAAAATAGATTGTAGTATGCCTCTAGAAATCATATGCAGCAGGTAGAAAATTGACGGGAGATCCATCGCGATTTGGAATAAAATTGAGAACTTTAATCCCTGGGTATTAATCAAACAACACGGGAAAAGGCAGTCATATTCCAGCGCGGTCTTTATTAGCCGACAACAAAATAGATGCCTCTAAAAATCATATAGCCAATCGAACACAACTAATAAAGGCATTCATATTACAGCACGGTTATAATGACACACAACCAACGCCAAACAGTGGTCAACGAACGGTCTTTATTAGTATTTTGAGCTGTCCAGGCAGAATTGCAGCAATGGTCTTAGGGAGCCGTTGATATCTGACATCACCGTTTACAAATCCGCCTTTTATTTATCCCATAATACGCGATAGTGTCTTCTTGGTTCGACAGCAGTGAATTCTCCGTGGAGTTTCTCAGAGTTCCGCTCGGGTCAGTCCATTATTTCACATCCCATGGGGGGTGTTTCCTCACTTTCATGACCATATATGGATAATCATGCACGAGCATTGACGGTAGAACAAAGTGGTATTCATCAACACTGAGGAGCATAGAGCCTGCGTACGCAGTGTGATGAATCCCGACTTCCCTGTGCGTACACTAGTTCTACATTCCGTGCTTACGTGTGGAAATAGGTCATGTTCTACGCACACATTGATGAATGAGGGCCCTGGTGTCTTGTATAGAAAAGTCATATTGTCCCAATTGTGCTCCGCTGATCGAATAAGAGCCGCTTTTGTTAACTTGTATATCCCTATATAACATAAGAACACCCGGTCGGCCGCAGCAGTTTAGATGATGCCGATCTTGTTGGCCACATCCAGGGCGTTGTAATCCGGCGCCAGGCGCACGTAGGCCTCCTTCTCCCCGTCGGGCCTGATGAGGGTGTTGACCTTCGACACGTCGATGTCGTACAGCTTCTTCACGGCGTGCTTGATCTGATGCTTGTTCGCCTTAACGTCCACGATGAACACCAGGGTGTTGTTGTCCTCGATCTTCTTCATGGCGGACTCGGTGGTCAGGGGGAACTTGACAACGTTTAGACAACACTATTTGGGACAGACCATATTAGGCTATTACTTCACATAAAAGATCATGTCTAAATGAAATGCACAAAACAAAAAATGTATGCATCATAACGTTACCCTGGTATAGATCTGTATGCATGTATTTATTCATAACGTTATACATATTCGTTAACGTTAGATCGTGCATGGCTTTTACATTAAAAAATGTACTTGTCATGTGGTTCCGTTCTCCATTCTTCACATAAAAAACCCAATTCATACAATTCCAGGTACCACAGTATGCAGAAATAGACAAATACTGGTTTTAAAAAGCTGAAAATAAGTACAGGACACCAACAGTGGTTCCCAGTAAGACATCTTTATTTAAATTTTTATTTTTTACAGTAAGACAAGGTTTATTTCTTTAATATCCAGAAATGAAAAGTGCAATTGATCTTAAAAAAAAAAAAAAGCACAAAAATAAATAAAATCCTTCACATAAACAGATATATTGATTAAAGGAACACTCCAGACGAGAAGACTGATATTAATTCAACCCGTGTGTCGGTTTCGGAGTTGGGGAGACATGCAGACAGTGTGAAAGTGATGTGCATCAGGGCTGCAAGTTGCATAGAGACGTTCCTTTAGTTCTTGAACCGAAACACATACCGAGTCTCATAAATCGCTACCAAACAAAAATTAAAGTATACATATATGTTAGTAAAGGATGTAGCTCTTGCCTATATAGTGTTTTTTCTGACGATATCTAGTGTCCTGGGACTTTGTGGATGGAAGTTCTTTGTTCAGCTTATTAACAACAATGAATTCACAACAAACTAAGTTGAGATCAGCTTAGCGTCTCATTTAAAGGATCCTGGAGCGCAGTCTTCTCTTCACGCTGTCTTTCGCCTCCGGTTCTTGGCTGATGATCTGAAAGGGAAAAAATTTGTTTGGATTAAAAGTCAGGCTGTGTTTGTCAGCTGTGCGCTGGTAGGGGGGTGGCAGGACGAGGCACCGTTAGCGCATGGGTTTTGTATCCATGACAACGATCACCTTCACGCTAACGACCGCTGCAAGAAGATAACCTAGCTAGTAGCAGTAACGAGAAAATCAAACAGTTTATGAGACTATCGTTTTGTCTTAAAAAATAAATCGTCCTTAATATTTTTTTTTATACCAACACCTACACTGTGTAGTGTATTGAGAGGGGACACTATTAACTGTTGAACAGCATGCTGCTGGGTACAGTGTATTGAGAGGGGGACACTATTAACTGTTGAACAGCATACTGCTGGGTACAGTGTATTGAGAGGGGGACACTATTAACTGTTGAACAGCATGCTGCTGGGTACAGTGTATTGAGAGGGGGACACTATTAACTGTTGAACAGCATACTGCTGGGTACAGTGTATTGAGAGGGGGACACTATTAACTGTTGAACAGCATACTGCTGGGTACAGTGTATTGAGAGGGGGACACTATTAACTGTTGAACAGCATACTGCTGGGTACAGTGTATTGAGAGGGGGACACTATTAACTGTTGAACAGCATACTGCTGGGTACAGTGTATTGAGAGGGGGACACTATTAACTGTTGAACAGCATACTGCTGGGTACAGTGTATTGAGAGGGGGACACTATTAACTGTTGAACAGCATGCTGCTGGGTACAGTGTATTGAGAGGGGGACACTATTAACTGTTGAACAGCATACTGCTGGGCACAGTGTATTGAGAGGGGGACACTATTAACTGTTGAACAGCATGCTGCTGGGTACAGTGTATTGAGAGGGGGACACTATTAACTGTTGAACAGCATGCTGCTGGGCACAGTGTATTGAGAGGGGGACACTATTAACTCATTCCCCGCCAACGACGAGTATACTCGTTATTGGCCGCCAATCGTTGGACGCCAACAACGAGTATACTCGTTATTTGATCGTTATTTATTTTATTCGCTATTTCCATTCATAATCCATCCAGGAAGGCTGTGTAACCATAGGGAATGAGTCTGAGATCGCAAAAGTCCAATACCACCGCCTGGTGGTATGCGGCCGATGTTGCACTCCCTTTGAGACTCTGTATCTGAAATTCCTCCGGGCAGGCATTTCTAGTAACCTGGATCAAGAGCTTCACCCGATCGCATTGAATAGTTTTTGGGACCCCCGATTCATTATGCTGTGGTGGGTTATGTCGTGGCCCAGATGGACATACGATCTAGCAGATGGCAATCAAATAATTGGAATATTCTTTTTGGAATCTCACCGGCCACAGGTAAGAGCAATTTAACATCAATTTCAGCTTGATTGTGCACTATATTATAGGCAATAAAACTATAGTAAAGATACAAATAAGCAGCATAAACAATTAGGGCTGTCAGTTTATCGCGTTAATTAGATTAATTAATTACACAGCAAATTATCGCGTTATGAAAATTAACTCAATTTATTAGATTATTATTATTTTTTTTAGGCTTGAGTAAATTGAAATGAACCAAATGAGAATATCAATAAATTATTTTTTTTTATCTTTAACTGTGACACCATGCAAAAATTTACCAGACCTGAAAAATCTAAGCAAATGAATAAATGGAAGATGATTAAACGTAGATACAGTAGTGAATTCTGCCATCCGGACATATGCCATTTGAAATATGATTATAGAATATAGAATATCAGGCCTAAAATGGTTATGCGATTAAAATGCAATTAATTAGATTAATTAATTACAAATCCGGCTTGTAACACGGCTTGTATTAGGAGGTCGGCTTATAATTGCTTAGCTCAAGAGCGCACCCGGCCATTAATAGAGACCCGGTTTGTAATTGAATACCGGTCACTATTAGAGGAATTACGGTACGTATATTGTTAATAAGTTAGCCATGTAATAAGCGGGATAATGTATAGCTATACTCGGTCATTGTGGCAAAATAATTGACCGACACTGCATTCTGGAACACCGAGGCGCATTATGCATACTTTGACAATAAATAAAATAATAATTTGTTCTTACTTGCTTGCCTGGGTAAATAAAGGTTAAATAAATGTAAAAAAAATATATAATAATCATATATATTTTTTTGAAAACTTGATACCGATATTTTACGATATCACATTTTTATGCCAATATCGGCCGATAATATCGGACATCCCTACTCTGAATATAAGAATATGAGCAAGTAAACAGTCAGTGTAATCAAAGATGCAGATGAGGGTCTGTATGCCCTATTAGATATATATATAACTATCGATTGAACTGTCCGAACTGTAATACAAATTATGGGGGCGACAGTGGCTCAGGAGGTAGAGCAGTCGTCTGGAAATCCGGAGGTTCCCGGTTCGATTCCCGCTCCTCCCGGGCAGCGTGTCGATGTGTCCTTGAGCAAGACACTTAACCCCTAATTGCTCCCGATGAGCAGGCTGGCACCTTGCATGGTTGCCTCCGCCTTCGGTGTGGGAATGTGCGAGTGAATGGGTAAAATGTGAGGAACAAATTGTAAAGCGCTTTGGATAAAAGCTCTATATAAAAAAAGCAGCCATTTACCATTTACATGTAGCATGGTATTGTATGGTTGGGTTTGTGTCTCCATTAGCTATGTTCAGCCTGGTTGGGTCTAGCATGGTATGGTATGGTTGGGTTTGTGTCTCCATTGCCTTTCTTCTAAACTCTCCGGTTGCTAGGCAACCATTGCACATTCACACCAGCAACTGTGGTAGTACACAAGCTGAGACATGATGACAGTCCCAGCCAGGTGTGAACAGGTCATGAAAGGTGGCCGTGTCAGCCGGGGTCCAGCCAGGTGCCGTCAGGTTCTAAAGACAATGGAGACGCTCACTGTGTGCCAGACCCTGGCCACACCACGGCTAAACCCTGGCTAGTGGAGAAGATAAGGAGTTATTGGCTCCTTTTTGCTCTTAGTTGTTTCCATTTAGTCGGTTTGCGAGGTTGCGAGAACATTGAAACTAAGAGAGTTTGCATATCATTATAGTGTGTGTGCATGCAGGTGTGTGAGGGACGGTATATCAGACTGACTGGTGAGGGGGGCATGTCCATGGGCGAGGAGATGTCTGGCCGGTAGGGCTTCTTCTTGCTCTTCCTCCTGGCCCTGAGACTGAGAGAGGAAGAGCCTCCCTCCGAGTTGCCCTCAGTCCTGCCGCTCACCAGACTCATCATCTTCTTAGCTATGCAGAGAGAGAGAGAAAGACATGGAAGAGAGCCAGGATAGGAGAGACGATAGATATATCATAGGTTTATGATTCATGATCTTATTTTTACGATTTTTTTTATTCCCCATTAGCCTCCAGGGGTCAAACCAAAGATAAAAATAAGCAGCATAAACAATATAATTAACTCCGAATATAAGAATATGAGCAAGTAAACAACAGTGTATTCAAAAGGTGCAGATGAGGGTCTGTATGCCCTATCAGATATATATATATATATATATTAAGGCTGTCAAAGTTAACGCGGTATTAACGCGTTATCGCCCGATTCTATTAACGCCACTATTTTTCTTTAACTCAAGATTAACTTTTTTTTACTTTTTTTTTGTATTAGACTTCACTCAGGTGTATTATTGATACTCTCATTGATACTATGTTTGTTTCTGACTCAAAGTGTGTGTGTGTGTGTGTGTGTGTGTGTGTGTGTGTGTGTGTGTGTGTGTGTGTGTGTGTGTGTGTGTGAGAGATAGAGAGGGGGAGTGAGAGAGATGAGGAAGGGGCAAGAGAGAAAGAGAGCTGGGAGAGTTCTCAGCCCTTGTGTGGGTTAATGTAACACGTTCCTAACGTTTTCTTTCCCCTATTATTTCATGCACTTTATTCATTGTTTTAAATTATTATTTTCTTTTAACCCTTTAATCGCCAAGGACGACTTAACACGTCATTCTCCGCCATGCGTAATCTGCCAATGACGTCGTACAGCGTCTTTGAGATCAATATTTCAAAAATCTGTCATGACAATCATATTTCACCCACAGAGACTTGAGACTTGCTGTTGATCTCCTCTCAACTCTCCAACGGTTCAAGACCGCCGTCTGGTGGCCGATCGGCAAATCGCCAAAACCGGAAGTGACGCGGCAGAAGTGGTGCTCACCCATATTTCGTCCGGCCACTCGCTATCGTTAACGTGACTCCAGCTTGATACACTGGATAGCGATCCGTTGCCAATAACTCGATAAACAACATGATTTGGACGTATATAGTAGTATACAACCTGGAAATGGATCGCATATAACAACATCCCATAATAGCGATCTGTCTGCTCCACGCTGGTCACCCAACGGTCAGAGGAAGCCGCGGTGAGTTTCAGCATGTTTGATTATTATTAAACATACACACTGCTCCGATCAACATATCACCCATAGTACATGAATCATTTAACGTCGGCCACGGACTTATAAACCCCCCCCCCCCTCCGGTCACCAGCAGATGATGAGGCATGACGATTAGGACCTTGTACAATTGAATTTTTTTATCTGACGTCAATCGGTATCAAACTACATTTGATGATCTAATATGCATTTGTGGCTATAACTCACGTTCTATGGAATGCTGCAGAAAACGATAAAAACATATTTATACTTTAGACCATATTTTAGTATGAATGTGTGAATGAAAAAGTAGAACGTTGCTACATCCTAAACAATAGATACTTGATGTTGAATGGGCCATAGTAATGTCAATTTAGCAATACAATTTAAAAAGTTATAGCCCTGCAAAGAAGGGGAACATCTCCATAGACAAATAGAGCTGGCAGAGGACGGTATAAGATCAGAATAATCCCTGGCAGATAAAGGGTTAAGTTATTTTGTGCATCACTCTGTTTTGAATTTGATGCAAATTTGCAATGCATGAGGGTCATCCTTTTGTGTTAAATGGCTGCATAAAGCAAGCATTTGTTGACTCTCATGTTGATAAGAGTATTAAAACTTGAAAAATATCAGTTTATGGTAAAAAAAGAAAGAAAATGCGATTAAATTGCGATTAATCGCGAGTTAACTATGGACAATCATGCGATTAATAGAGTTAAATATTTTTATCGATTGACAGCACTAATATATATATAACCATCAATTGAACCTGGCAATATGTTACAATAAATATGGGCAATAGACACTTAACACATTCAGTGCCAGGGATTAGTCTGGCCCTTGTGGCTAACGTGCCATGTTTCTAGGGCTGCAACGATTAGTCGACGACGTCGATTATGAAAAATCGTCGACGAGATATTGTTGCGTCGATTAGTCATTAAAAAAAATATATATATTATAATTTAATTTTTATTTTTTGCACTACCTATCTTTGTGAAAGTGGCTTCTCAGCTCTGGTCCAGCCAGCTGAAGACTTCTTAGCTTAACATAACAGACCGACAGTAAGTTTGGGGGAACTAATGGGATAACTGGGGATGTTGTTTGGTCCTGACAAGAGTCTCAAAGCAACTCTGAGGTCATGCTCAATGTCCAATCTGTTCATCTGCTCTGTCTTCAGCTGGACCAGAGCTGAGAAGCCACTTTCACAAAGATAGGTAGTGAATTTTTTTTTTTTTTTTTTTTTTTAATATAATTGTTTTTCGATTAGTCGACTACCAAAATAGTCATTAGTTGCAGCCCTACATGTTTCCATAACATATTTTCACTGTGCGTCACTATGTTTGGAGAGCTATATCTATATTCTATATTATAGCTATGGAGACAATACTATTATAGTCATTTGACAGTGACTTTCTTCCGTCGAACATGCAAAAAAGAGATAATTTTTTCATGCATACGTTTGCGCGTTATCCCGTGGTGAATATATGTATAGTTTAGGAGTGATCGGGGACAATTCGTGAAACGCTGAGTTATAGGGCGCTACGTGTATTCTACTATAAGCGTTGGCGTTTCTTGCCTGGACACGCTACTATTTCCAAGTCAAATGTATATAATAGGTATTATATTTCATCATGAATGCATGAACGGGGGGGTGGGGGGGGGGGGAGTTTGCAGTAACGGCATTTGTGTTGAACACTACAGAAGCTGATCAGCTGGATCGATATCAAAACATTGTTGGATCAAGCCGAAATTGATGTCAGATAGTCCTTACCTTTGGTCTGGGGTATTCAGAAAATAATATTCCAATTGTATGATCGCAATTTCCAGTATTGGTGTCCATCTGGTCCCGGACATAATTTGGCACAACTTATGGATCGAGTGTGCCAGAGGCGTTTCGAAGTGGTCGGATGAAGCGATTACTCGGCTCCGTCTAAATATAGTGCCCGGAGACATTAGAGTGTAACACAGGGTTAGATATAAGGTTTCAAAGAGTGGGCGACACTGCCATCTGGCAGGATGCGGCCGGTATTGCACTTTGGCTATCTCAAAATCATTTCCTATGGCAACACCGAGGTCAGTGGATGAATAATGAATAAAAATATCGAATAAAAGAAAAAACTACCAAAACCCGAGATATCTCGGGTCTGGCGTCCAACGCATGGCGAGTTAGCACGACTTATCTCGGGTTTGGCGCTGAATGTGTTAATGAATATATACTATGAGTAAGTCAAATATACACGTGCAGTATACATAATATGGTACCCAAAACGTACAAGGTACGTCACACGTTACCCCCTACCCCAGATATCTTAAATATATACTGTAGCTATAGCTATTCATAGGAGTAAATAGCGTACGGTCCATTAACTAACAGTGTGGAATTCATTAAGAAGTGTGGTAGGTTAACACGGCTGGAAACACAAGGTCACCACGTCCTACTTACCCTTACTGCCCAGCAGCGTGGGGGAGCTCTGCAGGAAGTCTCCGATCTTCTGGAGCGCTCCTTCCCTCTTGCTGCTCTGAGACTCCTGGCGAGTCGCTGGGGAAGAGCCCTGGACACACGACAACACAGGTCAAGGTCGCTCCATGTGCGCGTGAGCATTAACACTTTGGCTGCCATGGGTTAAATTCATTATCAACCGTAGGTTGCCGGCTCTATTTGTCTATAGAGAAAGTCCCCTTCTTTGCAGGGCTATAACTTTTTAAATTCTATTGCTACATTGCCATTATTAGGGCCCATTCAAAGTCCTATATGTATTGTTCATTGTGTAGCAACGTTAAACTTTTTCATTCACATATTCATAGTAAAGTATGGTCTAATGTATAAGTATGTTTTCATCTCTTTCTGCAGCTTTCTCCAGAACGTGATCTATAGCCCCAAATACATTATATTGATGATGCAATACAGTTTTATGGCAATCAGCGTGATATAAAAAATTCCAACTAGACGTACTTCTAGAAGTTACTACACGTCATCTGATGTTGACCGGATGGGCTAGGGGCGTTTATAATTCCGTAGGCAGCGTTATACCAATCATCTAATGTGGGTCAAATGTTGATAATAGCAGTTAGTATCGAAGACGGTAACGTTACACGCTAAAACTCACCCCAGTCTCCGCGCGCCGTTGGGCGATCATCGTAGAGTAGACATTTTATCATTATGGGATGTAGATTTACCCGGTCCATCTCCAGCTTGTATAATGGTATATACGTCCAAATCATGTTGTTTATCGAGTTATTGGCAATCGATCGCTATGTAGTGTGTCGAGATCGAGTCCCGGGACCTATTAGCGAGTGCCCGGAAGTAATACGGCCGTCCAGCACAACCTCTACGGCACTTCCTGTTAAGCGATTGCGCCGATCGGCCACCAGATGGCGCTCCTGAACCGCCAGAGAGCTCAGTGGGTCTTCCTGGTGGATCTCAGGCCAGCGGAGGGGACATATGAATCCGATCCCAGATTTTTGAAATATTGATATTAAAGACGCTGTAAAGCGTCTTCGGCAACTTGAGCATGGCCGGGAATGATGTGTTTAAGCGTTTCCCGGCACCCAAAGTGTTAACATACACTACTGCACAGCCTGGGAGGTACTTACCAGCTCTTAAGAGGGGAGAACCTCGGAGTTAACTCAAAGGCCATGGTTTATTTATGTGTGTGTGTGTGTTGCCTGCGTTAGTCATTTCAAATTGTATTTATTAACATTTATAACTAGTTTGTGAAGGCCTGGCATAAAGCAATGACGGCCTTTTGAGAGGTTAGGTTAGATGGGTATGTGTGTGTGTGTCTGTATTTGGACACAGACTACGTAGCTATTGTGTACGCGTGTGTGTACTACATATAAAAAGGACGTCAACTAGCTAGTTTGCGAGATTGATTGATTGTATGCATGTGTGTAGAGCATATAAATTAACATTGGCCAATTAGGTTGGGAGATCGACTGATTGATTCAGTGCGTGTGTGTGTGTGCCTGTGTGGGGTGATGTTGGGCTGCTAGAATGTTGTATATATTAGGGCTGGGACTTTATCGCATTAATTTCTATTAATTAACTACAGAAAGAATTATAAGTAGAAAAAATTTATGCATTTAATCTAGGGGTGTAACGATGCATCGAAATGCATCGATCCTAATGTGATGATTCAACTGCATCGATTTGAAAATGTTAGAATAATAAAAAAATTAAAAAAATTTAGGCATGCTCTAATTCTCATAACGTCGGAGACAGGATCGCTGTGGATAACTGGAATGGCGATCAGATTTTTGGATTTTTTTTGCATTACATCAGAGACCAGGTAAGGACATTATATATGAAAGCTTGCGTTGATCTGATATTTATTTCTACCTCGATCGACGCTGTCTCTATGTCTGTATGTGTGGCTGTTTGCCGTTGGGTTGCAGGAGGGGGGGGTCTAAACAACATTGCATGCATGCACGAGGAAGGATAATAATTATGATCTAGCGTTGATTTCAGGAAGATCCGATAATCATGCGAAAAATTACAACGTGTTTATTGAATTACACAAAAACGCAGTTTTCGCATCTTTTCCCTGGAATGACTCAGAAGCACCCAAACTATATTCATATTCAAAGCGGTATAAAAGGGAAATGTACGGATGAAAAAATAATCAGTTTTTTTGCACGTTGACCAGAAGCAACTCACTGAGACTCAACAGCGTTATTAGACCCATAGCTATAATATAAAATATAGGTTTAGCTCTACAAACTACAACTACGTTTACATGGGGTTAATGGACGGCAAGGAAGGGGTCACTTCCCGGCAGGGGCGTGGTACTCAATGTGTTAAGAGCATGTGGTCATGGCTGTGTGTGTGTGTGCGCGTGTGGGTGGGTGTCTCTGCTCACCTCCTCTTGGTGCGCGGTCAATTTGGGCGTGAGTTTGATCCTGGCGTTTCTTCTGTTCTCAGTTGCAACCTCAACCTGAGACAGACAGACAAAAAATGTTGTTTGCTACCGAGTCATACGTACCAGAGCAGAGACAATGCGGCAGAGGTTAGAAGGTGGCATGCAGACAGAGCGATGTATAATGAAATGAAGACATGGAGCCTGGATGCTGCATGCTGGACACAGCCACGGAGCGGAACCTCTTATTAACCCTTATATTTGACATTCCTGAGCCAGGGACTAAAACAAGTCGTTGACTATTGGTACGCATCATGACGTAGGAAGAAAATCAGGTGATGGTGGCGCAGCAGCGACGACGGAAGCAGTTTTTCCTAAATTCTTTCAAAGAATATAGTATATATTCAGGTTAAATTGTATTGCCTATGTGTATGTTTTTGTTACATTACCCTGCCCATACCTGTACCTCCCCTCCCAAATGTCCACGACATCAATAAAGGAATGTCTCGTCTTATCTCATCTTTACCACCTGAAGCGGCATATTCTTTGGAGCGTCAAACAGTTTGTAGGGTCCATATGAATAGATTGCTGTGTGGCAAACATTTAACAATAGCATTTTAGTGCCCGTTTATTGCACCTGGTGTTTTTTTTTAGTAATCCCTGTAAAAGCAGCGGACTCGGCCAACATCACTGTCTTTCAGAGGCTGTGGTGAACTCCAACTAGAACTATAAAGCCAGAGTGGAGACAGAGGCATCATCTGAAACCACAGATATTGAGACACCAGCTATTCCATCACGAGAAAGGGTTGGACATTTTCCCCAAAGTATATAAACGTTGACGTCGAGACACTGGTATGGCCAGCTACAACTCAGCCCCTTGAGCTCTCCCCTCAAGAGAATATAATCAAACTGGGCTTGTTAAGAACTACAAAAAACTTGCGTATGTGAGAAACACGTCAGATTTATGTTATGATCCCCCGTGTAAAGCTAATCTCAGTGAATGTTCATTTTACCGCCGGTGACATGAAGCATAGGGTGATTATTGTGTATAATTTATGGCCATGGCTGGATAAAGACAGGGCGTGTGCGGGTTGCTTTGCTCAACGTGGAAATGGCAGAAAGGTCAAAGCATTGCAGACTCATCACTGACTCACCGAGCTTCTATTAAAAAGTAATGGTAAATTCTTTTTTGCGTAGCTTTGTCTGCCACATCTGTACTTTTGTTTAATTATTTAAATTTCTTTATTTTTTATTTTTACATGTATGTTTGTCGTCGCCCTCACTGGGTGGGATGGGTGGGATTAGGGGATAGGAATGGGGAAGAAAATGGAAGTTGTATAATTTGGATAACTGAAATGTATAAATATGTACTAATTCTTCCAATAAAAAAAAAAAAGGGAAAAAAAAATAATGGTAGAAAGCAGGAATGAGGACGGATGTGGAGACGGATGGATAAGAGATTGAGAAAAGTGTGTGGACAGACGGTAAAGGAGAGGGGATAGTGTCTCTATGGTGTGTGTGTGAGAGAGACGGTAAAGGAGAGGGGATAGTGTCTCTATGGTGTGTGTGAGAGACACGGTAAAGGAGAGGGGATAGTGTCTCTATGGTGTGTGAGAGAGACGGTAAAGGAGAGGGGATGGTGTCTCTATGGTGTGTGTGAGAGAGACGGTAAAGGAGAGGGGATGGTGTCTCTATGGTGTGTGAGAGAGACGGTAAAGGAGAGGGGATGGTGTCTCTATGGTGTGTGTGAGAGACGGTAAAGGAGAGGGGATGGTGTCTCTATGGTGTGTGTGAGAGACGGTAAAGGAGAGGGGATGGTGTCTCTATGGTGTGTGTGTGAGAGAGACGGTAAAGGAGAGGGGATGGTGTCTCTATGGCAGCGTTTCCGTTAGCCGGTAATTACCGGTTTTTGACCGGCAAAATCTGTTGAAGTCCGACATATTTAATCTCTCCGGTCATAATGTCCGGTGAAAATAATTCCCTCTAAACACAATTAGATTATTTGAATTGTATTAAAATAGGCTAAAATTAAATAGCCTATGCGATGAACGAAACAAACAATCATTAAGCAGCCGGTCTAATAATGACATTGTCTTGTCAGCGCGAGCTGGCTGCTGATATATTTGCGAGAAGCATCCATCTGCCGGCCGGCAGGGTGCAGTACTCCAATTCAGCCATTGGCAATTCAGCTGTTGGGTGGGGGCGCTGCTGAGCGGTTTCCAGACCGGACCTAAAAACACTGCTGCTCCATGCTTCACGTAAATATATCAGCAGCCAGCTCGCGCTGACAACAGAATGTCATTATTAGACCGGCTGCTTGGTGAAGCAACGATGAAACAAATTATTGTTTCGTTCATCGCATAGGCTATTTAATTTTAGCCTATTTTAATACAATTCAAATAATCAAATTGTGTTTAGAGGGAATTATTTTCACCGGACATTATGACCAGCACCAAGTCGTTGGGAGGTGGAGATATAAATCACGCAAACCCACGATAATGTTCAGTTCTTCGCTTGATATAATTAATATAAATGTCCAATATAACGGAATTCGTTAGCTCATAAAAATGTGATTATAACAGACTGCTGTTTATTAAGGTCGGGCAGACTGCCCACCGACACCTCAAGTCGGCAGCAGCACGAAGTCTCGAGGGACTTATTTTATTTGGAATATATTAATGACTGTATATACGCAAAAGTAGCCTAGTTTTAAGTTAAAATATTATAAATGCCTTGATGATGTCATTCTTTATATAGGCATATCAATTGTTTTTAAGCTCAATAAACTCTGACCGGAATTTATCCCATTTGTCCGGTAGATTGAAATCTACCGGACACTCAGACCTGCAAAAAAAAATTCTAACGGAAACCCTGCTCTATGGTGTGTGTGAGAGACGGTAAAGGAGAGGGGATGGTGTCTCTATGGTGTGTGTGAGAGAGACGGCAAACGGGGCAGATGTTGAGCGACGGGGAATGACCAGACTAGACCAGACCTCCAATGTATCATCCTCCAAAATAAAAGCCTGGTCAATAAATCACAAGGGGGTCAGTCTGCAAAGTATAAACTGTATATATCGGCCCAGAGAGAGAAGAGGTTGAACTAATATAGTGCTTCTTAGGGCAGTACATTTTCAATAAGCATTCACCATTCAGATATGAATAGAATGAGGTATTCTAATGTAATTCGAACATAAAATGTACATATATATATATATATACATATTACCACATCAAAGCAGGCGTAAAATGCTTACAATAATTATTATAAATATATATATATATATATTATTTTTTTATTAAAAATATATATAATCATTTTTAATCTGTCTATAATAATCTGGAAATTACTATTGATGACCAGTTAGTAAAATGGCCATTCCTCATATCAATCACACATTTGTCTACAAACAAGTGGGACTTTCTACAACCTGGGCTAACTCAACATGCCACTCTGTCATATCTAAAATGAATGGCACTCAAGAGATGCAACAACTGTAAGTCGCTTTGGATAAAAGCGTTAGCTAAATGACTAAATGTAAACTTTACGCTGCTACAGCACTGTCGACCTGTAAACCTGCCCTCCAGTAAATAATATCATTGTTATTGTTGTTTACAAATCTACTACGGTTGAAAAGCTGGGAAAAACAAGCATCTCACGTTTTTCTGAATGTATGAATGGGTTCGATTCCCGCATGGGGACCAGGTTGCTGGGTTGCGAGGTACCCAGGTATGGGGCATCTCCCGGGCCTTTCTGTGTGGAGTTTGCATGTTCTCCTCGTGCTCACACGGGTTTCCCCCAAAGCACAGAGGCATTTCATCTGCGATCTCCCCAAAAAATGCATGCGTGTTCCTGTGTGTCGCCCATCTTGTGCAACATGTGTGTGTTGCTGCATGACAAATAAAGACTAGGTATATTCCAATAGTGTAGTTCCTTGGCTGACCGTCAACATATCCACCAAGTCAGAGACGAAATGCACAAGTTATTATGGTTGCAGACATACAACTAAAAGACACAATAATTGAGCTTAAACCCCCTGAGCTTCCCACGAGGGTGCACAACGTGTAATTGTCAGTTGACTGCCGATACACTGTATGAAGACCACAAGGTGCAAATAAGAATCAGAGAAAAGTTTGTTTGGAGTGGAATTGAGTTGAGATGAATAATACATTACAGTAACGGAGAGAATGATGATGAATGTGATGATTAATGTTTGCATGTACATATATGAATGGCGATATGGATCGGCTGTGGACAACAATACCTCGCGTGTCGCACTGTGCTTAGCCTTTCTGCTCCTGAAAAACGTGGTCTTCAGAAGAAAAGACAAACAAAAAACAGCAGCAACTCGGTTAGGAGGGAAGAGGCAACTTTTAGAATTAAAAACAAACCCAAATTATATTGTAGACCTAAATTAGGCAGCAAATATAAGCTGTAACGATGAATGATTTAGAAGAAACAATGATGATTTTTCTTTCTCTTTCTGGATGTGTCCAATGTCAGAAGCATCTTTTAGGTTAAACTTTAGGTAGAAAAGAGAAGACTTACACTTTGCTTGATGCTGAACAGTCTGGACAGTATTTACAGTGAGTTTTTCAAAGCGTGGTAATCAAACATGGTTTTTAATGATAATTAATTTGAACTGTATTACTAACCGCCAGGGAACTTTACCGTGGTCATCATTGAAACCGGTAACCGTTTGAAACAAAAATCAAGGCGCCCTTCTTTTTTTTCATAATCCTTTAGCAAGTTATCTTCTGCCGGTTCACCATGGCCATAGGCTTCCATTCTATCTGAAAATGTGTCTTCACAGCACATCAAAAACTCACGAACATCACCACATCATGTGGCTAAAATACGCCACGCTAACATCGGTACAGGTAATATGAGGTACCTGTATCTTCCTGAAAGGTTTTTGTTGAAAAGTTGGCACATTGTGCCATAGTATGGAGTCTTCCTCAGATGGGATGAGATATTCAGAATAATAACCAAAAGGCAGCAGTGAAATTAGGTTATTTAAAATGTTATAGAAATTCAAAAGGGAAACATTAAAAGGAACACGCCAACATCTTCTCCAGAGTCAGACAAGAAGATAAGATACCGGACGAGAAGGGGCTATCCCAAACGTCAAGAGAGGTGTTGGTTGGTCAACGCCTAGGCTAGCCGCTTCTCATCCACGTCCATTCATTGTGCTAAGCTAGGCTAGTGTGCAGCCGGATAGCGTACAGAGGCAATTGGTATACATCTTCTTGTCGGACTCTAGAGAAGACGGTAAGCAAAATGTTGGCATGTTCCTTTAAACGTTAATGCTCACACTCCATGCTGAATTTATAGCAACACTACTATCACCGACATCTAAGGGAGATCCCCCCTTGAACGGCCCTTCTAAGGTTTCTCCCCTCCACTGCTTTTTTCCTATTGCTAGGTTTTTAGTGAGTTTTTTTCCGTACCTTCGCGTGGTGGGGTATGTCTGGGAGTGTTGCATTTATTTCTTTTACATTTTATTTTGGATTTCATGGTGTTTTTCGTTTTTGTTATTGTGATGTTTCTTCTTGGCTTGTTTAAAGTCAATGAGACATTAACGTGTGTTAACTTGTCAGGCCTTACAAATTAATTTTATTTAACCTTTAACACATTGGGTGCCACACCTTTTTCGGGCCCCATCTATTCACTGCCACGCTTTATAAATGCCTTTTTTCTGTGTTTAGCATGGTTTTATAGTAATACAGGTTAGTATCAATGGGTCTGTGTCTCTAATTACCATATTGACTCATCAGTCTAGTCTCAAGCTCACTCAACTAAACCGTTCTGATTTAACGGTTTCCGTGATGTTAATATAGCATTGATTTGCATAGCTCCGCCCCTGGTTGTACTCACCTCCACCGCCCACATCAACCATTATAGTGCAGAGACCAGAGACCGCATTGTAACCCGACACTTCCTCAAACGGGGTTTGACAGGCAGAGAACGAGCGAGAGGGAGATAGAGATAGAGATAGAGAGAGGGACGGCGGGAGGGACAATGTGTGTGCGCAATCTCTCTCCCTCGTCGGGGACACACACACAAACTTGACTGCGTGTGTGTCGGGGACATAGGTATAGTGTAACCCGACACTTCCTCAAACGGGGTTTGACAGGCAGAGAACGAGCGAGGAGAGAGAGGGAGATAGAGGGAGATAGAGAGAGGGACGGCGGGAGGGACTGCAGAAGTGTGTAAATGTGTGTGCGCCATATCTCTCCCTCGTCGGGGACACACACACAAACTTGACTGCGTGTGTGTCAGGGACGCATCTCTCCTCTCTCTCTCCCTCGTCAGAGCATTACACACAAACTTGACTGTGTGTGTGTCGGGGACGCATCTCTCCTCTCTCTCTCTCGTATGTATCACGCTGTGTGGGTGACTGTCACTGAAAGCGCTTATGGGCGGAGCCCATCCAATAACAGGCTGAAATCTGGAAGGCTGGAAAATGATGCTTTGGAGTACTCCATTAGAAATATAAAACAATGATTTTTTTTTTGATTTTCTTTAATAAACCTTACAGATGTCTACCATAGACTCACAGGAATTGTGTAAAGCAGTGCAAGGAATAGCAATGCATGTCCCCTTTAAAAAGATAAATAAATGAAGTCATGTCTTCTTTTACAGCCTGCAGTAAAAGAATTATATATATATATATATATATATATATACACACGCATATATATACATATATATACATACGACATACCCGTCCGTTCGAGGGAATGCTTTGATAACGAAAATTAAACGTATATAATAATAATAATAATAATAATAATAGTAATAATAATTACAATAAATATAATATATAAATTTAAATATAATAATAATTTAAAAGAGAATAGGCTATCTTCAGTCAGCCTTAATTTAGGCTATGGTCCTAGAGCTGCATTTAAAGAGGAAAAATCAAGCATAGTCTATTTAATAAGAGAACAATTTATTTATTTTTATTCTTATTTATTGACTCTTTCCCCCCCCCCCACTGGTAGTATTAAAAAAAAGGGGGAAAAGGGAAGGGATAAGCCGTGATGATGCGGTAGACTGTCGGCGATTCCTTTTTCTGCTTCAGTAACTCGGGCTACATTTTGGTGTAATAAGGTTTGGACCGATGTCAAAGATATCTCCAGTTTGGCGACTCGTTCGTTCATGCCGCTGTTCATCTTATTAATAGCCGATAGAATGTTTGAAAGTGACGGGTTGTCCTCCATGCGTTGCTCACTAGTACCTCCCCTGCTCACTAGCGTATTTTACATCTTGAGCAATAATATTTGCGTCTTGTTCTAGCAGTGTTCTGTGATATCATCATGTCATATCAAGGGCACGCGGACGTCGGTGTCTACTGCGCATGGGCGTTGGGCGTGAACGGCTCCGTATCTGGCTTGCGCATATTACATGGCACTGTTGCCGGCGAGTATTCAAAATGAAAACCCCCTTTGAGCGTTGCCGCTAGGGAAACGAAATTGCCTGCCAAAACGGCGTTGCCTTTTAACTTGGACATGCAAACGAAATAATTCGAAAATGAAACGTTGTAAGTGTAACCATGGCCACAGTCTACTAGTCTGGAGAGACTAGTATGGACCTAGGGTTCCAGACCCGTGCGTGAAACCTGGAAGGACGGACAATGTGGGCGTACGGTACATGCATTCCCCTTCCGGTCCTTACCTTGTCCATCTCTCCGCTCCTCCTCTTGCGTGCCGAGCGGCTGATCTTGATCGTAACGGCGGTGGTGTCCTCCCCCAGGCGTCGCAGATCCATGCGGTTGGGCTGCAGCGGGCTGAAGGAGATCTCCAGTTCAGGCTTGGGGAACCGGCTGGTCCTACCGTTCTCCGTAGAGATCTCCGATGAGTCCAGCACGGTTGGGTAGCCGTATGAACTCTGCACCGGCACACACACAAGAACAGACACTATATTACGGTAGTGTCTAGATCCCATAGTCCGGAAGGATGTGTTCATGGGAACTGTCACTTTTTGTCCAAGCTGCAAACCTGTAACATGCCATCATAGATTATAAGTAAGGCTGACAAAGTTAACGCGATATTAATGCGTTAACGTACAATTCCTTTAACGCCACTATTTATTTTAACTCACGATTAACGTTTTAGAATTAAATTTTTTAATTTATTTATTTTTTTACTAGACTTCACTCAGGTGTATTATTGATACTCTCATTGATACTATGTTTGTTTCTGACTCAAAGTGTGTGTGTGTGTGTGTGTGTGTGTGTGTGTGTGTGTGTGTGTGTGTGTGTGTGTGTGAGAGAGAGAGAGAGATGAGGAAGGGGGAAGAGAGAAAGAGAGCTGGGAAGTGTTTGAGAGAGAGGGCAATACAATTATAGTACAGTAGAAAAAGTTTAAGAAAAGCAGTGTAAACAATATAATTAACTCTGAATATAAGCATATGAGCAGGTAGGCAGTGTAATCAAAGGTGCAGATGAGGGTCTGTATGCCCCATCAGTAATATTATACAATACATATGGTCAATAACACTCTTCAGTATCCCTGACGTACCCGACTGCTCACAGAGCCTCTGGCATCCCCCCGTCCCCTTGGCTTCAGGTTGCTGGCCTCGCTCTGGGGTTTCCATCCGACCTCCGCAGGGGCTCTGGCATCCCCCCGTCCCCTTGGCGTCAGGTTGCTGGCCTCGCTCTGGGGCTTCCCCCCGACTTCCGCAGGGGCTTCGTCGGCTTTAGTCTGTGATAAAGAGAGATACAAAAACCTATTGATGCCTAGTCGTATTAAATCATTAGTGTTAAGTAACATTTCCACATTACAATCAGTGTTTCCCTTATATGCATTCAGCAGCGGCGCTGCTGCTGAATTAGGACCGCCGCTGCTATGAACTAGACCAGGGGTGGCCAACCAGTCAGAGACTAAGAGCCACAAAAAAATTACTGTGGTACCACAAAGAGCCACACCATATACCAGCGTTTCTCAACCTTTTTTTTCAGTCACGGCACCCTTCATGTGTTTATAGGTCTCACCCTCTGGCCTCTGAAGTTGCTAATGTCTTTTTTATTTGGGCCTCACAGGGTTAAAAGTACCCTGTGAGACCCACGGTTGCAAAATTACAAAATCACTTTTAGCCATTTAAAAAAATAATGTTTATTTAAAAAATGTTAAAGGGGAACTATTTTACTATTTCTTTCACTATTTGGGCACTTTTACACAATTCCTGTGAGTCTATGGAACACCTAGGTTTTTTTTCAAAAAAAATTCATTGTTTTGTATGTCTAATCAAGTACTAAAAACCGCATTTTTCTACCTCAAGATCTTAAGCCGTTTTGAGGCTGGGCTCCAACCACTGTGTGGCCTGGTGCCAACTGCCACATCAACTGCCACATTATTATGCAGCTGAGAAATCTCTGACATCACAGATATGCACATTTTCAGATGACTCAGTTCAGTGAGGGTGAATATTGTGAGAGGAGAATTGGAAGAATTCGCCAATATGAGAATTAGAGACATATATCCTATTAATATAAGTCCACATAGCTAAGAAACAATGGTAAACACTGAAAAAAGCCATTTATAAGATAGTTCCCCTTTAAGCACATGTATAGTCAATTGGTCCTGTTGTTCAGCCTCACAATGCTATTTGATAGTAAATGTGTTTATATGTCCCACCCTCTGGCCTCTGAAGTTGCTAATTTCTTTTTAATTTGGGCCTCACAGGGTTAACCTCTTAAGCCCGAGATATACAGTAAAAGTGTATATTTTCAGCATTATGTTTGTTTACCAATTATTTTAACTGTTATTAGTGAAATATAAGATTATAGAAATCTCAGGGCATTGAGTCGGAAACCGGCGCATATTGACAGGAGGAAGTGGCACAGCCAAAAGTGAGTGTAGTCTTTTGAAGGAAGAGACTCAGGGCTTTCAAATTTCGAAAAACTACCCTACCCAGCTCACACCAGCCCGTCAATCATCTGACTTCTGGATTTACTTTTTAATTTCTCTTATTTTTTGGGATTATCTCCCACAAACCTGAACGTTATTGCCATAAAACAGAACGCAGTTAGTTTCTCTACCTTTCTGTGAACGTCTTGCAAAAAACGGTGTTGCAATATGATGAAAAATGGTGGAGAAATTTACATTATAAAAAAGATGGCAGAATTCAGTACTGTATCTACAAAACCTTCTGTTTAATCATCTTCCCTTTATTCATTTGCTTAGATTTTTCAGGTCTGGTCAATTTTAGCATGGTGTTATTTACAGTCAAAGATAATTTTTTTTTTAAATAGAATTGATATTCTCCTTTGGTTCATTACAATTTACTCAAGCCTAGTAACAGACACACTATTTCTGACACTGATCCATATATGTCCCTAGATTCAGATACCAAGAACATGCAAATGGACCATTTAAAAAAAATTGTAAATGTTTATTCTACGTCCTTATGGAATGAGTGACAAAAAAAAAAAAAAAAAATTATTAAAAAAAAAAAAAAAAAAAAAAAAAAAAATTATGGGTGGAAGAGCCGCACATTGACGGGCAAAGAGCTGCATGCGGCTCGCGAGCCGCGGGTTGGCCACCCCTGAACTAGACTATTACAAATAAATGATTATTAAATTTTAAATTTTTTATCATTTCATTTGGGCTGTGGGGGGTGCTTAATGTAAAAGACTGACCTGAGGAAAAGGTTGCAGGGAGACCACCTGGCCGCCTGTATGCGTCTCAGCATCAATGGGCCCCTACCAGTGAATTCCCCTACCAAAGACCCCTGGAGCTTTTCTTTCAAAAGCCCAGGAAAATGAAATGCTCTAAGGCGGTGGTTACACCTTTCGTTTAATTTTCGTTTCATTGTCAGTGAGTTTCGCCGCAACGTGGCAGCCTTGAGTCACACTTTCGTTTTTGTCACCTGGGCACAGTGATGTAGTACACTGCCAAAGCAGTAGGTGGCAGTAGGTGGCGAACATGAAGGCAATTTCAACCAATCAGAACTTGAATGTGCCAATACACTTCCTGGAAGCTCCTGCAAAGAAATGTCAACAAGGCGGGCGCCTATGGGCGCCACCATCTTGCTATTTTACCCAATGCAGCAATTATTTTTCAGCAAAGCCTAATAAAAGTGCAATAAACAAAACGGATACATTCACTGTGTGTTCTGCCTGTCATTTGTTGATGAAACAAAACTAACATCAACACAAGTGACCACCAAGAGCGGATAGTTTAGTCTAAAAAAAGATCGGTAGCTACATTGTTAGCTGCATGCTAACCGGAATTTGCCATTATAACAGTATAGCATTGTGGCTAGAAGTTAACGTTAGCCAGCACCAAACTGATGATATCGGGAGCTATCAGTAGTTAGATAACATTAGAGACAACGCTGTGTATTAAACAAAGGTGAATAGATGACTGGGCCATTTTGTTTAATGCTTGTTAATTAAGTTGAAAGAGGAGCTCTGAGCTAACAGGGTCTGAATCCTGATAGCTAATGTTAGCCAGCTGCTCATGCAATCGGTAATGCTAGCAGAATGAATGGATGTAAACTTTATTTAACATATTGCATAATGGGTACAATACAATACGGCTCAATACAAACAATTGTTAAGGGAATGCAGACTGTTGTAGCTTGGACTGGGGTCCTTATAACAATAACTTGACAACACATGGTAGCTGCAGCTATTTGGGACACAGGGACACAGGGACACGGAGCTGGGAGCTATGTCCCAAACACACACACACCCAGGCACACACACAAACTCTGTTGTCACCGGAGGGCACGCAATGGTATCTACTGCGCATGGGCGTTTTCGCAACAACGGCTCCGTGCAGACTACACGGCTGTTGTCGGCGCGTTTTTTAGGGGTTCTCCAAAACGCAAACACAATTTAGCGTTTCAGCCGTATCCACCAAAAAACGCATTTCTGTGTAATAGGGACATCAAACGTATTCAAAAACGTATAAAAACGAGCACAAAAACACTGTGTGTAACTCCTGCTTAAGGCTGAATGTAGCCTATGGCACTGAGACTTCTTAGGTGTAAAGTGCTGTTGTAGTGTTATGATTTGTGTATGTTAGACAGTTAGTATGTTAGTATTTATATTATCTATTAACCTGTTCCACCCGACGGGTAGTGGCCAATGAGGTACGGGCCTTTCCCCGACAGCTTCCCTGATTTGCCGGAAGCCTGGAGGCATTAGAGGCTAACAAACTGTGACAGTTACCGTGTGACTGAATGAGTGAGTTAGTGCCATCACCGGTCACAGAGATGTTGCTTCGCATTGAAACATTTGGATGGACACCTTGAGGGCCCACTGTTGGGTCGATTGCACATGACAAGAGTAGTAATGGGTTTTAATGAGGCTTTAAAAAAATGAAATGGCTGACCTGTGTGGCTGTCGCGCTGCGTTTAGCCCCACCGGCTTTGGCTGCGGAGGCCTCGAGCTGCTCTTTCAGACGGTGGATCTCCGAGTCCCTCTCGGACAGAGCGGTCTGCAGCTCCTCTAGACGACCACCACCACTCTGGAGGAAAGGTGTTACAGGTGATGCAATTTCGTCGGCGGTCAACAGAACATTAATTAATGTAAACATTTGGATCCAACGTTTCCCCCCCAAAATACTCCAGACTGCAAACCAAACTTCCTGGACACTTTACAATTTTTACACTTCTCATAATCTTCCTGGTCACTTTACAATTTTTACACTTCTCATAATCTTCCTGGTCACTTTACACTTACTGTACATTTTACTGTATATTTCTGTATATTTTATATTTAAGATTTTAGAATGTACCACCAGAATGTATATGCCAGACCGTATTTTATTCTTATTTTTTATATTATTATATTCTTATTTAATCTAATTTACCATCTAAATGTTTATTGTTTACAGTGAGCGATCTAGTGCCGAATTTTCATAGAGGATATGGTGATACCCGTGTTACTCTGTGTTCAGGCCACTGAGTAAATTACTTGCCCCACCGGCATATGTTTTTTAAAATGTATTATTATAAATAGTTTATAGAAATAAAACGATGTAGTTAATTTTTGCATATAAGTTCCCACGTTCATCAAATAAGCTAATTTGTAAAATACTAAGCGTGCTATCAATACTTAGTAGGGGTGTAACGGTACACGTATCCGTACCGAATGGTTCAGTACACATCGTGTACTAGGCTTGGGCGGTATGGCGGTATTACGGTATACCAGGGTATTTAGAAATCCCGACGGTATTGAAAATCAATACCGTCAAAATCACAGATGCATTTCAGTTTCTATTACGCTGATGAAAATGAAAGTCATACGTCATATACCGTATACCGGGGTATTATGTCAGCATGGTATGACGGTATGAAAAAAATTATACCGCCCAAGCCTACCGTGTACCGAACGAATGCAACGGTACACTTTTTTTGTGTGCAGAATTGTATTCAAAACTCCTAAGTTCACCCCTTCCCAAAATATAATTTGCGCAAAGTGCCAGGTGTTCGTTCAACCCACACACAACACTGAGAGCTTACCTGTAATTTAGCATAGCCTCATCATAGTGTGGCGAACACACACTCTCTCTCTCTCTCTCTCGTGCGTGAGGTGAAAGGGGTCGTCTCTTGGAGATCAAATTAATGATATGAAACGGGACCTGCATGACGCTTTTTTCTCTCTATTCAATAACGTTTTACCCTGAGGGCTGATTTACAATAAAGTTCTAAAACAGAAAAGTAGGCTACTTACATTCTTGACGCTAGAACTCCAGCTGTAGTTTACATAGCTTGCATAAAACTGTCTCGAGGTTCCACAAGTTAATCAAAACTTGTGGAAACTTGATGCAAACAGGAAAAAAGATTCACACAGAAGGCATGTAGATCTCCCCAGTGGGTAGTTCCTCTCAGGGAGTTCCCCAGGACCGTTTGGTCCAAAGATGCTTTACGTTACACTGACCTCTGGTGGCGGCTGGGAGGTGCTGCCGCAGCGGAGCTGCTGGATGAGTTGCTCTTTCTCTGCGTTGCTGGACAGGAGCTTCTGTAGCTGGACCTCCAGGGCCGACACCAGAGAGTCTCTCTCCTGACGCCACCTCTCCATGGCCTGCTCCTTTTCACACAGCTGAGCTGACAGGGACTCCTGCAGACAGAGAGAGAGAGAGAGAGAGAGAGAGAGAGAGAGAGAGAGAGAGAGAGAGACTTATGAGGCACAAAATGTCATGTTATGTCTAAATATTGATTGGTTAGAAATGCAACATGAATCTTTGTATGATCATATAAGAGAAAGCAAAACACAAATGGGTGAATTGCGTTAACATCAAACGGGCGGAAATTAGTTTCCAGGCTCAGAACGTTCGTTTGAGACACATTTGTTTTTCTTTACATTTGAGAAAAGGCACATCGGGTTCAGCGATACCTTGGTACGCTAGTTGAGAAGCACTGGTCTAAATCACTTAGGGCCTGTGGGGTGATGCTCTTGAGGGAGGCGATGTTGTAGGTTTTATCAGTACGCTCTGCTGTTTGGTGTGCTGTCGCCTGAGGGAAGAGTAACTGTTACTATTACTGTGAGAAGTGTTATTGTTACTATTAATAAGTGTTATTATTAATAATCAGTGTTAGTTATTAATAATGTAATTGTTACTATTAATAATCAGTGTTATTGTTACTATTAACACATTGGGCGCCAGCCATTAGCTTTATCCTTGTAGCTAACGCGCCAGGTTTCCATAGCATATTTTCACTGTGCGTCACAATGTTTGGAGAGCTATATCTATATTATAGCTATGGAGACAATACTATGGTAATTTGACAGTGACTTTCTTCCGTCGAACATGCAAAAAAAATCTTTTTTCATGTAGGCCTATACGTTCACGCGTGGTGAATATTGTATAGTTTAGGAGTGATCCGGGATAATTCCTGAAAAGTTGAGTTATAGGGTGCTACGTTAATTCTGCTATAAGCGTTGGCGTTTCTTGCCTGGACACTACTATTTCCAAATCAAATGTATATAATAGATATTATGTTTCATCATGAATGCATGAAAGGGGGGGGGGGGGGGGGTAGTTTTTTTATGCTTTGATGGCCAGTAACGGCATTCGTTTTGAACACCACACACGCTGATCAGCTGGATCGATATGAAAACATTGTACGATCAAGCTGGAATTGACGTCAGATAATCCTTACCTTTGATCGGTGTTATTCCAAAAAGAATATTCCAATTGCTGCTCGCTATTTCCAGTATTGGTGTCCATCTGGTCCCGGACATAATTTGGCACAATTTATGGATTGAGTGTGCTAGATGCGTTTCAAAGTGGTCGGATGAAGCGATTTACTTGGCTCCATCTAAATTCAGCGCCCGGAGGGGTTTAAGTGTAACACACGGTGAGATATAAGGTTTCAAAGGGTGGGCGATACTGCCACTTAGCAGGATGCGGCCGGTATTGCACTTTGGCAATCTCAGAATAATTTCCTATGGTAACACCGAGGTCAGTGGATGAATAATGAATAAAAATATTGAATAAAAGAAAAAACGATACAAAAACACAATATTACGTGATTGGCACTCAACACATGGCGAGCAAACACGTAATAATAATAATAATACACGCTACTATTCCCAATTCAAATGTATATAATAGGTATTATGTTTCATCATGAATGCATGAAGGGGGGGGGGGGGGGGGGCGTTTTTGTTGCTTTGATCGTCACCAACGGCATACGTTGTGGAGTAACGTTACACACACACACACGTTGCGATCGATGTGAAATCATGGTCGGATCAAAGCAGGATTGATGTCCTATAGTCCTTACCTTGACTAGGAGGTACCCCAAAAAGAATATTCCAATTGTCTGATCGCGAGTCCCAGTATTGGTGTCCATCGTGTCGCCAACATAATCCACCACAACAGATGCATCAGGGGCATTGGACACGTCTCAATGCCATCGAGTGAACCGCTAGACTTGCCTGACCAAGAAAACTGCGCCCGGAGACATTTGAACGTAACACAGGGCAAGATATAAGGTTTCAAAGGGTGCTCGATACTGCCACCTGGCAGGAGGTGGCCGGTATTGCACTTTGGCGATCTCAGGATGATCCCCCATGTTAACCTTGATGTCAGTGTGCCTGTAATAAATAGAAATATCGAATAAAAGAAATAATGATGAAAACCCGACTATACTCGGGTCTGGCGCTGAACGGTCTGTTCACCCTCTCCACGAGTTATCAAAAATAACTCCACGTTCACAGTGCAGCAAGGCTGTTCACCCTCTCCACTAGTCATCAAAAATAACTCCACGTTCACAGTGCAGCAAGGCTGTTCACCCTCTCCACTAGTCATCAAAAACGTCAGATGCTAGGGGGGTGGGAACAAGCGGCAGAAGTCCTTGCAATGGGATCATGTGATTTATGGGAAATGTGGTCTCATCATGAGAATTACCTACCATCGTTTCGGCAGTGGTCTCGTTTGTTCACACAAGGTATCACAACCAATCTGACAATCATATTATGTTGTTGACAACGTGCAGTAGCTTTTTTTTTTCTTTTTTTTTTTTAACTTTTTCTCCTCCTTTTTCAATTTTTTTCTCCCATCCCAATTTAGCCATGCCAATTCTCCCCTCCCCTGTCTTGATCGTTGCTCGCATGTGCCCCCCACTGGCCGGTTGTACGGAGGATAGAAGCCCATCACATGTCCCCTCCGATACATGTGGAGGCAGCCAGTCACATCTTTTCACCTGCCAGCGCGGACTCTCATTTGGCGAGGAGTAACGTGTAGGAGGCTCACACTGCCCCTGCCATTTTCCTGACTTTGCTGTGCAGGCGCCCCAACCGACCTGTAGGAGTCGCTGTTCACAACGACCGGACTGCTTCTATACTTTAAGCAAGTGGCTTGTCCTTCCGCGTTCCCGTTTTGCGCTCTGATTGGCCACGCACGTTTCTGGTCATGTGACAGGTGCGGCAATCGTGGGACGGCAAGTTTTTGGACGGTTAAGCTTAGGCGCTCTTTCGAAGTTGGTTAAGGTTAGAGTTTGTCTTAGAGCATGGCGATAGAACGCCTGCCCTGATTCCAAACTCTAACCATAACCAACTTCGAAAGAGTCGCCTAAGCTTAACCAGTGATAAACTAGGCGTTAGGTAGTTTGCAGGCTGTTAGACCCAGAAATAGGCGCAGAACTTGCCGTCCCACGATTGGCGCACATGTCACATGACCAGAAACGTGCATGGCCAATCAGAGCGCAAAACGGGAACGCAGAAGGACAAGCCACTTGCTTAAAGCATAGACGTGACCAGACTACCACCCAATCGACTTCCCTCCCGCTAACTCTGCCAATTGAGTCAGTATGACGGCCGGCCCAAGCCGGAGGCGACGCTGACAGCCAGATTCAATACCGGTGTCTCTTGCGTTGGTGACGAGCACAATGTCCGCTGCGCCACGCAGCCGCGCTACGTGCAATAGCTTTAAAGACTACTATGATTGGGACAAAAGCTAAAATTATATAGTGGGTCAAACTCCTACTGTTGAAAATAATTTCCACAAGTTGGAACAGTGTTTCCATTGCTTTCACATTTTTTTTATATTTATATGTACCACCAGAAAAAGGCCCAGGACTTGTTTGGGGTCCTGCCATACAGAACTGCTGACATAAGTCTGTTCCACTCCTCACCATCTGGCTCTCCTGCTTGGCGTGTCGCTCCCTGTTGTCGGCAAACCTCCTCATCTCTTGATTCCTCTTGTCCTCAGACTCCTTCGCTTGGCTAATCAGAGACATTTTCTCCTCCAGCCACTTCCTGCGGTCGGCCTGGTGTTTCTCTGTAGAGAGCTACACACGCACACAGACACAAACACACCTCTTCAGAGTAGTGGTACCGGGACACTGCTGGCTATTTCTAAACATAACTCCAATTTAAGTGAGCAATACTGACTAACCGGTCATTGCACCAGTTGGTGCAGTGGAGGGCAGATGGACTTGTATATGAGCTGATTAACAAGCACAGATCCTGTACAGGCCCCACGGTGTCGGTGTTAAATTCCACTGATTTCATTCAATGTTATTGTGTTAAATTTACCAACACACTTCTCTCTTTCTAACACACACAAACTACCCCCCCATCTCATTGTCTCTTACTATCCCATGCATTTTTTTTAATAATTTGACGACTATTCGAATATTAAAAAAATCTATGCTCATCCCTACTTCAGACTGCTGGACATCGCTTCATGGCAATAATATGGAAATGATGCAAAACCCAATATGGAAATGAAAAGAAGGACCGGGTGAGAAACGCCTCTTACCGTCCAGCTCTCCTGGGCCGTGGCAGCCTCCTGCCTGGCCAGCCTCAGGTCGTCTGAGAGGCCGTCTGCCGGCCTGGGCGGGTCCTCCCCACCGCCTCTGTCCTGGAGCAAACCCTGCAGTTTGTTCACCTCTGACATGGGGGGGAAAGAAGAAGAACGGGAGGGAATTATGTGTTGTATTCCTCAACGTCATTGTAAATGAGTGCTTGCTCTCAATGATCCTTTGAGATTAAATAAAGATTGAATAATGAGTTGTACCATTGTTTCAGCAGAACAAATCCCATTCAAGCTAGTACAAGAACAAGAGAACCCTATTGTAGGGCTGGGCGATATGGCCTCTAAATGATATCGCGATATTTTTTGGCCATATCACGATACATATCGCGATATTTTGACATTTCCTCTAAAGCACTTAAAAATGCTTGATTTAACCCTTTGATGCATACAGTCACGCCAATATGACGATTATGATAAGTCCCTGCAACATATGTTTGCATTATTAAACCATGAAGATGCTTTAAAAAACAATTAAATGAAAATGTACTAAGAGTAGTCTACTGACACACTAATACAAAATTGTATTTACATCTAAGACAATTATAAAAACTCTTGGGTGCTCAGATATGAAGTTATGTTTAAACTTCTGTTGTCAAGCGTCGTCAATATAACCCACCCCCTTTCCTCACGAATGGAACTAGTGTTGTAGAGTCCACTTTGAGCGTTTTCCAGGGTTAGCATCTAACGCTAGTTAGCTTAGCCTAGTCATCATGGATAACTTGGTTAGCAGCTAACGTTAGCCCATTGCTTGCGTCATTTAAGGTCCGCGCTGGTCATGTGTCTTAGTGTCTATAATGAAATGAGAGGACAGCTCCGCTAAAGCAACGTGAGAACATATACTTGACGTTCATGATATAATAATTTACTACATCTCATGTAGAACAAGCCGCGATCAACATCGAGTATACTCGATATATCGCCCAGCCCTACCCCATTGTATTGTTATCATTCATTAGCATGGTCAGTTAGCAGAAAAGCTCAGTAAAAGAAAGATAAGCTTGACACACTTTTAAAATTGTATTCTTGTGCAACAACAAATTCAACCATGTCAAAGTTCAGAAGTCTGGACCCATAGTCCTGTTTCCTTACTAATGATGTTTTTTTTTGTATTTTATTTTTTTATTATTTTTTAAACAAACATATAAACAAACATGACAACACACGATAAGATATACAAGCATTAATTGTCAGGGCACATCCAATGAGATTACATTTTAGTTAGTTGTCTTATATAAGATATACCCTTAATACCTGTTATCTAAAAAACCTACACACATATGCTCAGCTCGAACCCCCCCCTCCCGGACCCCACCTTGAGAAGTACCTCCACTATCCCTCGCACCTAACCAGACACTACCATTATAAGCTAGCTTTTATTCTCTCCACCACTTCTAACCACATTGACATTTTGGATTCGTTGAGACCCAGAATTCTTGCTGTAGATATTTCATGGTAAATTACATCGAGATATGTAAGAAACCAAACTTTACGGCACATTTTTTCCGGTTGAAACCAGCGTGATGCGATCAGCTTTTTGGCTACTGTGATACCCGATAAAACCAATCTCTTTAGCTGTGGATTCACTGCAAACTCAAAAACATCATTCAATAATAATACCGAGGGGTGTACAGGTATATTCCAAAATACGAGTTTTGATATTTGTTGGGTCACATCTTTCCAGAATGCCTTAACTGGTGAGCAGTCCCAATACATGTGCATAAATGTCCCTTCGTCCCCATTTGCACATTGGGTGCATTTGGAATCTTGTTTAAGCCCCATTCGGCACAGTCTTATAGGAGTCAAGTATGTCCTGTGAATATAGTTAAGATTGATTTGTTGATGATCCGGGTTCCTTGATGTAAGTCGGACATTTGCCCAGGCTCCTTGCCAATCAAAGTCATTTTCCAGGTCTGGTATATCCCTCCTCCAGACAGAGTCAAGTTGGAGGGTTTCATACGAGGACGTTAGTAATTGATGATAAAATTCTGAAACAAAACCTCTCGATGTCTCTCTTGCGTAGAAGAATTTGTGGTATCTGTGGTGTTCAATTGGTCTGTCTAATGGAACACCGTGAGACTTCAAACTTAGCTCTAACTGTTTGTGAAAAAGCCATGTGGACTTGGTGAGATAAAAAAATTTGCGTATTTCTTTATCACTACAAAAACCTTGTTTGTTAAAAACATCCCCTAATGAGTGTATTCCTTGCTCTTCCCATATAGGGAATCTTATAGGTCGTTTTCCAATTAAGAGTGCATTGTTATTGAATAAGGGAGTATGATTGTGCCATTTTTGTGGGTTAGGATTTTTTTTTTGTGATTCACGCCATATCCGGATCGCATGAGTAATTATGGGGCCAAATTTTCGTTCACAGTGCTTGATTGGTAGTTTAGTGTATGCTATGTCCTTCAGTCTATGTGGGGCTACTATGTTTTCTTCTATTTTTCTCCAGGATGCTAATGCTTGAGAGTCAAACCATGTTGTCAATGGACTTAATGTGTACGCCTTAAAATATAGGAAAAAATCTGGGAATGCCATGCCACCATCTGCTTTATTTCTCTGTGCGGTGGATCTTTTTATACGTGGTGGTTTGTTATTCCAAATAAATTTGTATGTGGAGGAGTGTAATCTTTTCCAGTAACCCTCTGGAGGGGGTAACGGTAGCATTGAACTGAAGAAGTTGATTTTAGGTAGTACATCCATCTTAACTATTGATATCCGTGCTTGTACTGTGTTTTTAAGTTTTGCCCATCTATCAAGGTCGTCTTTGATTTTGTTTTGGATTTTTGTGTAGTTGTGCTTCACCGTTTGTCTTATGGTAGGGAATATTTCCACTCCCAAGCATCTGAAATGTTTTACCATCGGTATCTGTCCTGGGAGGGTTGTATCTTTTTTTGCAGGGGTGTTAAGTGGAAGGAAAGCCGACTTCGGCCAATTTATCTTAAATCCCGATAAATCCCCAAAGTCCTCAATCAACTTGAGCAGATGAGGCAATGTGGTGTTGGGGTTTTGCATGAACAATATTACATCGTCCGCATATAAACAAATTTTTTGTTGTGTGCCCTTGATTACGATTGGTTCTATGAATTGGGATTGTCTTATATATTGTGCTAAAGGTTCTAATGATAGATTGAACAGTCCGGGACTAAGAGGGCAACCCTGTCTGGCAGAGCGTGATACCGGAAATATTTGGGAGATGATTGTGCCTGTTGTAATCATGGCCGATGGGTCTTTGTATAATACTTTAATCATATCGATGAATCCTTTTCCTAACCCCATCCTTTCTAGCACTGCCCACAGATACGACCATTCCAGCCTGTCAAATGCCTTCATAGCATCCAGGGACAGCATCGCCTTAGGTATGGTGTCCTCCTTGTCGGCATCAAGTACGTGCAGTATACGTCTTATGTTCTCAGTGATCAGGCGGCCTCCTATGAAGCCAGTTTGGTCCGGGTGAACTAAAGACGTCATATGCTTTTGTAATCTGATGGCTAATACCTTAGCGTACAGTTTGATATCTGTTCCGAGGAGGCTTAAAGGTCTATAACTACCGCACTCGTTGGGGTCTTTGTCTTTTTTAAGGAGGACTGTTATGAGTGCAATATTGTCATTTTTATGGAAGTTCCCCTCCTTGACTGAGTATAAGATCATATTTAGTAATAAGGGGCCAATTATGTCCCAACAAGAAAGGTACATTTCTGATGGGAAACCGTCTCTTCCAGGAGCCTTACCACTTTTCATTGCGGTTATGGCCTTCTTGAGTTCCTCTAGTGTGATCGGTGTTTCTAACTGTTTAGCGTCATCCTCTGAAAGTTTAGGGAGAATAATTTGATTAAGAAATGTGTCCATTTTGTTTTGATCGAAGGTCATTTCTGATTTATATAAGTCGGAGTAGAATACTTTGAATGTATCGTTTATTTTTACTGGATCTGTTACAAGTACTTGTTGTGCTCTAATGGTAGTTATATCTGCAAATGTTGCATTAATTCTTAATCGCATGGCTAATAGGTGGCTGGGTTTGGAACCATGGGAGTACTGCTGTTGTCTTGTGCTGCGTATTTGTATTTCCGATTGTTGTCTGTATATGGCATTGATCTCTATTTTTAGTACGTTAACTTGATTTTCTAGTCGAGTTGAGTTGTTGTATTTCAGAGAATTAAATAACGTTGAGTAAAGCGTTTCCAGCTCAGCCAGTTTTGTGTTTTGATTCTTGCGCATTTTGGAGGAAAAGCTATCCGTGAAGTCTTTGATCATTCCCTTTACCGACATCCATATTATTCTGGGGTCTTGCACAGAGTTTGCATTCTCCCGTTGGAATACTATAAGAGCTTCTTTGAGTTGTGTAATGAATTCCTTGTTATTAAGCAGCAACGAGTTAAATCGCCATCTTGGGGCTCGGGAGGATAGTATACCAAATGTACCTTTAAGGAGTAAATAACAGTGAAAATAACAGTGAGCGTTGGGTGTCATTTCCACTTCATAATTATCAAATAGTCTCTGTGATGCAAAGACATAGTCTATTCTGGATAGTGTATTATGTCTCGCAGATCGACAAGAGTACTTTCGGGTCGTGGGATTAAGTAACCGCCATAAGTCATTTACACCTGTAATCTTTGACCAATCCTTTAATGCCTTCGATGCCTTACTAATGATGTTATCCATCAGTAGGGTTGGGTACCGTTCACATTTGAACCAATACCAGTACCCGATGGTACCTTTTTTCAGTACTTTCATTATAACAAAAATGTTATTCCAATTGTAAAACTAAACTAAAGTCTAAACTTCTCAATTTCAACATTGTTATCACACCACACAAACTAAAACCCCTCCCTCTCCCAAACAGTTCCTACAATTTTTTTGTGTTAAAGGGGACATGCATTGCTATTCCTAGCACTATTTGGGCAACTTTACACAATTCCTGTGAGTCTATGGAAGACATCTGTAAGGTTTATTTATATATTAAAAAAAAAAAAAAAACATTGTTTTATATTTCTAATGGAGTACTCAAAAGCATGATTTCAGCCTGTTATTGGCTGGGCTCCGCCCATAAGCACTTTCAGTGACAGTCATCCACACAGTATGCGAGTGGGAGAGAGAGAGAGCGAGAAAGAGAGAGAGCGAGAGGGAGAGCAGCTATGGATTGTGCTGAGAAAGGACTATCGATAATTGAAAATATCATTGATAAGTAGGAAATAGAGCTAGAGATCCAAAATTCTGAACTAACACAAAATATGTTTCAAATTAAGGAGTAGCGCTCAAACTTCAAAACAAGATGCCCCTAAAAGGTGTCCCTAAATAATAATCATGCAACCTTATGGTCAGGCACTAGGGGTGTGGTGAGTCTCCAAATTCACAATTCCATTTTTTATTTTAACGTCAGTGTTATTATTATGCCCATTGTTTTCAATTTTAATTCAGAATCATCACACTCCTAGAAGCATGCCCCCTCCCCCACCAGCGGCTGCTTGGTTTGGTTCTCAGCAAGGAGCGCTAATCGTGTTAGAAAAATAATGCTCTACCGTCTGTGAGCTCCTGTATGAAGTCCAGCTTCTTCTCCAGAACCTGCTCCATCTGCTCCTGAGTCTCCTCCTGTTCCGTCAGAGCCACACGCATGTCCTCCATCACACGCTCCTTGGCCTCCAGGTCTGGAGAGCATGCACATACACACACAAGACACAAACACAAAGAACATTATTGAGCCTTCTAAATGGACTGCATTTATATGGCACTTTCATCCAAAGGGCTTTACAATTTATGCCTCACATTCACCTATTCACTCACACAGAGACGGCGGAGGCGACCATGCAAGGTGCCAACCTGCTCATCGGGAGCAATAGGGGTTAAGTGTCTTGCTCAAGGACACATCGACACGTTGCCGGGAGGAGCGGGACTCGAACCAGGAACCTTCCGATTAACAGATGACCACTCTACCCTCGTGGCGCACCGCATAGTGCCTCGGACACCTACGCAGCCGTCCCGGGTTCGCCTCCCGCTCCCGGCGATATTTGTCGCATGTCCTCCCCACATCTCCTCCCGTTCGCCCTCTCCTCTGTCGGTCCTGTGTGACCAGTAAAAATGCTAAAAATAATATATATATATATATATATATATATATATATATATATATATATATATAAAATGAAATAAAATCTCCATTTAGAATCTACCCGGTGTTGCGCAATTCTATTTTTAACGTCGGGACTAGATCTTTCCTCGCGAACGGATACTTGGTCATTGCGTAGTTAAATTTGATGTAATTGGTGCGAGTTCTGTCACGCGTCATGCGCTCGACCAATAGCAGCCGCTTTGTTGCCAGGTTACCCGACCAACACATTTGTGTAAACACTAAACATGGAATCAACGTACATATAGACAAGTACAGAAGAGGACGAAAATGGACAAAAAACACCTTCTAAAATTCGCAAAAAGGTTTCTAAACCATGTTATATGCATCTCAGGTCCGTTGAGAAAGAAAGTGTACACGATTGTACACAGACACGGTGGGATAGATATAGAAACTGCGTTGAGCGGTGGCTTAAATTGCCAGAATCATATCATTGCGGATACATACAGATATTGTTTAGACTAGAGATGGAGTTTGCCAATGTTCCTGGAGATGCTGGTTTTCACGCTACTTGCCATTAGGGGTGGGAAGCACCAGTTTCATCACGATACGATATAGATTCATTGGACAACGATACGATATTTGCCGATATCACAAAGTCTGACACGATACGATTCAGGTGCCTGCGATCGATATGAGGCGATATTATGTGCCCATTTAACACAATCAGTAACATTTAGATCAACTGAAAAAAGGCAACGGAAATATCATGACATTTACATTTTTTTAGCTCTTCCAGACATTTAAATGAAAAACAATCTATTGTTTTTAATACAAATAGACCTCCTGTTAGGCTGGGTGGCGCAGCGGACTAAGCGCTCGTCACCAACGCGAAAGACACTGGTATCGAATCCGGCTGTCAGCGTTGCCTCCGGCTTGGCCGGCCGTCATACTGGCTCAATTGACAAGAGTCAGCGGGAGGGAAGCCGGTGGGTGGTAATCTGGTCGTTGTAAACAGCGACCCCTACAGGTCGGTCAGGGCGCCTGCACAGCGAGGAAGGGAGATGGTGAGGGTAGTGTGAGCCTAGTAGAAAAGACTCACGCACATCCCAAATGTAGTAGTAGGTAGTGTGAGCCTCCCACACGTTACACCTCACCAATTAGAGTACGCACTGGCAGGTGAAAAGAAGGCTGGCTGACTCTGCATGTATCGGAGGGGACATGCGATAGTATCCATCAACCCTCCCTAGACCGACCAGTGGGGGGCACATGCGAGCAACGACCAGGAAGGGGAGGGGGGAATTGGCACGACTAAATTGGGATGGGAGAAAAATACAGAAAAACAGGAGGAGAAAAAAAAGTGGATAAAGAAAATAGACCTGTTCACTGTAAAGTGCCACATTTTGATATATTGAGCTTTAAACTTTAAGTAAATATCTTTGGAACTCACAACACGCAACCTAAAACCCCTTCCTCTCCCAAACCATTCCTACAATTGTTTTATGTTGCATGATGATCATGAATACATTTATTATGTATTGTATTTTTTATGTTTAAATATCAACATTATCTGTCCATCCTCAGTAAATTTACTATCAATATAATATACTCCTGACTTCATCTGGTTGGTCTTTCCAAACGCACACACAGAAAGGGAGAATGCTACCCCCCCCGCCCCCCCCTTCCCCAGTCCCCACTAATTGACCTCTGTTGTTCTCTCTATGGCTCTGATCAGGGTTAGCTTGTTAGCTTACGCTAACGTAATGCTCATTTCGGTCTTTAACGCGACGTGGGCATCAATTTCAACGCAAAACCGGGTAGATTCTAAATGGAGAACTTTTTATTCCTAAATCGACACCAATAGACCTTTCACCCAGAGTGAAAATTGAGTAGTCCCCCGAAGTGGGAACGAGAATAGTTTTCTAGACACTTCTCAGGCTTCACCTTATGGCCTAACGTAAGCTTGCAACATACAAGGAATTTGTCTTGGTCGTTTGGTGCATCAAAATGAACAGACAATTCAAGTAAAATAAAATGGAATATATATAAACTGAATTAGAATAAAAAATACAATACGTCTCTCACACACAACGGGAACAGAACAAGGTCTCGTCCTACCTTTCTGATAGAGCTGGAGAGTCTTGTTGGACTTGGAGTCAGACGACTGCTCCTGGAAGAAGAGAAGGGGATGGAGAGGAAGTTACTTACGGACAACACAACAGTGGTGCCGCGACGAATTTACCGTACTTTTCGCACTATAAGCCGCACCTGAATATAAGCCGCAGCAGCTAAATTGAATGATGTGTACATATATAAGCCGCACTGGACTATAAGCCGCAGGTGTTTTAATGTTTAATTACAGTCTTCCCACCAGCATTGGGACACAATACTGTCGGACAAATAACAAGAATTAACTCATTTACAAGTTGTATTAAGTTTAGCAAATAAGGGAACAGATAAATAACATTTCAATGCAGTCAAAAAAGCAATATTTCATTTTTACATTTTCGGGTTTGGTCACGTCGAGTCACATATAAGCTGCACCGTTATATAAGCCGCAGGGTCGAAAAATGGGGGGGAAAAGGCGCGGCTTATAGTCCGAAAATTACGGTACACAACATTAATGGGCGTCAAAATAGGTCAACACCGGGCTAACTGAGGAGGACGCACGGTTTTCAACTGCTGTATGGTCCGGTCCCTGGCGGCCAGGTCAGACTGAAGCCGTGTCTTCGTCTTCTCCAGGTCGGAGAGCTTCTGTTTCACACTCCTCTCCTCCTCTCTCATGGAACAGATCTTTGGGAGACAATTGATCAAATCAACATACGGCTCATTATTATTATACTGTGGTTCGTTCACTGTAGAAGGTTAACCCTTTCACTACCGCACTACGGACGGTTAACTGTCTCAAGTGTGGTAGTGAAAGCGTTAACCTTCTGTAGTGTGGTAGAGAAAGGGCTAACCCTTTGTAGTGTGGTAGTGAAAGTGTTAACCTTCTGTAGTGTGGTAGTGAAAGTGTTAACCTTCTGTAGTGTGGTAGTGAAAGCGTTAACCCTTTGTAGTGTGGCAGTGAAAGTGTTAACCCTTTGTAGTGTGGTAGTGAAAGTGTTAACCTTCTGTAGTGTGGTAGAGAAAGGGCTAACCCTTTGTAGTGTGGCAGTGAAAGTGTTAACCCTTTGTAGTGTGGTAGTGAAAGTGTTAACCTTCTGTAGTGTGGTAGTGAAAGGGTTAAACTTTTTTAAATTTTATTTTTATTATTATTCATGACAGTTCACAAACGGTCAAGAAATAGACTAACGGGTTGAAGTAAAGGAACACAAATTGAAATTCTAAAACAAATGGAGATAAATTAGCAGAACAATAATTTGTGAATAGAATATTGTGTGTCGTCAATATCTGCCATTTTGTACTTTTGCATTGCACAAACAAATAAAGGAAGGCTGCCTCTGTCTCCCACTGAACGATGTGATTTCATCACACACTGAACCGAGCCAAAACAATGCATTCTGCACCACACGGACAAATACAATCTCAAGGATTAATTGTCAAGTAGTATGCATACCTCCTTCTGGACCTGCTGGATCTGCTTCTTGGAGTCGGCCAGTTTCTCTCGGAGGTCCGAGACGTCGTCATCCTTCCTCTGCAGGTCCAGACTGACGCTCTTCACCCTGTCGGACTCCTGCCTGGCACCCTCCTTTAGCCTGGGAGCAGAGAGCAAGACGTGAGAGACACTCATTTCTCATTCTCTTCTCCGTGATACTGTGAATAATGTATACTCAGTAGATAGTAAATTATAACACTACCTCATGCATACTGCACCTTATGTGACACTGTGAATAATGTGAATATTTCTTCAGCTAGTCAGATAGTAAATTATATTGACCAAATTGTTTACACTGCCTGTGTTGTTTTTACTACCTGTACACTGTGTTGTTGTTTTACTACCTGTACCCCCCCCCCTATGCTGCTATGATACCTGAATTTCCCCAAGGGGATCAATAAAGGAATATCTTATCTTATCTTTGTTAACTACAACAAGCAATGCTGTTTGTTATTTAAGATGAGGTCGGACTCTGCACTGACAAATTTGTGTTTAGTTTGTCTAAGATTTAAAAAGGTTTCAACTTTACAGCACTGAACAAGTTGAACAAAGTGCTGTACAAGTCCCACAACATAAAAAAAGAAAAGGAAAAAAAGAAGAAAATAATTTAGTTATAAGTTATAATTTTTTTTACATTTTTTATTTTATTTCGAAGCTTCGAATTAAAATCGAATCTCGGCCCCGAAGCTTCGAATTCCACAGCCCTACTGATGACTGCACCGAGCAGACGACTGCGGTTAAAAGGCTCCGTGTTTACCCGTTGATCTCCTGAGCCCTCTTCTCCAGCTCAGCGTCTTTCAGAGCGATGGCCTCCTCGGCGACGGCCAGCAGCTCCCGGCGTCTCTCCACCTCCCTCTGCCGCGCCTCCTTCACCGCTTGGCATTCCTCCTCCTCCCTGCGTCCCTGCGCCTCCCGCAAGCTCCTCCCCATGGACACCAGCAGTGCCTCTTTCTCGGACAGCTTCCTCTGCAGGTCTCCCTCTCCCTCCAGATTATTCTCTTGTTCAGCTTTCATCTTCTCCAATTCTCCATCTCTCTGCGCTAGCTTCCTCTCCATCTCGCCCTCCTTTTCTCTCAGCAACCTCTCCAGCTCCGCCGCTCTATCGGCAAAGGTCAGCCGGTCCCGAGCGGAAGCCGCCGCCCCCGCTTCCTCCGCGGCTTCCAGAGTGCGCCCTCGCTCCTCTTCCATGAGGGTGATCTTTGCCCTGAAGGTCACAACGTCGGCCTGAAGGAAGTTCAACGTCCTCAGGTTATCCTCGGCTTCGCAGCTAGCGGCGTCGTCGATAGCGGCACTCCTCCGGACTTCAGATCGGACCTCCTCTAGTTCAACCCTAAGCTGGTGTGAGGTCTGCTCTTGCTGGCCGAGCTTCTGCCGGAGGCCTTGGCGTTCTTGCGTCAGGGAGTGGATCTGGGCATTTTTCTCTTGGATCTCGTCGACGTGTCTCTCCAGCGTGGTCCGGGCAGCGTGGAGGTCACCTGAGGCCTGCTCTGCTCTCACGGTCTGCTCAGCCACCTGGGGGTAAACAATAAGGCCACAGATAAGGTATGTATTATAATTGAACAGGGTTTTGAACAGGATTGTATTGGTCGTCATTTTGAAATACACCTGAAGCAAAACAACAACAAAAAAACTTCAAACAGTGGCCACAATCATTTACATGCACATCAGAAATACAATTGCAAGTTCGACAATATCATTTCTATAATCTTCTTTATTACATGGCGTTTTCACATTCGCCGAAATGCTTGCTTGTGATTGGTCAATAGCCCCCGACAGCGGTGAATTATTTTTCGATAACCACCGGTGATTATTGTTGTTCGCAGCTGGAGTAATCAAGCCCCACTGACACACACTGTTTCAGTGCAGCCAATCAGACACACCTGCCGGGCTGCCCGCGATAATAATAATCACTTTATTTGGGCTGACAGAGCCACAGAACAACTGCGATTTGTCAAATGAATTAGGTATATTGTTAGTAAGTTAGCCATGTAATAAGCGGGATAATGTATAGCTATACTCGGTCATCATCGCAAAATAATTGACCTTCACTGACGTTTAAAACACCTCGCCGAGGCGGCTCGGTATTTTAAACTCTGTCGGTCAATTATTTTGCGACAATGACCTCGTAGCTATACATTATCCCTTACATAATATATAATGCCTTAAAAAAGGCATAGTGTACAAGATGACTATTCCATGGAAATAGCATTTTAATTGTGATGTACATAGTGGATCTCATTTTAACTTAAATAATATTGAGGGTCACTCAACCTGTTCCTCCATGACCTCCAGTCTGTCAGCCAGGTCCTGTGCTTTCTGTTCCCTCTCCAGACTATCTTCCTCCAGCCTCCTCCTCTCCTCCTCCTGCAACGCAGAGAGAGCCTCCGCCTTCGCTCTCCTCTCTTCCTCCACATAGCCGAGCGCCTCCTCTCTCCATTGCTTCGCCTCCTCTCTGGCTCGACTCTCTTCCTCCAGGGAAGCCAAGGTCTCCTCTCTGGCTCTCCTCTCTTCCTCCAGGGAAGCCAGGGCCTCCTCTTTGCTCAGTTTCTGCTCCCCTAGTGCAGTCAAGGTCTCCTCTCTGGCTATCCTCTCTTCCTCCAGGGAAGCCAGTGCCTCCTCTTTGCTCCGTCTCTGCTCCCCTAGTGCAGTCAAGGTCTCCTCTCTGGCTATCCTCTCTTCCTCCAGGGAAGCCAGGGCCTCCTCTTTGCTCCGTCTCTGCTCCCCTAGTGCAGCCAAGGTCTCCTCTCTGGCTCCCCTCTCTTCCTCGAGGGAAGCCAGTGCCTCCTCTTTGCTCCGTCTCTGCTCCCCTAGTGCAGCCAAGGTCTCCTCTCTGGCTCCCCTCTCTTCCTCCAGGGATGCCAGCGCCTGCTCTTTGCTCAGTCTCTGCTCCCCTAGTGCAGCCAAGGTCTCCTCTCTGGCTCTCCTCTCTTCCTCCAGGGAAGCCAGTGCCTCCTCTTTGCTCCGTCTCTGCTCCCCTAGTGCAGCTAAGGTCTCCTCTCTGGCTCCCCTCTCTTCCTCCAGGGAAGCCAGCGCCTCCTCTTTGCTCAGTCTCTGCTCCCCTAGTGCAGCCAAAGTCTCCTCTCTGGCTCTCCTCTCTTCCTCCAGGAAAGCCAGTGCCTCCTCTTTGCTCCGTCTCTGCTCCCCTAGTGCAGCCAAGGTCTCCTCTCTGGCTCTCCTCTCTTCCTCCAGGGAAGCCAGTGCCTCCTCTTTGCTCCGTCTCTGCTCCCCTAGTGCAGCCAAGGTCTCCTCTCTGGCTCTCCTCTCTTCCTCCAGGGAAGCCAGGGCCTCCTCTTTGCTCCGTCTCTGCTCCCCTAGTGCAGCCAAGGTCTCCTCTCTGGCTCTCCTCTCGTCCTCCAGGGAATACAGCGCCTCCTCTTTCCCAATGGTCTGGTACTCCAGTGCAGCGAGGGCCTCCTCTGTGGCTCTTCTCTCGTCACCGAGGGCAGCTGAAGTCTCCTGGCAAGTGTATATGTATTGATTACTTTTCATTATGTGGTTGAATGAAACTAAAATGTAACAAACATTATTATAGGTAGGATTGAGCCCGAATGCTTCAATGACAAAATATTCAGTTTTTTTGTTTTGCAAACAAAAAAATTTAAATGAACCTAAATTGGCATAATAAATGGATTAGAAATGATAATTCAACATTCATTTTTAGAATCAGTTCTTCTCAAACAAGGACAGAATACCCATCCACTCCATAGCTCTCATCTACCCACTGATGAATGAAGCTTTGATTCAAATGATTGAAACACACATTTTATTGTTTCTACTGTGGCCCCATCGACGTGAAACTGCTCGTTTTTATGTTTTGTTTAGTTTCTGCTTCTTTTGTGGTAATGAAGATCACTTTTGGACATAGTATGAATTGTAAATGATCTTGTGTTTTTTTGGACATAGTATAAGGCCCTGACTACACGTATATGGATATTTTTCAAAGCGGATATTTTCACGCTCAGTTTAAAAAAATAAATCCTCTTAAAAATACCTTCGTCCAGAGTGACGTAAATGCAGAAACGCATATAAACAACAAGCATGCCGGGTCAGTAGGTGGCGATAATCGATACAGAACAAGAGTCTGAGCATGCGTAGTGAGCCGATTTTCATTGGCGGCAGCAACTGAAAAGTAAAATAATGTAGTGAAGGAAAATCTGAATAGGAGACAACGGACCCCCCAAGTCTGTTGCTTGATATCTATGGAGGGTGAGTGACTTGGCGGTTTGGGCCTATGTACATTGATTAGGTAGACTATTCACAACACTTGCTGTCATGCCAAGACATGCTAACTGTCCTCTGCCCATCCAACTAGCGGGGCTTCCCAATGACTTCTGTTACTTGCTAAAGATGACCTCATGGTCGTACTTGTGTATCGCCTCTTTGGAAGCTAACGAGCTAGCTGAACAATGTACATAATAAGCTAACGTGCTATCCGGATTCAACACTAGCTTACGCGCTAGCCTCGGGCTGGCCAGCGGGCTTCGCCTATAGTCTGCGCTGAGACATTCGAGACCCGTTAATGGTTACGTATTTTGGTTGCTGTAGCTGTTCAAAGGGACATTGGTTTGCACAGTTCAAGAGTGACCGAGTCCCTAACTAACTTCTGGTATGCTTTTATTTTTATAACCAGGTTGTTTTGAGTTTTGGGATCCAAGTAGATGCCAAGGTCGGTTGAATATGCATATACAATATATGATAACAGGTTGGGTCGGGTATGGCTTGCACTTCATGGCTATATGGTTATATGGCTTGCACTCTAGCCATTTCCCTCTTTTCCCTTCTTTTTTCTTTCCTATTGTCGCTGTTTTTATGTCATCTGTATGCGCGATTTAAATGTGATCCGATTCTACCTTGGACTAACTGCTGATTCGCCTTAATTTTGTTTTGAATTTTCCGTGAGCCACTTATGCTATAACGTTGCGACATTAATATGCAGACTCCATGGTAGATTGTTACAGGGTTGATGCTGAGTAATTATATAATAATTATTGTCGCTGTTTTAATGGCATTTGAATGAGCAATTTAACTGTGATTCGATCCTACCTTGGACTAACTGCTCCGACCGATATCTTTATTGAAACAATGTATGATAACAGGTGGTGTCAGGTGTTGCCTATTACCATCCCCGGATTAATTAATGAATGTGTTTAACTCTATTCTTACATAGGTTATGTCATTTCAGCCGTTGTGCCTGATCAGAGGGACAACTAAAGGGGTGCACTTTGACCATAACCCTTTTTTTCCCTTCTCTTTTTTTTGTCATGGTTTGATTGACACTGTTCACACAATTTTGCACAATTAACCTGTGACCCGAACCTGCCTTAGACTATCGGCTGGGATGCTTTAATTTAATTTAGTTTTGAATTTTCCTATACCCTTTTGGGCTATAACAATGTGATGTTGAAGCGCAGATTCGGAAATAGAGGGCTGCAGGTTGATGTGGAGTTATTATTTAATAATGGCTATTTTTACCATTATGGTTGTCTCATGTTGGGGCCAGGGCTCAGGTGGGTTTCGACCGATATCTTTATTGAATTTTATTTTTATTATTATTTGTGTTTATTGGACTAGTGGGGGTTTACTCAGGGGTTTATCTAGAGGGGGGTGGGAGTGGGGAGCGTCTTATTGATCCATGTCTCTAGTGGGAAGTGATAGGAAGATGACCATCCTCAGTGGATGGGGCATAGGGTGGGGATTGGAGAGTGGGTATAGGGGACCTTATAGTAGGACGGGTGGGTTAGGGTTTAGAGTAGAAGGAGGGGGGGTTGTAGCTGGGGTGGTATTTTTATGTGTTCTATGTACTGTTGTCTTATATGTGTGTAAATGTTCCTCCTCTGAACTCCTGGGATTGACCGTCCGGGCCCGCCGGGATCGGCACCTCTGTACTCAGCCTGGCTGCACTGGTATGTTCTCTATGCATTTATACAAGCTCGACCATGGCTAAATTGAATATTTTAATTTGGAACGCAGGAGGGCTTAACGCCCCGCACAAGCGTGCCAGTGTCCTTTGGCTATTGAAGAGGAGAAATATTGACCTTGCTCTCCTTAGTGAGACGCATTTAATGGTAGGTGACGTGTCAAGACTGGCAAATCGGCAATATCACGTTATCTCCTCATCCTCAGCCGATGATAAGACGAAAGGAGTAGTCATAGTTACAAGACGTAACCTTGATATCAAAATCTTGGATGTATGGTCGGACACGGAGGGAAGGATTACTATAGCAAAAGTTGAATTCTTGCATAGGAAGATGGCTATAATAGCATTGTATGCTCCTAACACATTTGATTCAGCGTTCTATAATACAATCACGAAGAATATGTTGGAACTTAATGGATACGCTCTCATTGTGGGTGGCGATTTTAATGCGTGCTGGGATGCGGAGATGGATAGGTCCGGGCCCTCTGAAACGAGCGACCAGAAACGGGCCTCTAAGGCCCTCAGGATGTGGGCCAAAGACACGGGGCTCACAGACCTCTGGCGCTTATGCAACCCCACCCTCAGAGATTACTCTCACCTGTCAGCCAGACACAAAAGCTTCTCTCGAATTGACTATGCATTCGCGTCCCCTAATATGTTTGATAGTTTCGATGTCTCATTGGTTCCCTTGGCTCTCTCAGACCACAAGGGAATTTTCCTTACGGCAACCTTTGGCAGGCTCTCCGCAAGAGCTCCCAGATGGCGTTTTAATTCGACCTTGCTAAAGAACGATGACTTCTGTTCTGAGTTCAGGAGTAAACTAGCTGAATTTTTGCAGATCAACGTTGGCACAGTAGAAGACCCTAGGGTCCTGTGGAACGCATTGAAAGGATTCATCAGGGGTCATGTCACACTATTTGCCTCCAATTTGCGAAAATCCCGGTCAAAAAAGCTAGAAGGACTGGAATCATTATATGCAGACCTATACGCATCCTTGCAAACTGACTATAATGAACGACTAAACACACAACGTAAGATAGTCAAAAAAGAAATAAACTCCATACTTAAACAACAGTCTGAGTTCTTGATACATAGGACAAGACAAAATTACTATTTTCACGGCTCCAGACCTAGCCATCTATTGGCAATGAAAATACGCTCAAATGATCATTTCTCGGATATCCCCTCGATTAGGACGAGCCAGGGTGCAGTCACTACTGATTCGAAAAAGATCAATGATACTTTTAAAGAGTTTTACTCACAGTTATATAGCTCAGAGGGTAATCTGGATGACTCTAAATTTGAATCGTTCATTGGCGGGCTTGAGATACCCCACATTTCTGAGGAAGAGGCCAAGGAACTGGGGAGACCGATTACTCTCGTAGAATTGAGGGAGACTATTGTTGAAATGCAGAGGGGTAAGGCGCCAGGCTGGGATGGTATTCCACCCGAAGTGTATTTAGCTTTCTGGGACCAACTGGGTCCATTGATGCTCGATATGATCAATTACGCTATCGAACAAGGGGAGTTCTCAAGAGATGTCAATATGGCGTTGATTTCTTTACTTCTCAAAAAGGACAAAGATCCCAATGATTGTGGTAGCTATAGACCCTTGAGTCTTCTCGGGGCCGATTTAAAGGTGTTTGCCAAGGTGCTGGCCCGTCGCCTGCAGAGATTTATGTCTGTATTGGTACACTGCGATCAAACTGGTTTTATCCCGGGGCGTCTGGCTGCAGATAATCTTAGGAGGCTGTTGCATGTAATCGATAACAGTAAAGACAATACAACTCCATCCACAGTTCTGTCTTTGGATGCCATGAAGGCGTTTGACAGACTTGAGTGGTCATACCTGTGGAAGGTACTTGAGGTCATGGGTCTTGGAAAGAGTTTTATTCATATGATTAAAGTCCTGTATGCCTCGCCGTCTGCGATGATACTGACAGGCAAAAACTGTTCCACACTCTTTCCAGTCTCCAGATCTTCTAGACAGGGTTGCCCTCTGAGCCCGGGACTGTTCGCGCTTTCCCTCGAACCTTTGGCCCAATTTATTAGGCAATCGGAGGACATCGTCCCCATAATGGTCAACAATACTCCACACAAAATTGCTCTCTATGCGGATGACCTAGGGCTGGGCGATATGGAAAAAAATCATATCGCGATAACGATATGATAATTTTATTTTATTTCTCGATATCGATAATTATCGAATTGTTATAAGTATATTAAAAAAAAAAAAAAAAAAAAAAAACATTTTTTTTTTTTTAACAACAGATGTATGTTTATTTTGCAGCAATTCTTTGTCATTGCCGCCATCTTTAGTGTTACATCCCCTCACACTCCAGTTCTCAGGCTGCAGCTGGTTTAAAAGCTAAAGTAAACCGGCTTCTCTGCTGGCTGTGGCTCCAGAGGAGTTGAACAGTTCTGGCTCTGCTAGTTTATTTTCGATCTTTTGGCGCTTTTTTGGTGGACAAACCACCGCACATGTGCACTGTGACTCGTGACTGGAGTCTAGTTCTGCTAGCACACATAGCCTACTGTGTACAGACGGTTTCAAAATGTATTTTAAATTAGAAAGCAAACAAAATAAATGGACAAGAGAAAAAGAAATCTGAATTTGGTCAGTATTGTCATGTGGACAAGCAAAGCCATTACTTTAAGTTGCAGGCAAGAAAGACAAGTCTGTCCACTGTCTCTGGTTTTAAAACTGCCCTGTTGCAGGAAAAAAAAAAAAAAAAAAACGATTTTTCGATTTTTTTTTTATTTCGATATTCGATATCGATGATTAAAATATATCGCGATATTTATCGTTATCGTTATATCGCCCAGCCCTAGGATGACCTGCTGATTTTCATGGACGACCCCTCCCGGTCGGCCACAAAATTATTGAGGATAATCGACGACTTTGGTAAATTGTCAGGTTTTAAGATTAACTGGAACAAATCAGCCTGCCTACCTCTTAACGAACTGGCCAAGGCGGTACGACTACCAGCTGATATCCCCATAGTAGAACATTTTAAATACTTGGGCATAGAGATATTCCCCACGCTGAACCAAACTACTAAGTACAACTTCACGGGTACTTATGATAAAATACGCCAGGATCTAGACAGGTGGTCGTCCCTTCCTAACTCCTTACAAGCCCGGGCTTCCATAATCAAAATGAACATCCTACCTAGGATACATTTTATTAGCTCAATGCTCCCCCTGCCCCCTCCAATAGACCACTGGCGCAAGGTACAATCGATGGTATCTAAGTTTGTCTGGAATAACAAACGCCCGAGAATCAAAAGGGCTACTACTCAACGTAGAAAACAAGATGGGGGCCTCGCAATCCCTGATTTTAAACTTTATTTCTGGTCCTTTTCACTGAGACCTCTGATGTGCTGGCTAGACTTGTGCTCATGCACTTGTCCTAATAAACTAACCTACACTGTAACACGCAACACTTGATGAACATTGTTACTCAGCTGATAGAGTTGTACCCTTCTTGCTGTCTTGTCGTACAGAACTTGTAAGTCGCTTTGGATAAAAGCGTTAGCTAAATGACTAAATGTAAATGTAAATGTAGACCCTGTAGAGGCTGTATCGTGGCGCTCCTTAGAAGCGGCGGCGGTGTCTCCGCTAAGATTGCAGGATGTAGTGTACTCCACTGTCTCTATTTCGAAATGCCGGCTGAGGTATGGACCGATCATAACTCACGTGATCCAAACGTGGCGTAATGTACAGAGGTCGTGTGGGGTTAAATGCCCTTGGCACCTGGACTCTCCAATTTTTAATAACCAGCAATTACTTGTTGGACACAAGCCGGTTAATATTCCTCAATGGCAAAGGAGGGGAGTGCATACTCTGGAGGATATTTATGATAAGAACGGCCTCCGTGCGTTTCAGGACTTAAGAGAATTTTATGATCTTCCCGGCGAGTCCTTCTTTCTTTACCTTCAACTAAGGTCAGCACTGAGGGCGCATGGCGTACCGTGGGCTCAAGCCTTGCACCCACACCCCTTCCTCAGGCTCATAGTGGACAGGACGACATCCAGAGGGTTTGTCTCCGACTTTTATACGCTCTTAATTCAATCCACGTATAAAAATGTATCATTGGATACAATCTGGCGTGTGGATATCCCGGAGTTGGACCCCGAGTTTGACTGGGATGATGTTTGGGCAAATGTGGCATTATCTTCCCGCAACCCCAATCACCAGCAAATTAATTTTAATTATATTCATAGGACCTATCTTACACCTAGGAAGCTATTTGCTATGGGACTGATAACCGACTCTCGGTGCACTTTGTGCTCTCAAAAGGCCACTGGCACTTATATGCAGTGGCCCGCTTCTGGAGGTCAATAACGGACAAACTTTCAGATCTGTGTGGCTTAACTATCCCATTCTCAGCTGTTACGCTACTCCTGAACGATATAACGACACTACCCGCGTCCGTACAACTGAAAAGGGTTGTCCTAGCGGGCGTCACAGCAGCGAAGAAGCTAATAGCAATGAGATGGAAGGAGCCTGAGAAGCTTACAATGATTAACTGGTCCCTAACTCTATTGGATGTGATTTATCTTGAGATATCCACAGCCCGGGTGATGGGGTGGGGTGGGGCAGGCTGGAATTGACCTGTGGTTCGCAGCAGCTGAGAAGGTAAAGACCGCAATGTGCGGCTGAGCGGGGTTGAGGTGCGTGTTCGGGTGAGTCCGGCGGTCTCTTGGGAGGGGGAGGAGGAAGTGTTTTTGTCTGTCCTGTCTTTTGTCTTGTCATCTTGAGTTTAGCTGGGATATTATGGGGGGGCAGCTATTTAACTATTTCTTCACTGTCTGGCCACTTTTACACGGTCTCTGTGAGTCTATGGAACACCTCTACAGGTTTTTTTTTTTTTTCATGAAGGTTCATTGCTCTGCTTTCGGGTCGTGTTCGCAAAAAATGTTCCTTGCGGTGGATTGGAGATGTACGTTTTATTAATATAGGGCCACACGGCCGGGAATCGGGGCTGAACACTGGGAAAGACCATTTATTAGATAGTAACCCTTGGAATTAGAATTAAAATTTAGAAGGTTGAACTCCGTTTTCTTTTCTCTTGTCTGTATAATTGTTAGTCTGTATTATTATTATTGTAATTTTTTTGTGAAGTTCTATGTATTGTGATTGTGGTTAATGTGTTGTCTTGTTTCATGTGAATAACAATAAAAAAAATTTGATAAAAAAAAAAGAGACAACGGACCCAGTACTTTGTTGGCGGTGTGAAAATATGCCAACAAACATTAAATATCTTTGGAACAGTTTGTGTTAAATTGTATCTGAATCGGCAGATTATCTTCTCTGTCAAAATTGAAAGTGTATGTCTCAGTCAGTGCACATAGAACAAGGCATATATTATTGAAATTAGTTTTATCTAAAAGAACGCATCTACAGTATTTCTATATTTCATATAATTTCTCCATCTACTCCAGTGCGCCATCAGACAGATTCGACCATCAGACAGATTCAACCATCAGACATACACCAAGAAATCGAAATTCATTAACTATCTCTATATCAACTCCATCTACGGTCAGTACTATATTTTCATCTAGTTTTTCGATTGCCAAAAATCATAAATTTTGTATTTTTTTCAGATTCAGTGATAGCTTATTTACATCAAACCATTTTTTTTAGCTTCGTCATTTCATACACAATATATTCAGTATATATTCCATTCATGCTGAGTGAATTCGTTCCTCCAGCCACATTTGTGTATACCGTAATTCCTCTAATAGTAACCGGTATTCAATTAAAAACCGGGTCTCTATTAATGACCGGGTGCGCTGTTGAGCTAAGCAATTATAAGCCGGCCTCCTAATACAAGCCGGGTTTCATGTATATGCTGGCCTGGCTGTGCAGTAAATACCATATAATGGTATGGTGTTAATGTTTACCAAGAGAGTAAGCCTACCTCAGAATTGTATAAAACGAAGTTATTATTATTATTATTATTATTATACCAGTATTGTGATTGCACTATTTTACTTTATTTTACTTTTTTTGACCACCTGTAATTGCACTGTTTACTACCGTATTTCATACAGTACTTGGTTTCAATAAATGAACCCAGTACATTTTACTGGGTTCAAACTGACACAAAATGTTGATTTATTCATTATGATCCGTTTGAAAATTAGAAATATAGGCCTCTCTCTTATACATGCCTCCTCCTAATACAAGCCTGGTATCAGCTATCAGTTAATTGGGGGAAATTAACTGATAGAAAATGTATCGAATCGTGGTCAAATGAAGATATTTCATGATGCATTGAATCAAAGTGGGGTCAAATTGTTACACCCCTACTAGAAATAAATAAATGCGTGGAGAAATGGCTTAGTGAGGCAGCCTCAGCGTGCGAGCGCACACACGTACTGTATATGTGTGAAATGAATCGTTCCAGCAAAGTAGGCTTCCATTATTCTAATTACTTGTTTTATTAGGTATTGTCCCAAAGAAAGCCGTTATAAACTCAGGTGCACACCAATGCATTGAGACAGTCGTATTTATTATCATTATAATAATTTTATTCGCCGGATGTCTGTGGAATTGAAGTGACGGCAATCCCCAAGGACTTGTCCCAAAGAAAGCCGTTATAAACTCGGGTGCACACCAACACAAGACAGTCGTATTTATTTTTTTGTATCCACTTTTTCTCCTCCTGTTTTCCTGTGTTTTTCTCACATCCCAATTTAGTCGTGCCAATTCCCCCCTCCCCTTCGGATCCATTGATATTTACCAAGGACTTGTCCCAAAGAAAGCTGTTGAAAATACGGGCGCACACCGGTTTGTCCGACTTACAACTGCCTTTTCGAGTTTGTAAATCCTACAACAAATTTACAATACGAAGCCGTTCGGGAATGCCGAAAAAGTTTGTAAATCGAGTTGCAAAGGAATTCCTTGGTAAATTTCACGTATGTCTGTCCGAGAATGAGGACCATTGTCTGTATTTGTCAGCGTTGTTTCTGTGGTGTGTGAAGAGAGATTCCTTCATGGGACATACACCCACGTTCTATTGTAAATTGTTTGAGCAGGTTCGTAGGCCATGTCTGGTTTGTCTGCATCTCAGCATCTATATGTTCCAATAATTCAGCGCTATATTAAAAAAAAAAAATCTTTGACTGTGAATAACACCATGCTAAAATTTACCAGACCTGAAAAATCTAAGCAAATTAATGAATGGAAGATGATTAAACAGAAGGTTTTGTAGATACAGTACTGAATTCTGCCATCCGGACACATGCCATTTGAAATATGATTATAGAATATCAGGCCTAAAATGGTTATGCGATTAAAATGCGATTAATTAGATTAATTAATTACAAATCCTGTAATTACCGTAATTTTCGCACTATAAGCCGCACCTGAATATAAGCCGCAGCAGCTAAATTGAATGATGTGTACATACCGTACTTTTCGGACTATAAGCCACAGCTTTTTCCCCAATTTTTCGACCCTGCGGCTTATATAGCGGTGCGGCTTATATGTGACTCAACGTGACCAAACCCGAAAATGTAAAAATCTAAATATAGCTTTTTTGACTGCATTGAAATGTTATTTATCTGTTCCCTTATTTGCTAAACTTAATACAACTTGTAAATGAGTTAATTCTTGTTATTTGTCCGACAGTATTGTGTCCCAATGCTAATTACATATGGTAATTAAACATTAAAACACCTGCGGCTTATAGTCCAGTGCGGCTTATATATGTACACATCATTCAATTTAGCTGCTGCGGCTTATAGTCAGGTGCGGCTTATAGTGCGAAAAGTACGGTATATAAGCCGCACTGGACTATAAGCCGCAGGTGTTTTAATGTTTAATTACAGTCTTCCCACCAGCATTGGGACACAATACTGTCGGACAAATAACAAGAATTAACTCATTTACAAGTTGTATTAAGTTTAGCAAATAAGGGAACAGATAAATAACATTTCAATGCAGTCAAAAAAGCAATATTTCGTTTTTTACATTTTCGGGTTTGGTCACGTCGAGTCACATATAAGCTGCACCGTTATATAAGCCGCAGGGTCGAAAAATGGGGGAAAAAGGCGCGGCTTATAGTCCGAAAATTACGGTAGATAAATTTTTTGTAATCGCCTGACAGCACTAATCATAATATAACTTCCATCACAAGCAGCTTTCCTTTAAGGTCAGAGTGTGTATTTATGGCATCTGTATAAGCTGCATAGTGTGAATGGCTAAATATTTTGCCCATTATGTCATAGTGTGGAATAACACTTTGTTTTACCGTGACCCCCCCCCCCGTTTGCTTCCCGTCTGAAGCTTCCCTGTTCGCTCTGAACGCAGACAGAAACCAGACCACGGGACTTGGCGAGTTAAGATAATGGCATTGCACCAACTCCACTACTGCCAAGTATTTCACTGTCCCTTTAAGTATTAAACAGGCTAGCTGGTGGCTTCATTACTTAAGGCAACCTTCTCGCGTTCAGCGCCCCACGTGACCACGCCTAGCGCGGCAGCGGCAGAGCGGCGCGCAGGTTGCCGCACGCAATCCCCCGTTTTAACATCGACGGTTAGCTCAACTCGTTCGCCGCCTTGCTGTGGAGCCTGCGGTCCAGTTGGTGACAAGTTCGAATCACTTCAATTTTTCTTTTTTTTTTTTTACGTTTAATTAATTTATCGCCTCTCTATATAAACGTCTTTCTTTCGCCGGTTAAGTTTAGGCATTCTTTCGGAGTTGGTTAAGGTTAGAGTTTGTCGCAGAGCATGGCAATAGAATGCCTGTCTTTCTTTCGCCGGAGCAGCAGCCTATTTCCGCTCTGCCGCGGTCACATGGCCAATCAGAGAAACGCTGAACGCAAGTAGGTTGCCTTAAGACTTAAGTGTTCACGCTACCTGGTGAGCTCGCTGCTCCGCCCTCAGGGAGTTCAGTGCCTCCTCTCGGGTGTGGGGCTGCTCGGGCCGCTGCTCCTCCTGCTGCTCCTGCTGCTCCTGCTGCTGCTCCTGCTGCTGCTCCTGCTCCTGCTGCTGCTGCTGCTCCTCGCGCGGGCTCCTCTGGTCCTGCAGCCTGCCGTGGCCCTGGTGGGTACACCCCTCCAGCTCCATTTGCCAGGCTGCTACCGTCGACTGCAGCCGGGCCACCTCGGAGACCTTCTCATCTAGCGCCTCCGCTCCACCCGCCTCAGCAGACCAGTCTGACGGAGCCGAGCAGAAAACAACACCCGTCGAAAATATATATAAGTACTATATAAGAGAAAGATTATAGTTCATAACCTCTGAAAGACTGCTTGTAACATTGTAAGGCAGGCGGTGACTACAGCACTCTGGTAGAATTGTGTAATTGTATTCTTATGTATAATGTTAGGGAAGTTGCATGTATAACGATTATTATAATTTTCCCATATACAAGTGTAATTACTTTATGTTAATGCATTAATGAGTAAGCACTGGGAAAACAGGACTTTCCACAGAAATCTGCCTGTTGAAATGAAATACTGCTAAAGCCATCCCTGATAATAGTTCAGTCTCATTGATATCGTCATTTAGGTTTTTCTTGATTTGAAATTAGAAAATATAAAAGACAAACAAAAAAAAATCCCATCTTTATTAATATCACAATATAATACATGCAGCAATGACAATAAATTCAAACTCGTAAATTTTTCACAAATAAAAAACATTGGGGCGGCTAGGTGGTGTAGTGGGCAAGGCGCTCGCCAACAATGCAGGAGACGCTGGGTTCGAGCCCAGCTCGCCGCATTGCCATCAGCTTGGCTGGTCGTTCATACTAACACAATTGGCAATGTTAGGGGGTGGGAAAGCTGATGGGTGGGGCTCGGATGTTGTGGACAGTGACTCCTACAGGTCGGTTGGTGCGCCTGCGCAGCAGAATCAGGAAGTGACGGGGGCGGCGTGTCCCTCCCACGCAGACCCCCGCCGCTGAGAGATCACGCTGTGCAGGTGAAAAGATGCGACGGCTGCTTCCTCGAGTACCGGAGGGGACACGTGATGTAAGGCTTCGTCCACATTGCAGCCGGCTTGTGCGAGGCATGGCCAACATCGTTCGAGACAGGTCTATCCTATCTCAAACCCTGCCCTCTTTTCTTGATCGTCCAATCACAACGGTCTCTTGCCTCGGACAAGCTTTGTTTGTCCGAGGTAAGCGACAGTTGTGATTGGACGATCAAGAAAAGAGGGCAGGGTTTGAGATAGGTCCATTGGACGATACGAAATTGGGATGGGAGAAAACTATTTAAAATGGGAGGAAAAAAGTAGATAAAAAAAATGTAATTAAATTAAAAACATTTGCACACTATAAACACAATGGCTGCCCGGAGTCACTTCTTCAGCCCCGAAAGCCTCTTCCTGGCTTGGAGGCATCTGCGCCCTCTGGGAGGAGGTTGCTGGTTTTCCCTGCCGCGTCCCGCTCTCGTACCTACAACAACCGGCTTGTCTGATTTGTCCACACTCGGAGCCGATCGCATACCTTTCTTCCGAGGTGGCTGTCCCTCCAGGCCGGGCTGCTGGGGCTCGCCCTGCCGCTTCCGGGCCTCCGTGCGGGTGCCGTGCGACCTCGGAGCTGGACCACCGCCGCCGCCACTGCAGCAGGTGCAGTTCTGCTTCATGCGGAGAATATCCTCCCTGATGGAGTCCACAGTGGCTTTCTGTCACACACACGGACACAAAGAGGAAGCAATGCCCACATGTGGGAGAGACCCATGAAGCGGAGTTTTCAATTTCCATACATGTTCAGATGTAGATTATTAGGGAACAATATAAACGTTTGCCTATTTGCGTGGAAATTAAAGAGTAAACCAATTAATCGATTCATGGGGGAAACCTCTTTGGAAATTTTTTATCTTTGAATGTTTCAGTTAAAGATTCCTTCCAAATGTACTTTAAACCCCTAAAACATTTTCTATATTGAATAACAATTTGTATAAATATTGTTTTTTCCACCCCAATAAACGAATGAAAATGGCTCGGCAGCATTTCTACACAGTTGCAAATTGGCAACAAGGATCCATTGATATTTACCAAGAATTCTAAGTCAGCAGGTTATATTATTTCAAGACATGTCAATACCTACTAGGGATGATGAGCCCGAATCCAAATTTGGGAAAGCATGGATAATGAGACTCATGGATAATGGATGCATATTTATTATTTAGATATTATTCTTCGGGGGGGGAAATATTTTTATGTTATAAGCTCCAATGTGTTAGTGTGCTCCACCTAGGTGCACCATCTGTTCGCCGTCAAAAACTACCCATAGGACTGCAGTAAAAAAAAATGTTTAACCATTTTGATAGTTGTGCATAAGAAGAGAGAGAAAATTCTTAGTTTTCACTCGTATCTTGGCTGCTCCATGACTAGCAGGTCTCCCCTACATTTTCAAAAGCCAAGAGAAAGCTTGTCTTAAATCATCATGAGTTATGCATGTGAAATTAATTATATTGTGTGCATGTGCGCACCTTCTGGAGACCCATTTCAGAAGCAACCCAAAAACACTCAAGCGCATTTTTTAGGTTACTGCACTGAAGAGCAACCTTCATATACGCCAATTCCAGGAATATGATTTATTGATAGCCTATCATTTATCTGTAAAAAAATTTCATGGATTGTCATTGGTATGACAAATAGCCTACAAATGCAGTTACTGGTAACAAGAGGTATAAAAAAAGAAAAAAAAACATGCAACAACAGCCCAACAAGTTTCATAATTAGGCTATTTATCATTCTTATGTATGAATAATTCATTATATGATACGACTCCAGAAACAAAATCTTGAACATGGACCAATCTGAATTTGTAGGACATTTAATTCCTTTAATCCAATGTTAATTTGATTACATCTGTTCCCATCTTGTATTATACAATCATTGTTGTACATTGTTGATGCCAAAATAAATAAAACGGATCCAGATAATGACATCTCTGCACACACCCCTCAGCGTTCTGTGTAGCTGAAGCTAAAAAAGGTGTCAAGTTACCTCATATTGGTCCATGATAGGGTCGACCCAATAGTGACATGACGCATACAACTCGGATATCAGAGATGTACAGAGATGCTCCCTCTCTCCAGGGGACAAGTTATGCACAAATAACAACTGTATAGTCACTCCAGGAGTTAACCATAAAAAAAACTTTTTTGAGTGTGGGGATCTTTAAGCCACAGCACATACATTTGGCTGTATTCTGTATTCGACTGATTTTGGCCTTTTTAATAGTGTGTTTTCTTACATCCCTGGAGATGTCCTCAACCTGCTTGTGCCAAGCGCTCTGGAGTCGGGAGATCATCTCATCCTTCTCATGGCAGATCTCCATCAGCTCGGAGGATTTCAGTTGCTGAGACTCTAGACTCTGCAGGAGAACAAAAACGTAACGCTAGTTTATGGTCCTTTTTATATTTATATAAAAACCTTTTTTTATATATATATTTGTATTTTCCACTAAAGCTAGAACAGTGAAAATATTAAGTATTTGTTTAGGTTTGTCCAATAGCCAATCCACTTTATTTATAGAGCACATTAAACAAAGTTGACCAAAGTGCTGTACAAGTCCCACAACATAAGACAAAAAGATAAACGCACACAATAAAAACATACAATATGTCTCATAAAAAGGCAGGTCTCTCAAACTGTTTAAAAACCAAAGCAAATAAGAGTTTTAGGCATGATTTAACCGCTTAACTGATTGAGCGCCAGCTTAGGGCTGGTCGATTAATTCGAATGAATGATTTTTTTAAAAATATATATATATATTTTTTACGAGTCACCTTTTATTTTACAAAAAGTTGTGTTTGGTGAAAGTTAGATTTGCACTATATTAAATTCATTCTTGTTTGATGATCAAGTGGCACCTTTTATTTGTTTTAAGTGAAGTGGTGAAAAAGCAAGTTATTGCACTATTAATCCCAATAGGGACATTCATCTTTGTTTGATCAAGAGTAACCTTATATATATATATATATTTTTTTTAAGCGAAGATTGGTGAAAGTTAGGTTTGCACTTCAATCCCAATAGGGAAATTCATCTTGGTTTGATAATTTTTTAGTGTCAAATAAAAACAAAGCTTATTTGAATGATTTCCTTGGCGTTTCTAGTTTTTAACACTTTGGATGCCACGGACGACATAACACGTGTTATCAGCCCGCCCCCTGAATGCCCACGACGACAAATATCGTTTTATTTTTTTATTAGCGATCTGAATACATATTTCATCAACCGAGTCTACCGTTGGGAAACCAGCCCCATCAGGAGCTCAGATGTGAAAAAAGCACCCCCTATCGTCTCCCAGATGGTAATGCACCCTTTTGGAATGGACTCAATGAAAATGGATGAGAAAAAAAAAATCCGGAATCCACATTTTATTTCTCACGCATGTACCCCGAGCCGATCGGATTCATTGTGGAGCTTCAGAACAGCGTGTAATATGTGTTTACAGTATGTAGCATTGGATCAATAAAAGGATAGATTTTTTGGAATTGGAATAGGAATTGGAATAATCTTTTTGGATACCATCTGATCTCAGGTAAGGAATCTATTTTACCAGTCTTAGGGGAAAAGCTTATATCTGTGAAAACGGGTCTGATTATCCTGTGTGTGTGTGGCTGTGTGGCTGTGCGAGCGATCAGGAACTAAGAGAATCGATTTTCAACTCACCTATATAGCGTGCATACGTACACATATACTATCGATAATCTAGCGTTTATTTGATAAATAGGCCGAAAAATGACAACGTTCTAGAATATTCCAGTACAGGGCGTTTATCACGGAATCTTTTTATTTTCCTTGAAAATGAGGGCTTTTCAAAATGCTATAAAACGGAAATTAACGGATAAAAAAACAAAAAAAAAGCACGGTCCCCCCTAAGCTTCAGCCTGGACTTGGGAACAGCCAAGAGGAGCTGATCAGAGGACCTGAGGGACCTTGGTGGAACATAAGGTTCCAGCAGGTCCGAGAAGTAGCCCGGTGCCAAGCCGTTCAGGCATTTAAAAGCAAACGGTAAAACCTTAAAATCAAGCCTAAAACGCACAGGAAGCCAGTGGAGGGAAGCCACTAAGCCAGTACAGGGGAAATGTGCTCTTGCTTACGTGTTCCAGTTAGCAGACGAGCAGCAGAATTCTGGACTAACTGCAAGCGAGAGAGGGAGGCCTGAATGCCCAAGAATTGAGCCCTGGGGCACCCCGCAGGGGAGAGGTGCTGTGGAGGATACAGCGTCACCCAGACGAACACAAAAACTTCTCTCAAGACAAATATGATCTGAAAAACTCCAGGGCTGAGCCTTTAATGCCAACCCACCCAGTGCTCCAAACGGGAGAGCAGAATATTGTGATCCACTGTGTCAAAGGCAGCAGTGAGATCCAAAAGTACAAGGATAAGAGAGTCACCAGAGTCAGTGGCCAAAAGGATATCATTAAAAACTCTTAAGTGTGCAGTCTTGGTACTGGGCAGTGCTCTAAAACCAGATTGGAAAACCTCCAGAATGCCATGTGCGTCTAGAAAAGACATTAATTGGACAAGTAAAAAAACGGGAGCTTGGAAATGGGCCCGAAATTAGAGAAGACAGAGGCATCCAGGTTAGGCTTTTTAATCAGCGGTTGCACCACAGCATGTTTAAAAAGTACAGGTACATATACTCTGCAAGTATGTGCGTCTACGTCCTTTTTCTATTTTATTGTGTTCGTTTATCGGGTAAGGCTGAGGACATGTCTGTGTTCCTCGGGTCCATTCAGGGAAGATGGGAGATCCATACTAAAGCAAAATTGACAATTGATTTAAAAAGGTATAATGCATCAAGACCAATACTGGTATTGGACATCAGTGTAGTAAAAAACTTTGAACTTTGGCTCCAAGTGGATTAAACTGTACAGGAGGAACATGGTGTATAATTACAGTTTCAAAATCTAAAATGGTTACATATCATTATTTATCCCATACTAAAATGTAGGGATGGGAATCGATTGGGAACCGGTTCCTAATTGTCCAATTCCTGGAATCGCATGCCTCCGTGACTATCGATTCCTCTTATCGATGCCATGTTTTTCCGACAGTTGCGCATTTTAAAACAATAACGTTTGCGCCACGCATGCAGCCATAGCACACTATCTGATTCCTTGACTAGGAAAACCTAAATGAAAAACGAATGCTTTCACTGTATAAATATTGCGACCGTTGAGTTACTGTATTTACTGAGGATTGCCAGATAACGTTGATATCTAACGCTAAAAGAAATCCATTACATACCGGTATATATTGGTGGTGCTCCTTACATTTTGGTGGGTGCTCCTACATTTTTGCTGGTGCTCCAAACTTTTTGAAGTTGGGAGCACCAGTGCTACCAAGTAAAAAAGAAAATTTCTAGCCCGAAGGATGAAAGACTGAGGCGGTGTGTTGAAAGGGAACTCGGCAGGTTTTCTCATGCTGAATAAACGTTCAGACAGGAAGGCAACACTCTATAGCGTCCGTGCGGAACCAACGCCACGGTAGAAGCCTTGGAATTTCGGTAGGTGAATTGCTTTCCTAGATGTTACTTATGTGTCAGTTATGTTTTTACTTTTAACCTTTATTTATAAAGGTAGGTTATTGATAACTAATTATCTTTTGCAATAACGACCTGTTGAATGAAACTACAGTTCAATAGATTAAATTGCCGGTAGTTTAAGAGCATCTCAAATACATTAATTTTTTTTTTTTTTTTACAGTTTTTGTATTTTTCTGACATGATTCTCAACAATATATGCTAGATCAGAAATGTCAAGTTGCATGTTGTTATTCTAACCAGCTTAGTTATGTTGCATTTCAAATTAAAATTATAAATTTATCAGGAATCAATAAGGGAATCGATAAAGAATCGTATCGATAAGCAGAATCGATAATGGAATCGTATCGATAAAATCTTATCAATTCCCATCCCTAATAAAATGTATTATATAATGTCATATTGCTCATCCTTTATTATACTGTACCTTTTTGATTTCTTCAAGCTGCGTGTTCAGTTCTGAAAACAGTGGAAAAACAGGCAACAGGACAGAGGTTAGCCTAGACAACAGGACAGAGGTTAGCCTAGACAACAGGACAGAGGTTAACCTAGACCAGGGGTTCTCAAAACTTTTATTTAGAATTTTTTTTGGTGACCCCACACTTTGAATGCCCATCACGAGATATCTCGTGTTATCAGCCCGCCCCCTGAATGCCCATCACGAGAATTCTCATTTTATTTTTTTTATTAGCGACCTGAATTCATATTTCATCAACCGAGTCTACCGTTGGTAAACCAGCCCCACCAGGCGCTCAGATGTGGAAAAAAGCGCCCCCCTATAGTCTCCCAGATGGTAATGCACCCTTTTGGATTAGACTCAATGAAAATGGATGAGAAAAAAAAATCCGGAATCCACATTTTACTTCTCACGCATGTAACCGGAGCCGATCAGATTCATTGTGGACCCTCAGCACAGTGTGTAATATGTGTTTTACAGTATATGCGTTGGATCAATAAAAGGAGCGATTTTTGGAATGGCGATCAGGAATTGGAATAATCCATTTGGATACCATCTGATCTCAGTTAAGGAATCTATTTTACCAGTCTTAGGATAATCAGACCCGTTTTCACGGAGATATAAGCTTTTCCCCTATATGTGATATGGCTGTTTGACTGTGCGAGCGATCAGGAACTAACTACTATTTTCAGCTCGCGGCACCAGCGTGCATACGTACACATATACTAATCGATAATCTAGCGTTTATTTGAAAATGATTCATAAATAGGACCGAGGTTAGCCTAAACAGGACAGAGGCTAGCCTAGACAACAGGGCGGAGGTTAGCCTAAACAAATATAAATGCACCTCGGATGCTAGCATGGAATTTTAGTCAGATGTGGTGACTTTTCAGTTTATGTGGTGTTTTAAAATAATCTTTCAAATAGGATGGAAGCCTATGGCAGTGGTGGAAAGAAATAATAATAATTCAGTGGTGGCAAAAGATTATGAAACAAGCGCCCATTTGTTATAGGTAGGGATGGGTATCGTTAGGATTTTATCGATACTGCTTAACGGTTCGGTACTTTATCGGTACTCTTATCGGTTCTTTTTAGGGCCGTCAGTTTATCGCGTTAATTAGATTGATTAATTACACAGCAAATTATCGCGTTATGAAAATTAACTCAATTACAAAAAAAATGTTCTTTTTTCGAATATATATATTTTTTTTTATCTCATTCATTCCATAAGAACGTAGAATACACATTTACAGACTTTTTTTTTAATATGGTCCATTTGCATGTTCTTGGTATCCGATTCTAGGGACATCTATGGATCTCAGGGAATGTATTCCCAGTGTCAATACATTTATTTTTTATCTTTGACTGAATAACACCATGCTCAAATTGACCAGACCTGAAAAATCTAAGCAAATTAATAAAGGGAAGATGATTAAACAGAAGGTTCTGTAGATACAGTACTGAATTCTGCCATCCGGACACATGCAATTTGAAATATGATTATAGAATATCAGGCATAAAATGGTTATGCGATTAAAATGAGATTAATTAATTACAAATCCTGTAATTAATTAGGACAGCACTAGTTCTTTTATATTATTATAATTTTTTTTTTAATTATACATTTATTATTTGAACAGCTTTTGTTTGTTTGTTGTGTTGCATATTTGAAATAAACTTCAATCAAATCAAACCCCTGTGTTTAACCTAGCCATCTATAAAACATCATGCTAAAACTGTGAAACAAATGTCCTACTCCCCTAAAGAAAGAAATTAGGGATGCCTCGATCGATCGGCCACCGATCGTTATCGTCCGATAATCAGTAATATGCGATCGGTGATAATGCTTTATTTTCGCCGATCGTCAAAACCGATCGAAAAACATGATCCAATTCTTAGCGGAGATCTCACTCGCTGAGTTCTGTCTCAGACACACGGAACTGCGGCGTCTGCTCCTCCTCCTCCTCCTCCAGCCCCTCCCGCACCCATGTAAACACAGGTCTAGTCTAGTCTAGGACCTCCGTGAGCTAATGTTAGCTACCGTTACAAAATGACCCAGTCAACTATTCACTTTTAGTTTAATACATGAGGCATTGTTAACGGTATCTAGCCGGCTAGCTACTGATAGCTCCTGATATCAACAAATGCTCCAGCAAGTCTAGTAGTGCATGATAGCTCACGTTAAGCTCACGTTAGCTCACTGTTCAAAACGAAACGTCCCATTAAACTAAATAGTTCACTGAGGCGTTGTCTTAACGTTATCTAGCCGGCTAGCAGTAGCTACAGATAGCTCCTGATATCAATGTCTTATAACACTGATTCGATGCGTATTAGAGCTGAGGGCATGTTGAATGTGATCAATAGGGTCCAGCTGCAGCTCCGGAGAATCCTGGCCGTAGCTGGAGGCTACTCGAGTACACACAGACAGTGGAGCTGTTTGCAGATAGCGAGCATTTTGACTTGTTGTGTGGTGGCGATGTCTCGCAGATAATACAACTACAAGTATGATTATATAATATATATATTTAAAAAATGTATATAAAATAATTTTTATTTTATCAAAAACGATCGATATCGGATCGGTATCGGCCGATATGGCTCAAGACGATCGGTGATCAGTATCGGTGGCAAAAAACGTGATCGGGGCATCCCTAAAAGAAATACATAGCAAACATGACTCAGTTATCCAATAGTGCTGCTGCTTTTTATTTTGTTAAAATCTTTTAGTTGGCGGTCAGGTGGCGTAACGGAGATTACGTTAGTCACCAACCCCCGAGCGGCTGGATTCGCCTGTTCAAATCCAGCTCACAGCTCCGGGGTTGTCACCAGCTTGGCTGGCCGTTCACACTAATACAATGGACCCGTCTCAAAACCCTGCCCTCTTTTCTTGATCCTCCAATCACAGCTGTCGCTTACCTCTGACTTCCTCGTACAAACAAAGTTTGTACGAGGAAGTCCGAGGTAAGCGACAGCTGTGATTGGAGGATCAAGAAAAGGGGCAGGGTTTGAGATAGGTCTATTGGCAGTATTAGAGGGTGGGAGAAGCTGGCGGGGTGGGTCCGGGTCGTTGTAAACAGCGACTCCTACAGTTCGGTCGGGGCGCCTGCTAAGCGCGGATAGGATCTAAGGGCGGTAGTGTGATCCTTCCACACGCTACGCCCTCTCAGTGAGAGTCCGCGCTGCCAGGTGAAAAGAAGCGGTTGATTGGCTGGACGTGTGTCGGAGGAAGCACGTGGTAGCCTCCACTCTCCCAGACCGACTGTGGGGGGTAAGTGCACAGCGACCAGGAAGGGGATTGGGAATTGGCATAACGACTAACGATGGGAGAAAAATCGGAGGGAAAAAGGAGGGGGAAAAAGATAATTAAAAAAAAAATTAATTAAACTCTTCATGGAAACGGAGTAACGTTAATGTTATGTCGAGTTCATACGTGTAGTGTAGTATGAACTCGACATAACGCTAACGACTTAACGTTACTCCGTTTCCAGTGTTGCTGCCACCGTTACGTCGCAGATGGATGGTACACTCTGTTATCTCCGTAGCTAATCCGCGCATAGACTACCGATAGCAGTACCGATACGGATAAACGTCGGAGCTTATCAATACTCCGGTTTTTTCTAATTTAGTACCGTTCCCGTTTAGAACCGGGTTTCGGGGGGCATCCCTAGTTATAGGCCACTCCCATTGCTACGCCCCCTTTTAGCCAATTGGCGTGAACACACGCCGTGTTACCTCCACGCCCAATTTCAACCTCCTAGGGCAGAAACCGGGACATTTGTTGCCCAACCGACAGCAGGGTGCCTTGATTTTTCTAACAAAAGCAAGAACGACTTGGAACCCACCTATCAAAAAGACTGGTATGGTCAAATACACTGCAAATAATTCTATATTCAATTCCACTATAATATCGTGGCAGGTATTCTGGGCCTGGGATAAGTCGCCTGAACGTGGACATGAGTCGGTCTGCTCTCCGTGCTCACCGGTGGTCTTCTGAGCGAGAAGCTCCCGGACTTCCCTCAGCTGTTCCGCCAGCTCCGAGGCGGACAGCGCGGCCTCGTGTCGGGTCACAACCAGGCAGCTGTGGGCCGCCTCGGCGTCCTTCCTTATGCCAACAAGATCAGTGGACATGGCCTCCATCATCCCATCCACCATCATCCCATCCAGGTCCAAGGATTTGTCCTGCGGCCAGAGAGAAGAGAAGGGGGGGGGGGGTTGACATGGAGAGGTCAGTTGGGAAAGATTCTGGACCCAGTGGAGTCTACCTAGAATAAGTTGTTGAACTGCAAATTACCCTGGACCCACAGGGGATTTCCAAAACCGAATGGGTGTTTGTCTTAAGAGAAAGTTGGGTCCTTTGATCCTGAAAAACTACTTTTTGGAGTCAATCACAATTATGTATAGAAAATGTTTTGAGGGACGTATTGACCCAAAAAAAGATGATTACCATGTCTTGCTCTTTGTGGTCGGGTGTGGTACTTTTGACCAGGTTCTTGAAGATTTCCATCCTTCTCTCTGCTCGCTCCTCAACAATCTCCTTCTCCTTGGCCAGCCGCTCACTGAAACATAGACACATACAAATTGGAGGTTTTATTACTGGATGGATATTGTAAACAAGTCACAGTGGTACAGTAATATGCTTTTCTAGTGGATCAATGCCCCCCCCCCCCCCCCCCACACCAAATACTGCCCTGTTTTTCATATAATATAATAAATATTCTACAGTTTAATTCTGGCGAATCAGGAGACTGAATATCTCTGAATTTAATTTGAAAAAAGGGCAGGAGAGGACACTGCTGACAGCAACTCGGGGGGGGGGGGGGGGGGGTGCAGGCAAAAGGGGAATCTCATCCCCGTTTAATCAGTTCCAACATATTAGAGTGTCGGGTGCGGAACTCACTTGTAATCGTCCTGCATCTCGGAGAAGAGTGCAGAGAATTCCATGGTGACCTCCCCCCTGACCTGCGCCTCCAGAACCATGCTCTCCGCCTGCTCCCTCTTCAACTGCTCCCGCAAATGATCCAACAGCGCCTCCTGACTCTGAGAAGTGGAAATGCACACAGCAGAACTTTCAGACAAATTATATTACTACAACAACTAAACACATTTTTACTTTCAAAAACAGCCTCATTTCCCAATAAATGCTGATCTCGCAGTTTTGTCAGGGGAATGGAGACGAGAGAACTTGGACTTTTCAATGAGAAGTCAGTAAGTGCCACATACAAGTGCCGTACACCAGTGTTTCCAAAAGTGTGCGCCATGACATGGGGTGCCGCCACAATCTGCTCATTTCACATTTTAAATAATAAATTGTATCATGCAGATCATAAAAACTTGATTTAGTTACATGTTGTGATGTAGGTGGGTTGGTCATCATCATTATTATTGTATTTGTGACACCATGTGAACATCAGGTTAGTATAGGTATGCGTCGCGATATTGTTTGCATTTGTATTGAGGTGTGTAATTCCCCTTTTTTGTTTCCCCCTTCCCAGGTGCCGCCGGCCCCTCCCTCTAGAGCGTGCCGATTGCCCGAGGATGTGGCAGCTGAGGGCAATCAGCCTCAAGGGGCGGGTGGATAAAACCGGGGATGCGACACTGGCGCCTTTCGTCATTGCCACTGCCTGAGTGGAGTGTGGGTTGCCTAGTATTTGCCACTGTTGTGTGGAATTATATATTGTGTTGGCCTTATTGCCACCATTTGTGTGAACTTATTGTATGGTATATTATTGCTGGGTGGTTCCCAGTGCCAACCTTTTGGCTTGTTGGCTGTGTCCTGTGACACTATTACTCGAGTTCGTTTGGCGTTTACCCCTTTACTTAGTGTTTGTTTGTCTTATTGTATATCCCTGTTTGTTCTCCCCTACCTTATCACCGATTGTGTGTTGTTGTGAGTTTCATTCCCCATTATAAAATAAATACCCATTTACTTTTGGAAAACTTATAGTTTATTCCTGCCGGAACCTGTGCATAAAGCACGTACTGGACGGGTTGGCTTCACAACGACCCGGTCCAGCAGGTATTGATTATTTATTATTAGACCTTTGTAATGTGACAATGTATACATCCATGAATCATCTACAAATGGACCAAACACACACTAGTCTCATTTCCAGACCCATCTCATCACTAGTAATTTCCAGACCCATCTCCACATGCATATCATGAACCGAGTTTAGATACAGTAGCTTTTGCCTTCTGGAGACTCGAGAGATGGAAAGCATGTAAAGTTGTTTCACTATATCTTTCCATCTCTTTCTTCCTCAGAAGCAGGCACGTTATTTTTAAATATCATATCGCTGCTGTCGGGACAAAACCTCATAACTCCATTTTTTGAATATTTTTTTTATTATATAAATCAACTCCGTAGATCATCCTCCATATGTGTGTGTGGGTTTTACAAAGTTTAAACAATGGGAAAGCATTAAACCGATCATCTGTCTAAACCTCCTAACTCTATTCACCCTCAAATCTGTGTTCGTTTTTTTCATCTGCTGAAAAGTTGGGTTTTTGGAGTTATGAGGTTTTGTCCCGACAGCAGCGATATCCTATGTGTTTTAACTTAAATTAGTTTTGATTTTGAATATTCTTAAGGCTGACCTTCGATTTTTTATTCGAAGCTTCGGGGGCCGAGATTTAATTCGAAGCTTCGAGATGAAAAATATATATATATATATTTATAAATAATTTTTTCTTTTTTCTTTTTTTTTAATGTTGTGAGACTTGTACAGCACTTTGTTCAACGTTGTCAGTACTGTAAAGTTTAAACCTTTTTAAATCGTAGACAAACTAAACAATTTGCTTTCATGAAATATTGTAAGCAGTCATTTGAGGCTTTATAAAAGCAGCACAATGAACACAAATCTGTCAGTGCCGAGTCCGACCTCATCTTAAATAACAAACAGCATTGCTTGTTGTAGTTAACAAAGAGACGCAGAGTTGATTTTGCACACCAAAGAAATAAAAATTTGATTTTTTTTTTATATATATACGGTATTCAAATTTTATTTTCATATTCAAATCCCATGCCCATCGAACGAAGCTTCGAAGTATTGAAGACAGCCCTATTAATTTGTATCTATTGTATTCATATTTCCAGGGGTGCCCTGGTGAACAAAGTTTGGGAACTAATGCCATACACTTTACATAAACCTCACGTGTTAAGTGTTTCTTTCCAATTCACCAGTCATTTTGTCCTTGATGCTGCATGCTGGGTTAATGTTGTCCTTGATGCTGCATGTGGGGTTAATGTTGTCCTTGACGCTGCATGGAGGGTTAATGTTGTCCTTGATGCTGCATGCTGGGTTAATGTCGTCCTTGATGCTGCATGTGGGGTTAATGTCGTCCTTGATGCTGCATGCGGGGTTAATGTTGTCCTTGATGCTGCATGCAGGGTTAATGTTGTCCTTGACGCTGCATGGAGGGTTAATGTTGTCCTTGATGGTGCATGTGGGGTTAATGTTGTCCTTGATGCTGCATGGAGGGTTAATGTTGTACTTGACGCTGCATGGAGGGTTAATGTTCTCCTTGATGGTGCATGTGGGGTTAATGTTGTCCTTGATGCTGCATGGAGGGTTAATGTTGTCCTTGATGCTGCATGGAGGGTTAATGTTGTCCTTGATGGTGCATGTGGGGTTAATGTTGTCCTTGACGCTGCATGTAGGGTTAATCTTGTCCTTGATGCTGCATGGAGGGTTAATGTTGTCCTTGATGGTGCATGTGGGGTTAATGTTGTCCTTGACGCTGCATGTGGGGTTAATGTTGTCCTTGATGCTGCATGTAGGGTTAATGTTGTCCTTGATGCTGCATGTGGGGTTAATGTTGTCCTTGATGGTGCATGTGGGGTTAATGTTGTCCTTGATGGTGCATGTGGGTTTAATGTTGTCCTTGATGGTGCATGTGGGGTTAATGTTGTCCTTGATGCTGCATGTGGAGTTAATGTTGTCCTTGACGCTGCATGTGGGGTAAATGTTATCCTTGATACTACATGTGGGGTTAATGGGGAAATCACGTTTCACCAAAAAGGATTTTATGTTTCGTTTCCAATTTTTAAAAGCTAAATTGTTAACGTTAAATGACCGGATGTTGCAGAGAATGCACCGGACCTGATCTGCAACGCCAAGCTATTTTTGGTTAGCGATTTTAACTGCTGCGTCGAAATTCTAAATCCCCTGCCTTATCAGATAGGTATATTTAGAAGGTCTTGTTGATGGGGGCCACAGATAAAGCTAGGAGCTGTTAGGAGCAATATCCATTAATTTGCCTATAGCTGCAGGAGATCCTGGAGAGACGGGAGCTGCTGAAAATACATCACCGGTGAGCGATCTATTGGAAAGCTGGGACCCTTTAGGTTTAGGAATAATTTGAGATGCAGCTCACTGTATATCAATATTTTATGTCTGTTAATATGCAATAAACATGTTTTGAATCCATCCGTTCAAATTATAAAAATTCTGAGTTTAAAAAAAATATATAAAAATAAACGATAAGCCATTACTTAACAGAACGTAGACCAATCTCGGTCACTCTCTTTGTCTGGGAACGCCCAAAACCAAATTCGGTCACGCCCCATTTTGCACGACATCCAGGCTTTTTTTACCGTCAGCGTTTGGGAATTTCATGTCGACAGGTAGGTGAAGTGAAATTATACTTATTTTAGAATATATATATATCAAGCCCCCCCAGCATGCCACAGAATAGAAGAGGACGCTGGCCACTACAGACTGGTAGAATGACTGCAGCAGTCTTATTGCAAACATTGAAGAGACCAGAGTCTCCTCAGGAAGAACAGCCTGCTCTGTCCCTTCCTGTAGAGGGCCTCTGTGTTGTCCGAACAGTCCAGTTTATTGCTCAGGTGTATCCCAACAAGGAACTTATGACTCCACCACCTCCACCTCATAAAAATACAAAGAGGTGCTCCAGAGAGTGTAAACTTACCCGATACGCGTCTTTATCCACAACAACCTTGTCACCATCACTCCCAGTATCTTCATCGCCACTCTCCTGACTCGTTTCCTCCATCATGCTCTCTATACATTCACCATCCTCGTCCTCCTGTAAGTAGGGCTGTCTTTAGGTGAGAGTAATTGCCCATTCAGAGTATTTGTATTGACAATGTTTAGCTAGGTGCAATAGAAAGTGGGAGAAAGGTAACTTTTGTGCAGACAAGATTGGGGATATTTAGACCAAGCCTCCTCTTGGGACGTTTACGGAATTTTACAGCAGTTTTTGTTTCTGAGAAATCAACACCCTCCTCCTGTTAACATTCATTAGCAATGTATCTGCAAGTGCATGGGGTATAGGGCTGCAACTAATGACTATTTTGGTAGTCGACTAATCTGTCGATAATTTTTTCGATTGGTCGACTAATCGAAAAACAATTATATATATAAAAAAATATATATATACATATATATATATATATATATAATTTTTTATTTTTTTTTGCACTACCTATCTTTGTGAAAGTGGCTTCTCAGCTCTGGTCCAGCTGAAGACAGAGCAGAGGAACAGATTGGACATTGAGCATGACCTCAGAGTTGCTTTGAGACTCTTGTCGGGACCAAACAACATCCCCAGTTATCCCATTAGTTCCCCCAAACTTACTGTCGGTCTGTTATGTTAAGCTAAGAAGTCTTCAGCTGGCTGGACCAGAGCTGAGAAGCCACTTTCACAAAGATAGGTAGTGCAAAAAATAAAAATAAAATTAAAAAATATATATATATATTTTTTTTATGACTAATCGACGCAACAATTCCTCGTTGACGATTTTTTTTTATAATCGACGTCGCCGATTATGTCGACTAATCATTGCAGCCCTAATGGGGTGTGAAACAGTTTCTCTCAGTGGGGGCCATGAAGCATTCTAAAAAAAGTATTCATTCATGTTTCATAATTATGTAATTATGGCTCGTTAAGCCGCGGGTTACAATGTTGGCCCCCCCCCCGACGTCACCTGCACATCCTCCAGGCTACTCTCCCAGCCCGTCAGAGAGCTCTTTCTGCGGCCCAGCAGGGCCTTCTTGTCAGCGGTGTTGATGATGAAAGAGAGGTCCTGGGCCGACGTGTGGCCGAGGCTGGGAAGGGGCCTGGTGGCCAGCACCACCACCTGGTGGCCAGAGGTGGGTTCAGTAAGCAATACACAAAGAGAGGGATAGAATATAAGCTGCTGTCGGGACAAAACCTCATAACTCCATTTTTTTTAATATTTCTTTTTTTATATAAATCAACTCCGTAGATCATCCTCCATATGTGTGTGTGGGTTTTACAAAGTTTAAACAATGGGAAAGCATTAAACCGATCATCTGTCTAAACCTCCTAACTCTATTCACCCTCAAATCTGTGTTCTTTTTTTTTTCATCTGCTGAAAAGTTGGGTTTTTGGAGTTATGAGGTTTTGTCCCGACAGCAGCTATACAGACACATGTAGATATTTATACAGGAGGGGGGTAGAAGATGCAAAACTATGCAATATATATATATATATATATATAGAGAGAGAGAGATACATATATGTATATAGAGGGATAGGAGATAGATATTTATATATAGAGGGGTAGGAGATAAATATTCATATAGATGGATAAGATACGCAGATATGTATATAGAGGGATAGGAGATATACAGATATTTACATAGAGATGCAAATCTTTATATAGAGGAGGAATAGGAGATAGATATAGAGATATGCAGATATTATGCAGGAAGAGTGCACGAAAAAGAAACCAGAGGAGTGCACGAAAAAGAAACCAGAGGAGTGCACGAGAAAGAAACAAGAGTGCACGAAAAAGAAGAAACCAGAGGAGAGTGCACGAGAAAGAAGAAACAAGAAGAGTGCACGAGAAAGAAGAAACAAGAAGAGTGCACAAGAAAGAAGAAACCAGAAGAGAGTGAACAAGAAAGAAGAAACCAGAAGAGAGTGCACGAGAAAGAAGAAACCAGAAGAGAGTGCACGAAAAAGAAGAAACCAGAGGAGAGTGCACGAGAAAGAAGAAACCAGAAGAGTGCACGAGAAAGAAGAAACCAGAAGAGAGTGCACGAAAAAGAAGAAACCAGAGGAGAGTGCACGAGAAAGAAGAAACCAGAAGAGTGAACAAGAAAGAAGAAACCAGAAGAGTGCACGAGAAAGAAGAAACCAGAAGAGTGCACGAGAAAGAAGAAACCAGAAGAGTGCACGAGAAAGAAGAAACCAGAAGAGTGCACGAGAAAGAAGAAACCAGAAGAGTGCACGAGAAAGAAGAAAGAAGAAACCAGAAGAGAGTGCACGAAAAAGAAGAAACCAGAGGAGAGTGCACGAGAAAGAAGAAACCAGAAGAGTGCACGAGAAAGAAGAAACCAGAGGAGAGTGCACGAGAAAGAAGAAACCAGAAGAGTGAACAAGAAAGAAGAAACCAGAAGAGTGCACGAGAAAGAAGAAACCAGAAGAGTGAACAAGAAAGAAGAAACCAGAAGAGTGCACGAGAAAGAAGAAACCAGAAGAGTGCACGAGAAAGAAGAAACCAGAAGAGTGCACGAGAAAGAAGAAACCAGAAGAGTGCACGAGAAAGAAGAAACCAGAAGAGTGCACGAGAAAGAAGAAACCAGAAGAGAGTGAACAAGAAAGAAGAAACCAGAAGAGAGCACGTAAGAAGAAACCAGAAGAGTGAACAAGAAAGAAGAAACCAAAGGAGAGTGCACGAGAAAGAAGAAACCAGAAGAGTGCACGAGAAAGAAGAAACCAGAAGAGTGAACAAGAAAGAAGAAACCAGAAGAGTGCACGAGAAAGAAGAAACCAGAAGAGTGAACAAGAAAGAAGAAACCAGAAGAGTGCACGAGAAAGAAGAAACCAGAAGAGTGCACGAGAAAGAAGAAACCAGAAGAGTGCACGAGAAAGAAGAAACCAGAAGAGTGCACGAGAAAGAAGAAACCAGAAGAGTGCACGAGAAAGAAGAAACCAGAAGAGAGTGAACAAGAAAGAAGAAACCAGAAGAGTGCACGTAAGAAGAAAGTACCAGGAGAGTGCACATGAGAAGAAACCAAAGGAGAGTGCACGAGAAAGAAACCAGAAGAGAGTGCACATGAGAAGAAAGTACCAGAAGAGTGCACATGAGAAGAAACCAAAGGAGAGTGCACGAGAAAGAAACCAGAAGAGAGTGCACAAGAAAGAAGAAACCAGAAGAGAGTGCACGAGAAAGAAACCAGAGGAGAGTGCACGAGAGAAAGAAACCAGAGGAGAGTGCACGAGAAAGAAACCAGGAAGTGTACCTTCTGCGCCAGGGCTGAGAACTTGAGTACGTTCAGGGTCTCGTCATACATGGAGGCACACTGGTTTACGTTCACCATCATGCAGGCTTTACCGCGCCCAGAGAAGTAGCCCTGCAGGTAGTGGGTCAGCTTGCTCTCCCTGAAGGGGACGTGCTGCAGCAGCCTGGAGGTGAGATTGATTGATTGAATTTATTTGACAATCAAAATTACATACAATACCCGGTACACACATGTACAGCCATCACATATAATCTAAAATCGTCGTCTAGGATTAAAACACAAAAAAACCTTACGGTTTATTTCCATTGTGGTCCTCACACAATGGAAAATGGACAAGATTACTAGTATCCACCATGCACAAATAAGACATAAATACTAGGGATGTCCGATATTATCGGCCGACCAATATTATCGGCCGATATCGGCAGTAAAATGTGATATCGGAAAATATCGGTATCGGAAAATGGACAAGATTACTAGTATCCACCATGCACAAATAAGACATAAATACTAGGGATGTCCGATATTATCGGCCGACCAATATTATCGGCCGATATCGGCAGTAAAATGTGATATCGGAAAATATCGGTATCGGTTAAAAAAAAAAAAAAAAAAACAATAACAATATTTGTTATATATATATCCAGTGAAATTATTAGTTACCTGAAATTATTCAGTTTTTTGGGGGGGGGGGGGAACCCTGCATATATCGGTATCGGTTGATATCGGTTGATATCGGTATCGGAAATTAAGAGTTGGACAATATCGGAATATCGGTATCGGTAAAAAAGCCAATATCGAGCATCCCTAATAAATACAATACAAAATAAATGCAATAACACAAACAAAAGTCTACAGCACACCCCCATAGATCATCATCCTACGTGACTAAGTCATTTCTTCATATCTTTTTTTAAAAAATTATTTTTGAGACAATCATTTTTATGGACACTGGCAGATTTAAAGACTTCACATAAGTGTTCCCTGCACCCCAGAACAGTTCAGGTCAGCATCTGTGAACACACGCAACACTCTCTCCTAGAACAATAGAAATCAGAGAGAACCCTCAAATCAATGTAAAACCTGTAGAAATGTTTGTGTGAGCTCTTACACCCAAATTAGGTTTTTAATTCTGCTTCAGCCCTTCCAGCAATGCTAGAGAATATAAACCTAATGTGGTCGTAAGAGCTCACACAAACATGCTATGGCCTCATAAGGTTCGTCGTCTATGGAGCAGCCTCGGATTTTATTGGAGGGTTCTCTCTCCGATTTCCATCTTTAGGAGAGAGTGGCGTGTGTTCACAAATACTGACTGAACTGTCCTGGGGTACAGGGAGAACATATATGACTTCTTAAAATAGGTGGTAATTCCCTTGGTAACGCCAGCACTGACATTTACATCCAACGATAAGAAGAGAGAAGGAATTTAACCTTTGCTTTAATTACTTTCATCATGCATGACTAATCACTTGTACATTGTATATTGCACTTTACGGTTACATTTGCACTCTGGTTGGATGCTAAAATAATTTCCGTTGTACTGTATAATGACAACAAATTTGAATCTACGGTAATCATCATCATCTCACTTAGACTGCTGGTTGTGTCGCAGTGCGTTCAGACATTTTCCCAGGATGAGCAGAGACGTGTTGATGTTTCCCGCCTCTTTTAAGCGATCTCCTTTGTTCTGGGTCTTGGCACATCTCTCTGAACCTGCCAGGTCGCACAGACACAGCCTAGTACAGGCAGGAAAAACAAAGAAACATGTATTAAAAATAAATACTGTTTGTGTGTGTGTGTGTGAGGTTACAGCAGCTTGTCATGGGTCTGGCATTGTGTTGTGCAATGTTGGTTGGAGGGACGCACAGATACCACCTTTTCACTGCCAGTATTGCAATCAGTCCTACGCCTTAACCCTTAACTCTGCCGTTGGAAAGAGGAGATTCGGCCCGATCCATAGATGTGCGACTTGGCTATAATAAGGTAATTTATAGGCCTGATATTCTATAATAATATTTCGAATTGCAAGTTTCCGGATGGCAGAATTCAGTACCGAATCTAGACTATCTACGAAACCTTCCGTTTAATCATCTTCCCTTTATTAATTTGCTTAGATTTTGATCTCAAGAAGGTGAACGAGCTCAGTGGCAGTTTTTCATGTCTGGTCATTTTTAGCATGGTGTTATTCACCAGCAAAGATTATAAAAAAAAAAAAAAAAAAAAAAAAAATTGAATTGATATTCTCCTTTGGGTTCATTACAATTTACTCAAGCCTAGTAACAGACAACATTTTTCTGACACTGGAAATACATTCCCTGAGATCCATAGAGGTCCCTAGATACCAATAACATGCAAATGGACCTTGTAGAAGTGGAGCGATCTTCCATTTCCTTATGTATGTTTTTTTTGGCGGATTTTCAGAAAATAGGGCTCAAGAGGTTAAGCATCCGACCGCCAATACAGAGTACCAACCTGTTCCATTACTTTTACCGACTAGTATTAAAAACACTTCTTCAATCAATATCTGAAATGAAAAAGAAAATACTAACGTGTACCGTCTTTCACTATTACTGTATGCACTCGGCTACTAAGGAATCTTGCCTATACAGTATCATTACCTACTATGCACTCAAGACTGTAGCACTCAAGTTCAACACAGTTTCATGAACAATGTTACTGACCCTTAGCTGCCAGAGTTGTACCCTTCCTGCTCACTTGTTGTACAGAACTTGCAAGTCACTTTGGATAAAAGCGTTCCGCTAAATGACTAAATGCAAATGTAAATGTAGTATAGAGTCTAGGGCTGACCCCTATTAATCGATTAGTCGACTAATCGGTCGAAAGGAGCCGTAGTCGACTGGCCAACCTCTTAGTCGAATATAAAAAAAAAAAAAAAAAATCTTATTTTTTCCAAAAGAAAAGAGGCCTAGAAGCGTGGCTAACGCTAATGGCACGCATACCAGAGGCTAACTGCCTACGAAAACAGGCACAGAGGCACTGAAAGAGGATTTCACCCATCTAATGAAGACACTAGACTAGACAAATATCAAGATGTATCCATCAGTGGACCAATTGCATGCTTTTGCAGAGTCGACTCCTTCAGACATTAAGCACCCCCCACAGCCCAAATGGAATGATAAAAAAAAAAAAAAAAAAAATTAAATATTATAATTTCTTTTTTTAAAGTCGACCAATAGTCGACTAACGGCAAATTTTGGCCAATCCTAGTCGACCATCCAAATCCTTAGTCGGGGACAGCCCTAATAGAGTCTATTGGGGAAATACTTGATCTGGCCCGGTATCCTGATATCCAATACCAGTATCAATATGGATGCATCCCTAGATGGTGGTTACATATAAATCATGCCAAAATATAATTTCCCATGCGTCTAAAATGATCGTAAAAACAAAACGAGGTACTGACTCGCTGACATGGACCCTTGGCACCCTGACGTCGTCGACCCGCAGGATGCGAATAGAGAAGATACTGTGGCTGGTGAAAGAAAAGAGAATAAAAGACCATTATTACATGTCAAGGTTAACCCCGTCACTACCACACTACAGATGGTTAACCCTTTCCCCAACACTGTACCTCCTGCTGGAGAGCTGGTTGAGCTTGGTGGAGGAGAAGCTCTGGTTCTTCCTCCCGAGCTTCATCACCTTGTAGGCCTCCTCGGCGTTGTCCACCTGGACCCACCGCAGATCTGACCAGACACACAGACGCACGTTATACACCCACCACAGATCTGACCAGACATGTTATACACCCACCACAGATCTGACCAGACATGTTATACACCCACACAGATCTGACCAGACATGTTATACACCCACCACAGATCTGACCAGACATGTTATACACCCACCACAGATCTGACCAGACATGTTATACACCCACCACAGATCTGACCAGACATGTTATACACCCACCACAGATCTGACCAGACATGTTATACACCCACACACAGATCTGACCAGACATGTTATACACCCACCACAGATCTGACCAGACATGTTATATTATTTATACCCACACAGATCTGACCAGACATGTTATACACCCACCGCAGATCTGACCAGACATGTTATACACCCACCACAGATCTGACCAGACATGTTATACACCCACCACAGATCTGACCAGACATGTTATACACCCACCACAGATCTGACCAGACATGTTATACACCCACCACAGATCTGACCAGACATGTTATACACCCACCACAGATCTGACCAGACATGTTATACACCCACACAGATCTGACCAGACATGTTATACACCCACCACAGATCTGACCAGACATGTTATACACCCACCACAGATCTGACCAGACATGTTATACACCCACACACAGATCTGACCAGACATGTTATACACCCACACACAGATCTGACCAGACATGTGATACACCCACCACAGATCTGACCAGACATGTTATACACCCACCACAGATATGACAAGACATGTTATACACCCACCACAGATCTGACCAGACATGTTATACACCCACCACAGATCTGACAAGACATGTTATACACCCACCACAGATCTGACCAGACATGTTATACACCCACACAGATCTGACCAGACATGTTATACACCCACACACAGATCTGACCAGACATGTTATACACCCACCACAGATCTGACCAGACACACATGTTATACACCCACCACAGATCTGACCAGACATGTTATACACCCACCAGAGATCTGACCAGACACACAGATGCATGTTATACACCAAACACAGATCTGACCAGACACACACATGTTATACACCCAACACAGATCTGACCAGACAGACACACGTGTTATACACCCACCACAGATCTGACCAGACAGACACACATGTTATACACCCACCACAGATCTGACCAGACAGACACACATGTTATACACCCACCACAGATCTGACCAGACAGACACACATGTTATACACCCAACACAGATCCGACCATATACAGCATTTTACAGGCGTGATGTATAATTTAGAAATGTTTTGTAAATCTTCCACAGAAACCCATCTTTAACTGGTCAGTTAACAAAACAGGTGATCCTTCTGTAAAACGCAATGTTCCCCCCTCAACCCATCACCACCATCATCATGTTAAAAGGACAAAATGATGGTGAACGGGAAGGAAAACACTGTTAATTTTCACCATACAGGAGATTATAATCTAATTTTAGATCAGGTAGATAACCATGATATATGTGGTCTGAACTAACGGTGGTATAATTATTATTTGAATAACGACACTATTTAAAGACCGCATATACTGTGTATATATAATAAAATGCATAAATGTGGGCGAAGGGTTTAACCCTTTCACCGCCGCACTACCAAAACGGTTAACCCTTTCACTGCGACAATTAACAGAAGGGTTAAAACCCTCGCACTGCCACACAACTACAGCCGGCGACCGTCGGGTTGTGTGATAGTAAAAGGGTTAACCTTCCGTCGTGTGGCGCAGTGAAAGGGTTTATTAAACGGGTGAACGAGTAAACGAACAACAGACCCTTGACGAAGGAGTTTCCCTTGATGTCCTGGAAGAGGCGCAGGGTGGTCCTCTTCAGCGCGCCGGTGGGCACGGGCTCCAGCAGGTCGTGGATGTTCTCGTTGTAGATCTCGCAGAAGGACACCCACACGGAGAACTTTGTGTGGGCGTCCACCTCCAGACTGACACGTTCCTCCGCTGCCGTCGCCGGCCCCTCCATCTCCAGCGCGCCTGTTGTTAGGAAGTCAAAATTCACTGTCACGCCGGGGGTACAGTATAGAGCTGGTACCAATACATACCGATATTAGTAGGGATGCTCGATATTGGCTTTTTTACCGATACAGATATACCGATATTGTCCAACTCTTAATTTCCGATATCAACCGATACCGATGTATGCAGGGTTTCCCCCGCCAAAAAATGGAATAGGTTCAGGTAATTAACATTACATATCTCTTGTTGTGGAATTAACACAACATTATGCATACTTTTGACAATAAATAAAATCAGAATTTGTTCTTACTTGCTTGCCTGGGTAAATAAATGTTATAAAAAAAAATTAAAAAAAATTAAACAGATACCGATATTTTTCGATATCACATTTGAATGCCAATATCGGACATCCCTAGATATTAGCATTCCTGTTATGGCCGAAACACTATATTACAGATGACGTTATCTGTATAAATAAAACACATTTCTATGATGATACGCTTTGTACATAATATTTTGTACATACTGAAACAATGTTTACATTTCTTTAAAAAAAAAAAAAAAGTTTACTGCTACATGGAGCCTGCATCTATTTTATTGATAATTTCCACCCAATTGTTGCCAGATACAAGCCGAATTGATGTAGGCCAGGGCATATCTCAAAACATTGATTACAGTGAGCTTAGCGTCAAACATGGCCCAAATATATCAGACAAGTATTCAACACTGCATAACGGACGCTATTGGTAGACATGTGAAATTGGTAGACAAGCAATATTGGTAGAGGCAGGTGATCTGGGGGATATAACGTTTCAACTCCGCTTGAGTTCATTTTAACGTTGCTTGCAGCCTCAATACATAACTGCTCAACTGGTATTTAGCCCCCAGGTCAGTGTCTCGGAGAATGGCAAACATTTAACTCTTTCCGTATGGAAAACGAGACCTGTTCAAATCAAACCGGAGGCTCTAATATATCCATCCAAAAGAAAAACAAGCCGAGAACTAAAGAGATCTTGCCTTCAAGGGAGCTCTTGCTGGTGGAACTCATCTGGGAGACGGCACTCTTCTGAGTATCACTCTGTTGAGTATGGAGAGAGAAGGTGGCAAACTATAAGAGCTGCACTAAAGGACCTGCATATTAAAGTCACATTAATACAAACTATAAGAGCTGCACTAAAGGACCTGCATATTAAAGTCACATTAATACAAACAATAAGAGCTGCACTAAAGGACCTGCATATTAAAGTCACATTAATACAAACTATAAGAGCTGCACTAAAGAACCTGCATATTAAAGTCACATGAATACAAACAATAAGAGCTGCACTAAAGGACCTGCATATTAAAATCACATTAATACAAACTATAAGAGCTGCACTAAATAACCTGCATATTAAAGTCACATTAATACAAACAATAAGAGCTGCACTAAATAACCTGCATATTAAAGTCACATTAATACAAACAATAAGAGCTGCACTAAAGGACCTACATATTAAAGTCACATTAATACAAACAATAAGAGCTGCACTAAATAACCTACATATTAAAGTCACATTAATACAAACTATAAGAGCTGCACTAAAGAACCTGCATATTAAAGTCACATTAATACAAACTATAAGAGCTGCACTAAAGGACCTGCATATTAAAGTCACATTAATACAAACAATAAGAGCTGCACTAAAGGACCTGCATATTAAAGTCACATGAATACAAACTATAAGAGCTGCACTAAAGAACCTGCATATTAAAGTCACATTAATACAAACTATAAGAGCTGCACTAAAGGACCTGCATATTAAAGTCACATTAATACAAACTATAAGAGCTGCACTAAATAACCTGCATATTAAAGTCACATGAATACAAACTATAAGAGCTGCACTAAAGGACCTGCATATTAAAGTCACATTAATACAAACTATAAGAGCTGCACTAAAGGACCTGCATATTAAAGTCACATGAATACAAACTATAAGAGCTGCACTAAAGGACCTGCATATTAAAGTCACATTAATACAAACTATAAGAGCTGCACTAAAGAACCTGCATATTAAAGTCACATTAATACAAACTATAAGAGCTGCACTAAAGAACCTGCATATTAAAGTCACATTAATACAAACTATAAGAGCTGCACTAAAGGACCTGCATATTAAAGTCACATTAATACAAACAATAAGAGCTGCACTAAATAACCTGCATATTAAAGTCACATTAATACAAACTATAAGAGCTGCACTAAAGGACCTGCATATTAAAGTCACATTAATACAAACTATAAGAGCTGCACTAAAGGACCTGCATATTAAAGTCACATGAATACAAACTATAAGAGCTGCACTAAATAACCTGCATATTAAAGTCACATTAATACAAACTATAAGAGCTGCACTAAAGGACCTGCATATTAAAGTCACATTAATACAAACTATAAGAGCTGCACTAAAGGACCTGCATATTAAAGTCACATTAATACAAACTATAAGAGCTGCACTAAAGGACCTGCATATTAAAGTCACATTAATACAAACTATAAGAGCTGCACTAAATAACCTACATATTAAAGTCACATGAATACAAACTATAAGAGCTGCACTAAATAACCTGCATATTAAAGTCACATGAATACAAACTATAAGAGCTGCACTAAAGGACCTGCATATTAAAGTCACATTAATACAAACTATAAGAGCTGCACTAAAGGACCTGCATATTAAAGTCACATGAATACAAACTATAAGAGCTGCACTAAATAACCTGCATATTAAAGTCACATTAATACAAACTATAAGAGCTGCACTAAATAACCTGCATATTAAAGTCACATGAATACAAACTATAAGAGCTGCACTAAAGGACCTGCATATTAAAGTCACATTAATACAAACTATAAGAGCAGAGCTGCACTAAAGGACCTGGATATTAAAGTCACATTAATACAAACAATAAGAGCTGCACTAAAGGACCTGCATATTAAAGTCACATTAATACAAACTATAAGAGCTGCACTAAAGAACCTGCATATTAAAGTCACATTAATACAAACAATAAGAGCTGCACTAAAGGACCTGCATATTAAAGTCACATTAATACAAACTATAAGAGCTGCACTAAATAACCTGCATATTAAAGTCACATTAATACAAACTATAAGAGCTGCACTAAATAACCTGCATATTAAAGTCACATTAATACAAACTATAAGAGCTGCACTAAAGGACCTGCATATTAAAGTCACATTAATACAAACTATAAGAGCTGCACTAAAGGACCTGCATATTAAAGTCACATTAATACAAACTATAAGAGCTGCACTAAAGGACCTGCATATTAAAGTCACATTAATACAAACTATAAGAGCTGCACTAAAGGACCTGCATATTAAAGTCACATTAATACAAACTATAAGAGCTGCACTAAAGGACCTGCATATTAAAATCACATTAATACCCACAGAAAGATATAACCCCACCGTATCACAGTGGCAAGCACCCTACCGGTAACAGTTATGCAATTGAACCATTAGCGGTGTTCCTCAGACGACAAAGACTGTCTGACAATTATCGTACATGATAACAGTCTTATCGGGGATGCACCGATACTGGTATGGGATATCAGCATCGGATATTTTCCCCAAAACTAAAGTCTGATAACAATAAGCATATAACATGCTATAAATCAAAGCGACTTGGTTTGCTGCATGTGTATATCATTTTTGGCCAATGACCGCAAACTGATGGTATTTGTTTAAAATTTAACTGTAGACGATAATCGGCATGAACACGCGCGCACACACTTGACCTCCATGCCAAAGTTGAGCCTCCTAGGGTGAAAGCTGTGGCCGCTAGAGAGTGGAGACATTGTTGTGGACCAAACAACAGAGTGACATATAATTCATTGTATTTGTAAAGCGCTTCTCAGGAACCCGAAGTCGCTGGTCGCAGCTAGGGCTGAGCCCAAACATTCGTTATGTTGGCATTCGAATTCTAAATCAACATTCAAATTTTATCTTTTTTATTCATTTTTTTTTTTTTAATAAATTCTATTCATTCATTCTGTTTAAACCAATGGGGGTTTTCTTCACAGTTGCAGATAAAGATTAGGCTACACTAATATTATAGTATTAAAATAAACTGATTAGTTATATTCATTAGAAAGTTAATTTAGTTGGGCTGGGGCTTCTCCCTGGGCTGGGTCTGGAAAGTTGATTTAATAAAAGAAAGACTAATTTATTCAGATTAATCACTTTATTCAAATTGAGGATTTAGTTTGAGGATATATATAAAAAATAATAATAATTAAAAAAAAACGATTAAAAAAATATATTATTAAAAACGAAGGTTCGAACGTCCGTTCGAAAAACCCTGACGAAGTTCGAATCCCAAAAGCAGGCTTCGGGGACAGCCTTAGTCACAGCTAATCCAGGTGGTGAGCTACCTCTTTGAGTTGTCTGAAGAGTTTCCTCTTGCTGATGGCCTCCTCAGCCTGCTGCTCCTTAGTGAGCTTGATGAAGTCCCTGCAGCGCTGTGGCTTGATGCTCATGTGAGTGTAGACGCGCTCCGCTATGCTGCTGAAGATCACGTTCAGAGACCTGGGCAGGATCCCCACATCCGCATCTGGACCTGGTGAACAGGACAACACTTATTATTATTATTATTATTATTACTATGCCATACAAAGTGGTTAGGAGTTTGTCCTGGCACGCTCGCGGCTAGGCCTGTCCTCGACTAGGACTTTGTTGACAAGAGTTAATTTCAATGACAGATCTGTCAAATTGTGTTTCCCACATGCAGTCATGTAGAAGGACCCATTAAAATGTTTGCCAAGTAAGTACAGATCAGTCACATTTCAGTGACTTTTTCCTGTCTAATTTGAATGAAAGTCAATGAAGAAATCGGACAGGAAAAAAAAGTCAATGAAATTGCACAGATGTACTTATAGTAAGAGTTTTTTTGCCTTTATCATTTGCTCCCATCCCCCAATTTAGTCATTATGCCAATTCCCTACCTGGGCTTTGGGCTGCCCTACTGTCGGTCTGGGGAGAGTGTAGACTACTGCATGCTGCCAGTCTGGGGAGGGTGTAGACTACCACATAATGCCCTATTGTCTGTCTGGGGAGGGTGTAGACCAGTGGTGCCAAACCAGTCGATCGTGATCGACAGGTAGATCGCGGGCTGATTTCAAGTAGATCTCGATTAATAAAATTAGATAATAAAAAAAAAAAAAAATCAAAATTAACTCTGCCTCTCCTTGTTAACTACAACAAGCAATGCTGTTTGTTATTTAAGATGAAGTCGGACTCGGCACTGACAGATTTGTGTTCATTATGCTGCTTTTATAAAGCCTCAAATGACGGCTTACAATATACAATTTTGGCTGGTAGCTCTCGGCTAGGTGGTAAATTAAAAAGTAGATATTGGTTCAAAAAAGGCTGGGCACCCCTGGTGTAGACTGTAGACTACCACATAATGCCCTATTGTCTGTCTGGGGAGGGTGTAGACTACCACATGCTGCCTTACCGTCAGTCTGGGGAGGGTGTAGACTACCACATAATGCCCTAGTGTCTGTCTGGGGAGGGTGTAGACTACCACATGCTGCCCTATTGTCTGTCTGGGGAGGGTGTAGACTACCACATGCTGCCCTACTGTCGGTCTGGGGAGGGTGTAGACTACCACATAATGCCCTATTGTCTGTCTGGGGAGGGTGTAGACTACCACATGCTGCCCTACTGTTAGTCTGGGGAGGGTGTAGACTACCACATGCTGCCCTACTGTCTGTCTGGGGAGGGTGTAGACTACCACATGCTGCCCTACTGTTGGTCTGGGGAGGGTGCAGACTACCACATGCTGGCCTACAGTCTGTCTGGGGAGGGTGTAGACTACCACACAATGCCCTACTGTTGGTCTGGGGAGGGTGTAGACTACCACACATGCTGCCCTACTGTCGGTCTGGGGAGGGTGTAGACTACCACATGCTGCCCTACTGTCAGTCTGGGGAGGGTGTAGACTACCACATAATGCCCTATTGTCTGTCTGGGGAGGGTGTAGACTACCACATGCTGCCCTACCATCGGTCTGGTGAGGGTGTAGACTACCACATGCTGCCTTACCGTCGGTCTGGGGAGGTGGTAGACTACCACATGCTGCCTTACCGTCGGTCTGGGGAGGTGGTAGACTAGTACCACATGTTGCCCTACCATCAGTCTGGGGAGGGTGTAGACTACATGCTGCCCTACCGTCAGTCTGGGGAGGGTGTAGACTATCACATGATGCCCTACTGTCGGTCTGGGGAGAGTGTAGACTACCACATGCTGCACTACCGTCAAACTGGGGAGGGTGTAGACTACCACATGCTGCCTTACCGTTGGTCTGGGGAGGGTGTAGACTACCACATGCTGCCTTACCGTCAGTCTGGGGAGGGTGTAGACTACCACATGCTGCCCTACCGTCGGTCTCAGTTTGCTTTGTGCTCGCGAACTTGAGCACAGTTTTCAATAAATACACAAAAACAAAACAGTTGAACTGACCTAGAAATGTGAATGTCTTCCCAGAGTTGGTGACGCCGTAGGTGAAGACTAGAGAGTTGTCACCGTCCAGGACGTCTTTGACCAGACTATTCATGGTGCCCTCGAACAGCTCTTTCTGGCTGGTCCTTGGTCCGTACACCTGTGTGGAGTTCAAACCGGAGACAGGAGGAGGAATCACTTGCTAGTTTTGATGGGAAAATCTGTTAACGCTGAAGACGGCAGCAACAACAAAAACTATTAGCTATGAAATTAAATAAAAATATGAAAAAAAAAAAAAAAAAAAAGTTCTGGATTGATTGCATTTCTCCAACCAATCACAGTCGTCTAGGGTGGGTGTTGTGAAGGGCCAGATTAAACCGAATATATATATTTATTATATATATATATTTAATTGTATTTGTATATTCTCTAATATTCCTTGATATCCCTTGTATATTCCTTGTACAATATGCATTGAATATCCATTCTAGCCTACTGAACATCCCATAATAGTCTCCATTCTACTATTGGTCGAGACCTTGGTGCCAGGCTGCCATACCTCCCAGACCCAGTTCAAACGTACCGCTCAACATGTACGAACAAGTCCTAGTTCCGCGTAGGAATCTGGCTACCGCACCACTAATGGGACTATTTGTTCATAGTGCGTATATATACTGCGCTACTAAAGTAGGACTTCCTTTTCAGTCCAGTTTCTTACCCTCCAATAGAGTCACAGACGTAAAGCCTCCCCGCGACGCCACGTGTGGGAGTAAGGCCAAGTTCGGCTTACTATCGGTATTGAGACATCGTGTATATTAATATTTGAATAGTCATATTTGGCACTATATCGTCGAGTTGGACGTAGTCTATTAAGCTAATAATAGTCTGTTAATATATAGTGCTTCGTGCGGTGAGAATACTACCGTAGTCAGTACCCCATCGTTTCTGGCAGAGAACTGGCTGCTTATCCAGGGTGGTTGACACCACGTGAAGCTGCACCCGAGGAGCCCCAGAGCCGACGAGCGAGTGGACCTGTATACCGGATTATTCTACCGACGACAGCCCGCCTTCCCCGGCACGGATTATGCTTTGTATACGTTGATTATTCCATGGATAAAGACCCCTGACACTGCCGTGTGTTGGAACCCCCCCCCCTGGAGAGGACGCAAGGTGAGGAGACGCTCTGCAAGACGAGGTCGCTTCACGTCTCTCCCCCGTGGACCGGAGAGAGCCGGCTCACAGAGAGTCCACCTGCTTTCATCTGTGGTCCAAGGATCGCCGGCGCATTGAACGGCACTACAGTGGGTTCACCTGGGATACCCTTGGCCGGATGAGGCAGCCGGATTCTACCCCCCCCCCCCCTTCCTACTCCTGTCGGCTTACAAGCGACCGGATTAACCCCCCCTAGTGTATCCAGCCTATAATCATTAAAGTATCATTGCTGTTATTCCTTAAACTATTCCAGGTCGTATATGTACCACCTGCGCCTTCAGAGATTGGACATTCTCTATTGATATACTGACGAATACTCTTGCCATAAAAGTGCATACTAATTCCCATTCATAAATGTGATTGATTTGATTAAGTGCTTGCTCTACACACCATCGCTGTGTAGAAATAAAGACCTATTTCTAATTCGTACATTTGTGTTGGATCCGTTTCATCTACGTGACAGTGTTCATCATAATATATTTATGCCGAGTACTGGGTGGCCGAATATTAAGTACAAAGGTAGTGGTAGTAAGTATCATATCTAGTAATACAGTCAGGGAATTGTACCCCTCAGTTACAGTGGGGCTAAGGTGGTCCTTGACATGGAGGTTTTAGAACCACTGGGTTAGGGTTCCAAAAATCTGAATTATCCCTTTAACACATTGATTGCCAAAAAACGTAGATCTACGTTTCTGTCGCGGTATTTCTTTTATTCGCCATTGCCATTCATAATTCAGCGGGGCACCTTGTGCATACTGTTCCGAGTGTGTCAGACGGTCTTATACCGCCCTCTAACGCCTTCTGGCATTATTGCACCTTGTTAGAAACGGGTTAGTTTATTTTCCCTACCGAGCTGCGGCGTGGGGGCGGGTCCTAAACACTGGCAAAACACACGCTTGTAGGGATGGTTTGGACTACTGACCCCGCCCGCATGTTGAAGTGAAATCGGTCTAAATCACATTGCATGCGTGCACGACGAAGGATAATGATGATCTATCGTTGATTTCAGGGAGATCCGATAATCAGGCGAAAAATGACAATGTGTTTATTGAATTACACAAAAACGCTATTTCCGTGTCTTTTCCCTGGAATTGCTCAGAAGCGGCCGGACTAGGGCTGCAACGATGAGTCGACATAATCAATGACGTCGATCATAAAAACTCGTCAACGCCGAATTGTTGCGTCGATGCGGCGTATTCATTTTTTTTTCTTTTTGCACTATCTTTGTGAAAGTGGCTTCTCAGCTCTGGTCCAGCTGAAGACAAAGCAGAGGAACAGATTGGACATTGAGCATGACCTCAGAGTTGCTTTGTCTACCATCATCACCCCAGACTTTGAGACTCTTGTCAGGAGCAAACAACATCCCCAGTTATCCCACTAGTTCCCTGGGATGTTAAGCTAAGAAGTCGGCTAAGAAGGATATATTATTTATTATTATTTTATTTCATTGTGTTTTTAGCCCTAGTTGCACTTTTGTTGCACCCCCAGTTATCCCATTAGTTCCCCCAAACTTACTGTCGGTCTGTTATGTTAAGCTAAGAAGTCTGCTAAGAGCCCGGAAAAGGAGCCGCGCCCACAGGAAGCAGAGAGGAGGGTGTGACAGAAATAATCGTTAGATTAGTCGACTAATCGAAGAAATAATCGACAGATTAGTCGACTACCAAAATAATCGTTAGTTGCAGCCCTAGGCCGGACTATGTTCATATTCAAAACTGTATAAAACGGAAATGTACGGATGAAAAAATAATCTGTTTTTGCACATTGACCAGAAGCAGCTCACTGAGACTCGAGGGTGTTATTACACCCATAGCGCTACTATAAAATATAGGTTTAGCTCTACAAACTACAACTACGCTTACATGGGTTTAATGGACGGCAAGGAAGGGGTCACTTCCCGGAAGGGGCGTGGCACTCAATGTGTTAAATACATCCATGACATGTTCACAATCTGTACATCGCTTTGGATAAAAGAGTCAGCTAAATTGTAATCCAAATGTTATAATCAATCAAATCAACTAGTAGGATATTAAAAAAAATTCTTCTAATACTGAAAAACCTTTGGCATGAACATGTTATGATACAACTATTATGAAACAAAAGCCCATCTCTAACAAATTAAGTGCAAGTTTCCCTTAAATGTTGAACTCAATGAGCTGAACGTGAACCAACACCAACCTGTGAGAACTGAAAGCGCTGTCCAGTCTGAAGAGCTGACTTGTCACTGAGCCTGGCTGACAGGGAGGAACTGGGGGCCTTGAGCAGCACCATGTTGGGGGGCTCGATGGTAACGCAGTCCTAAAACACACACACACACATATAGGACAATATGTTTTCCTTCATGACAGATTATGCCTCTAACTTTCTGTGCCAAATCACAGGGTGATCGGCCCTATAGTTTGTGAGATAATGCGCAGATTTCACACAAACTAGTAAACACACTCACCCACACACACAGACGCTACCAAATTCATAATGTCCTCAGATACCCATGTCCTACCATGGACATAATGATATCTACACACTACTATCAATTTTACTAAACGTAGATTTTGTCTGGCAGTTATTGGTCAGAATCAGAAACCAATTCCACTCTTGGAAAAACCTTGACAAATAGGCATTATAAGTAGAACAAGGAATTTGATCACAGTAGTTAGCATGTCCAGGGAGGTTAAGATAGGAAACCAAGATGATGGCAAAATGACATGTGCCATTTAGGATAGGGTAAGGTAGGATAGGGTAGGGTAGGACAAGCACTTGGGGTTTTTCTCTGCAACTAGGCCTCCCTTAACACTTTCAGAGCCCTTGCTTAACCTTGATTTACCGGTTGAATGCCCACCATCCACTTCAATGTTAGCGTTAAAAACGCCTAATCTATGTTTTAAATTGTGTCTAATCTATGGTATATGTGTACGTATGCACGCTAGAGACGCGAGCTGAAAAATCGATTCTCCGATTTCCTCATCAGCGATTGCGCACACACATAGGGCAAACACTGAGATCTCAGCGAATACAACTCTGATTATCCCAAGACTGGTAAAATAGATTCCTTACCTCAGATCAGATGTTCCCCAAAAAGATCATTCCAATTCCTGATCGCCATTCCAAATATCGATCACGCTTATCTAAGCGACTGACCTGCAGTTACACAGGGATAGACGATAGGGGGCGCTTTTTTCCATTCTGAGCTGCTGGAGGAGCTGCTGTACCAACGGGAGACTCGGTTGATGAAATATGAAATCAGATCGCTAATAAACAAATAAAACTATATTTGTCGTCGTGGGCACTGAAAGTGTTAAAAAGGAAAAACAGCCATAATAAGCAAAAGGATAAATTGCGATTATGAATAACCCTGAGAAAACCCATGGCAGTCAGATAGGTTGTTGAGGGCAGAACAGAATGATTAAGTAGGGCTGGGCAAGTGGGCGGCTAGGTGACGCTAGGATTCGCGTGTTCGAATCCAGCTCTCCACATTGTTTTCAGTTTAGCTGGTCGTCCGCAGTAATACACATTGGCCGTATTACGGGGAGGGAAAACTGAAGGGTGGGGATCGAACGTTGTGAACAAGCGACTCCTACAAGTCGGTTGGTGCGCCTGCGCAGTAGAATCAGGAAGTGTCGGGGGCAGCGTGAGCCTCCCACGCGTTACTCCTCGACACAGAGATCGAGCTGCGCAGGTGAAAAGATGCGACTGCTGTTACCTCAAGTACCGGAGGGGACTTGTGCTATGTATGACTTAGTCCACATTGCAGCCGGCTTGTGGGAGGCAAGAAACAGCGTTCGTGACAGGGGAGGGTTGAATTGGATGATACGAAATTGGGATGGGAGAAAAATATAGAAAAATGGGAGAAAAAGTGGATCAAAAAAAAAGTAGGGCTGGGCAAATAATCAAATTATATTTTGGCTTCCAACAATTATGAAAACAAGATAAGTCGACTTTAGCCGGGTCATGTTTTTGAACTAGGTCATTTTTATCCAGGTCATGCCTTTTAGTGTTTTAGTTTTCCAGCTGAATTATATTTTAAAATGTAATCCATTGTTAACCCTTTCACTACCGCACTAGACAGTAGTGTTGATATAAATGCAAGATTTCCAAAGTCAATGAGTAGTCGTGTTAAATAATAGTGATGATTTTTGCCATAAGCGAGCAGCACTACAATTCAGGTGGTATTTTTCCGTCGTACCTGTGCCTCTCCATCGTCGCTCTCTGCTGCCGTGAGTGGCCGGATGCGCAGGTACACTTGCAGGTGTTCCTTCTCCCCCAGGAGAGCGTTCTGCAGGACATTCAGGTGAAGCCCACAACCAGAGTGAAGGATTGATTGATTGATTTTATTTATGGATCCCAAAGACACAACAAATCCAAGGGATGACATGCAAAAGTGACAACACTTATTTCCAGCATGGTCCCCGATGTAACTTCTGACCAAAGGATACATAATACAAATAACATAATAAAAACACATGAAGCAAAATACAAAATCCAATACAACAAATCCATATTCTAAAAACAAGTCAATATCATCCTGACCAAATACCATAAAATAGCGCATTTCTTATACCATAATTAAAACAACAATACATGTATGACCCGACAGCTATCCGGCCACTTTACCCCAGAGATATGAGCGAACCTGACCTTTAAATATTCCTCTCTAGAACCTGACAGTTTTATCCTAAGTTCCACATTGAGATACCGGTGTAGAAAAATTTGCTCCGAGACATTTTTTACTTGACCCGCGGCACCTTACAAGAGCGAATACTGGCCCTGGTATCGTGCCCATGCTGCGTATGGAATAGGGATGGGCATGAGTAATCACTCGTAGCTATGAGAATTTTTTTTTAACAAGTATCGAAATTATAAATTTTTATGAAATTTTTATTATATATATATTTTTTTACATATCTTTTCACATGTATGTGTACGATTATAACCGTTTGTTGGTTTCCTTAAACATATATACGTGAATTAACAAAAATAAGTAAAACATTTTAATAATTTCTTTTTGAAAATAATCAAATATATATATATATATATTTTTTTTTCCCTTTTCGAGTAATACACGATCAATAGAGTATAGCATGCGATCAATCGATCTGGATTTTGCTTTAGAATGCCCATCCTAGTATGGACCATATTGATCCGATACTTCAGATAGCTTGGGCCTTGGGGCTGTACTATTTACTAACTACAGTATTGAACATGTGGTTCAGTTTCACCTGTTCAACCCTGAGGTGCACTGGTAGCAGTCCCACCTTTATGAATTCGGCACTTCCTACATGCGTTCTGGGAGGCACACCTAGTATGTACCGAATAGTGTTTGTTTTGCATCACCTGGGCCCTCATTTATCAATGGTGCGTACGCACAGATATGTGCGTAACCCGTGCGTACGATAATTTCTAAGCAAAGTGTGGGACTTATCAATTTGAACGTGTGCTTGACTTTGTGCGTATATCTCTACGCACAGCTCAGACCATGCGTACCTGGCGCCCAGCGGTAGAATATGAAGACTGCAACGTGGCAATAAGCTTTCGTGCATTAGTTTGACCGACGTGTTCGGTATGACATGTAATTCATTATAGTTAATTGTAAAATAGCGACAGTAGTGTAATTATTGTCAAACCCTATAAATAGCATTTGGAATAAGTCTTTCTTTCCGAATAAATGCAGCATAGTTTATATATAGCGTTATAGGAATACTACGGGCCCGGGGTGCACTGCCTGCACTCCGCGGGGAACTGTTTTCAGAGATAGGACAATCTATTTGCTGAGAGAACATAATATTAACTAGAGTCCGCTACCCGAGACACATTCTCCTAGATTTGTACCGCAAATTGGGACCCAAATTAAGTGTGGAACAAAACACACATGTCATCCCCATGCACATTCAAGTCCTCTAGTCTCCACTCTCCACCCACGGGTCTTTGGCCACCGGCATGGTCCATCGTGATATATTGGAAATGGATCGAGCAATAGACTCGTACCACCCATGTAGCTGTCAAAGCTCCATCACAAATTATGTGAATAGAAAGGGAATCCACTCAGTTAATGTTGCGATGTGCATTTGGCTGATACATGTCGTTGCTGGTGACCGGGAGGAAGGCACGCATTGTATTGAATTCAATAGTAATGTTATTACTGGGGTATCTGTAATTAAAATATCGCTTAAATGCAGGTGGTTGGGGTTATCCACTGATGCCATAGTTAATGACTCTGACCAACCCAACGAACGACCCAACAGGAGTGCAATTATAACGGGCTCACGCGCGAACAAGAGTCCAATACAGGAACTTGAGTTTGCCTGCACTTGGATAAAATGTTGGCAGCACTATATACTAGGGATGGGTACCGAATTCGGTACTTTTGAGGCACCGAACCGAAACACGTCGGTACTACCGAGTATCGAATCAAGTGAGAAACCGGAAAAAAAAAAAATTACTTTTTTCTTTTCATGTCAACGTTCACACGCACAATATATGCTTACCTAGGATTTGACTTGATTCAACAACAAAGCAGTCGGAGCAATGACAAGCCGAAAACTGTCGAAATTGTAGTTATTTGAAGTTTGGATTTTTTTTTACGACTGAGGTAGGTAAATTAAATTTCTTGAGACTAAAGTACCGGAAAAAGGTACCGTTGGGTACCGGTATCGATTCACAGGTACCGGTACCGGTTCAAATGTGAAGAGGTACCCATCCCTACTATGATACCCATTAAAACAGTAATTTGAATAATAGAAGCCTACTTTGCTGGAACAATTCATTTCAAACGTATACAGTGAGTGTGTGTGCTTACGCGTTGAGGCTCGCTAAGCCTTAATCCATGCACTATTTTTACCTCCGCCTGACTCGCCTGAGTAACGCCCCGTTGATGACGGACACGGTGGAATGTTGGTTCTGCTTAAATGGGTGTAAACGTGGGCTGGTTCGCCAGAGAGCACCAAGGTTCAGAGGCTCCAGAACGGAGCTGGAGCATGAACCGGAGCCCTGCCGGTGTAAAAGGGGTATCTGAGAACCAATGGCATAAGAACTACGGTAGAACATTTCCTGATCAACTTACCGGGAATATCCAAAACATAATATAATTCTCGCCCAGAACGTCAGGACTCCAGACAAATCCTATATATTTTACAGACAGTGACGGGTGAAACAACGCTTGTACACACAGAGACAGTAACCCATGGTTGTTGCATGGGGCATGTTTTCTGGTTTATAATTAGGCTACCTATCCTGTGAAATAATTCTATGACAAATCCACACAGGCTTTCAGTCTCCAACTCACCGTCAACAGGCTACAGGCTACAGGATGATATGAAAACATATTCGCTCAAAAGGGAATACCTTAAAGATCCCCTCCAGATGTATTTTAAACCCATTTATTGAATGACAATTTGTATATGTTTTTTCCAACACATTGCATTGTTTTCCATGTAGCTAAAGGCTAATGGTTCTCTGGCCTCCATATGGAGAGCTGTTCACAGGTAAGTTAGTAGCAACAATACTATCAACATAGCTAGCTGAATTAATTGAAATGGGGGACCCTGATGTAAACAAGACGAAAGTCTTTCTCTGGTCTGCATCCCCTTAACAATTGTGTGTATTGAGCCGTACTGTATTGTACCCATTCTGCAATCTCCTAATAAAATGTTTAATCAATCGATCGACAGCCTTAATATTATACATCTTCTATGACCTGCATGGCAAAGCCATCGTGTCACAGATTATTACGTGGCTCCGTTTGAGGAAAAGCGGAAGCCAGTATGCAAACAGTGCTGGGATTTATAAACATTGCACTTTACAAAACGACCGACTGAATAATATTGCAACATCGACCATGATAGTCTAAGTGTAATAATGACAAAGCCAACAAAGGAATGTCACGTCTTAATTTAAGTTGCGAACGATTGGCGAGCATTTGTTTTCTGGCAGTTGAGCGTATACTCTTTTTGTATCACAAACAGTACTGTATTTGTAAATCTGGTATGTCACAAATGTATAGATGTAGCAGCACTGTCTATCTGTATGTCATGTATGTTATGATGAATTGAAAATGGGGGACCCTGATGTAAACAAGACGAAAGTCTTTCTCTGGTCTGCATCCCCTTAACAATTGTGTGTATTGAGCCGTACTGGTATTGGACCCATTCTGCAATCTGTTAAATAAAATGTTCAATCAATCGATCGATCGATCAACGGTACCTGTGGATCTGCCAGTCCCAACTCCCGGCCCAGGTCTTTCTTCAAATCCTCCACGTTCACATTATAGTCAATCACATTGCTGTTCAAACATGACTCCATCATCCTGTGAATGAATGAAAACTTTATTTAACAAGATTGCAGAATGGGTACAATACACAGTACAGTTCAATACACACAATTGTTAAGGGGATGCAGACCAGAGAAAGACTTTCGTCTTGTTTACATCAGGGTCCCCCATTTAGTGGGCATTTCATTGATTGATTGAAAAGGTTATTATCAGATTGCAGAATGGGTACAGTACAGTACAGCTCAATACATACAATTGTTAAGGGGTTGCAGACCAGAGAAAGACTTTCGTCTTGTTTACATCAGGGTCCCCCATTTTCAATTCATCATAACATATGACACACACATGACATACAGATAGACAGTACTGCTACATCTATACATTTGACATATCAGATTTGCAAATACAGTACGGTTTGTGATACAAAAGTGTCCAGAAAAAAGTGTATATACATTTGACGTAGAAACTGTACATTGGAGGTGGGGGGGGGGGCAGAGGGTCGGTAGTGTTGTTAACGTTAACTCACGTTAGCCAAAAGCACATAAGTTGGCTAGCTCTATTGACGACGTATGTATGCATTACATATCATATCATAATAATAATAATAATACAGCCGGGAACCCGGAAGCTGGCAGTGTGGCCCTCTCTGTCAAATTTGACACCAACAAATACATTTGACGCGAAATAATTTAATATAAGCAGAACTCGCAAAACATCCATTCGTTTTCAGAAGAGAAGAAACTTACTCGACAACGTGACGTTATCTCGAAAACATTTGGATCCGAAACAGAGTGGTTTGTTTGTTGTTCGTGCCGCGTCCGACATGTAAGTAGTAACAGCTCGTCTTCAGAACAGCCGCGGTCTCGTTTAAAATATCGGACCAATGGGACGAGGAGGAGGGGTTCTTCGTCGTCTTCTTTTATTCTGACAAAACGAGACACGGTTAGAGAGCACTGCTGCCCCCTCCGGTTGGATACGACAATGCCTGTGTTTAGAATGATGGAGAGATTGATTGATTGATTGATTGATTGATTGATTGATTGATTGATTGATTGATTGATTGATTGATTGATTGATTGATTGATTGATTGATTGATTGATTGATTGATTGAAAACTTTATTAACAGATTGCAGAATGGGTACAGTACAGCTCAATACACACAATTGTTAAGGGGATGCAGACCAGAGAAAGACTTTCGTCTTGTTCACATCAGGCTCCCCCATTTTCAATTCAAATCAAATAAAATTTATTTGTAAGGCCCGACAACACACGTTAATGTCCCCATGGGCCGGACACGTCTTCTTTAAACAAGTCAAGAAGAAACATCACAATAAGTCAAGAAACAAAACAAGAACACCATAAGGTCCAACCAATTTAAAATAAATGCAAAATAAATTAATGCAATGCAACACTCCCAGAGATACCCCACGCGAAGGTAAGGAAAAACTCACTAAAACCTAGCAATAGGAAAAAATGCACCACAGGCAATGTGGAGGAGAGAAACCTTAGAAGGGCCAATTCAAGGGGGGATCTCCCTTCTTAGATGTCGGTGATAGTAGTGTTGCAGACGGACAGTTGGTAAGCATGCACTCATGTGTGTAGTGAAACACAGATGAGTGCATTCAAATAGCAACTGAACATTTAGAAAAATGTAAGATAGAGCTGATAGCGATAGCAACTGAACATTTTGAAAGATTAAAGATAGAGCTGATAGCGGATCTATTTGAGGCACAGGGGCGGCGCAAAGAGACATACACGACATACAGATAGACAGTACTGCTACATCTATACATTTATGTCATACCAGATTTGCAAATACAGTACTGTTTCCGAAAGACAAGTACTGTACAGTATGACACATGGATGGATGTACCTGTTCAAAACCAGGTTTCTTAATTGATCCCCTTGGGGAAATGCAAGTCAAAATGCACACAATTAAATGAGGGCTTTCCCTCAATGGTCTTTTAAGTTTTAAAGGTTTAATGAATGAATTAACCCTCCAACCTCCCTCAAAAAATGACTCAATCTGTATCCCTTGTCACATCAACACAACGTGAGATTTGCTCAAAGGGAATTCCTTAAAGACAACCCCCAGATTGATGCATGATATTTAGTAGGAATTCCAAGTCGGTAGCTTATATTCTTTCAAGACATCTACTCAGCTTTCTGTATATGAAGCTAAAGGTTGGTGGAAACAAACTGTATTTAAACTATATCAATCTGATCCCTTTCCAAACCCAGGACTACATTTCTCTTTCATTCCAAGGGTGGAGATTGGAACATATTTGAGTTAGTCACCTAGTAAAAGTGAGATAATTGACAATATCAAAACATACTAGGGCTGTTTTATATCATTATAGTAGAAAGCATTGCATTGCACGTGTCCAGAGTTAATTATATATATAGATTTTTTTACATTGTTTACACTGCTTTTTTATTCTATTTTATTTTTACTCCTCCACTGTACTATATGTCACCTGTACCATGTCTTATACTACCTGTACCCCCCCCCCCTCCCCCATGCTGCTATGATGCCTGAATTTCCCCAAGGGGATCAATAAATGAATAGCTTATCTTATTCATCATAGCTTAAAATGACAAGAGCAGCTACAGTAGCTAAGTTAATAATATGCTCAAGTCACCAACAGTGTGTTTATGAGCTTTTGAAAAGCAAAGTGCATGTTTTTCACAAAATGAAGCAATGAGACACTAGACGATTGCATGTATGTGTGAAAAACATGATAATTGAGTGTCCCTGTCCTTTACAGTTAGCTGGCTAGGAGAACTGAAAATAACGTGAGACCTAGCTATAGTTACCTGGAGAGTTTTAACTATCTCACCCATTAAATAAGGCTATACCATTACTAAACAGTAGCTTTTATGCTCTACTTACCACTGTATTTCTTTCTTTTATGTTTAGTATGGTTTTGTCAATATTCAAATGTACAGTTTTGCTTAGTTGTACAGTGTTCCCCACCCACCCAACCACCTCCAATATACAGACCCCCCACCCACCCAACCCCACCCCACCTACCCAACCTCCCCCAATGTACAGTTTTTACGTCAAGTGTATATACTCTCTTTTCTGGACTCTTTTTGTATCACAAACAGTACTGTACAACTGTACAAGCAAAACTGTACATTGGAATATCGACGAAACCATACTTGGTTCCAAGAAGAGGGTCTCGTGTATTCTTGGGTTAGGTAATTTACTGTACATTGAAGAGGGTTGGGTTAGGACATTTACAGTGGCCAGTTTCGAATTGCAGTCTCCCGTAAGTGTTCTTTGAGAGTGGTTTTGAAAGTGGGTAGTGATACACAATTCCTTTACAGCTTTGGGTAGGGCGTTCCACATTGATGTTGCATAATTGCGAAACGTGTTTAGTCCCTTGTTTGAGCCAAATCTGGGTTTAACATGATTTGTGGAGCTCCCTCTGGTGTTGTGGTCGTGGTATTCACTGACCTTTGGGAAGTATTTTGACATGTACATGGGCATCTTAGTCGTGTAGTGTATCTTGTAGACCAGGCCCATTGCAAGTTGCTGTACTCTGTCTTCTACTCTAAGCCATCCTAGGTAGTCAAAGTGGGCAGGGGTGAGGTGGGTTCTAGGAGTAAGGTCAAGTGGTAGTCTGACCAGTTTGTTTTGTGATGTTTGTAATCTTGTTTTTAGCGCCTTTGAGGTGCTTTGGTACCATGAGGTGCAAGCATAGTCGTAGACCCCTTGAATGAGTGCTCCTGCCAGAGTCTTCAGGGTATTCTTGTTTACCAGAGAGGAGATCCGGTACAAGAATCGAGTTCGTTGGTTGACTTTTTTTTATTACCTTGGATGCCATTTTGTCACAGGAAAGATTTGCCTCTAGGATGGACCCTAGGTATGTAATTTCATCTTTCCTTGTGACAATATTGTCACCCACTGTAACTGAGAAGCCGTCGGTCTTGCTGAGTTTGTTATTTGATCCGAAGAGAATGGACTCTGTTTTACCCAGGTGTAATGATCGTTTGTTATCAGCAAGCCAGGTGCAGATTCTGCCGAGTTCTGAGCTGAGGGTTTTTTCAACCTGTAACTTGTTCTTGTCAGAGACCAGCAGGGCTGAGTCGTCCGCGAACAAAAACAAGTTGCAGTCACAAGCTGACGACATGTCATTTGCATAAATTAGGAACAGTAGCGGTCCTAGTATGCTTCCTTGTGGAACACCACAGCTCACTGTGAGGGGGGGGTTAGGGTACCGTTTACCTCCACCATCTGTTCTCTCCCCTCAAGGTAGGATTGCATCCAGCTCACTGATAGACTATCAAAACCAATTGCTTTTAGCTTGTCAATCAGAATGGAGTGATTGACAGTGTCGAAGGCCTTTTGTAGGTCCAGCATGACCATGCCGCAGTATTTGCCCGCGTCCACCTCTTGTTTGATGTGGTCGTTCAAATAGAGAAGGCATGTGTCAGTGGAGTGGGATGTTCTGAAGCCAGATTGGAATTTGTTTCCGCTAGGTACTTTCCGACCTGTTCGTAGACTATTTTTTCCATGACTTTCGAGATGGAGGTAAGAATAGAAACAGGGCGGTTGTTGCCTGGGTCTAATTTGCTGCCCTTTTTGTGCAGATGGGTCACTCTCGCAATGTTGAAGTCCTTGGGGAAGTGTACCTGTTTTATGGAGAGGTTTATTATGTGTGTGATGACTGGGGTGATGGCGGCTGCTGAGTCTCTGAGGAATTTGGAGGGGATGTTGTCATGGCCAGTGGCCTTGTTAGGTTGGAGGGTGCTCAGTTTTTTGAGTACCTCATCTGTTGTTACCATTTCCAGTTTGAAGTCGTCTTTGCGGACCCCTAGGTTTTTGTAGTATGCTACTATGTGTTCTACCCCATAATGCCCTGAGTGGGAGGGTAGTTTGTTTACCAGTGTTGTGGCTATGTTTGTGAAGAATTTTTTAAAGTAATTGGCTACATCCAGCTTGTCTGTGATGAGCGTGTTGTCCGTCTTTATGTTTATGTTTGAGAATCTGGTTTTAAGTTTTTTACTGCAGCCTAGTTGATTATTGAGTAATTTCCAAAGTTCACATGGTTTGTTTTTGTTTTCCTCAGTCTTGTCATTAATGAATTTTTTGTTTGCAGTTTTGATCATGGACTTTACGTCATTTCTTAGTCTGTTTCTTTCCAGTTTGAGTTCAGTCACGTTGGCTTGGAGTTCACTGCTCGAGCTTTTGGTATGCTTTGACTGACTTTTACGAAACTCAGAGCATTTTTTGTCTCTGGTTTTCATAGCGGCCAGTATTTTGGAGTGCATCCACGGCTCAGCGCGATTTTTTACCCTGGTGGTTCTTAGGGGGGCCATGTCTTTTAGTATTGTTGAAAATTTGGTTTTGAAACCAAGCCATGTTTCTTCAACCAGTGTACCATTGAGCTCATCTGACCAGTCCAGGATCTCCAGTTCAAGGTTAAAGGCCTCGCTAGAGTAGGTTTTGAGGTCTCTAGATGTGACTGTTTTGTGACAGCCAGCCTTTTGTTTTAGCTTTTTGCTGGTACAGAATATCATATAATGATCACCTAACCCGCATGCTATAACCCCTTTATTGGAGATCTTGGACTTGTTAGAGGTCAGGATGAGGTCAATGGTAGTCTGAGTTGATTCACATACACGTGTGGGCAGGGCCGCCTGGGAGAAATGCGAGGCCCTGTGCGAGATTTAACGCGAGGCCCCCCCCCCCCCCCCCCCCCCCCCCAAAAGGTTAAAAAAAAAAAGAAAAATTATATATATATATATATTTTTTTTTCATACAGTCAACATATTCTTAAATAATAGCGCTGCCCGAGGCGGGGCATGATACAGTCAACATATAGCAAAAGAGAGAGCGAGAGAGAGCTCCCGTTCTACAGTCAATATACAGTGTACAGAGAGAGAGAGAGAGAGAGAGACACATTGGAAAGAAATTGAAATGCTATTTGGCCCTAAACAGAGAGTACACAGTGGCAGAATACCTGAGCACTGTGACTGAAGATCCTTGACTATACAGACTCAGCGAGCACAGCCTAGCCATCGAGAAAGGCCGCCATAGGCAGACTGTGTGTGTTAGAAAGAGAGAGAGAGAGAGAGAGAATGTGTGTTAGAGAGACAGCATGTATGAGAGAGAGAGAGAGAGAGAGAGAGCATGTGTGTGTGTGTTAGAGAGAGAGCATGTATGAGAGATCCAAAAGGACAAAGATCAACACTTAAATCCAAAGAGAAGAGGGTCTATACCAGAGAAACCAAAGCAGCAAGGAGCCAATGGCCGACATCAGCTAAATAGGCTAGCCAGGTACTGTGACACCAGGCCACACACAGCTTTGGCCAACGGCCCAACGCTACCCAAGCTACACAAACGACCAAGACATTCACACACAGCACATGTCGTATCTCCAAATGTTGTGAAGTAGCATATGTTTTGCCTGGAAAAAAATATCGTTATTAACAAAACATTCGGGAGGGGAAGGAAAGAAGAGTGGGGTAATGTCATGACATTTTCATTAATCTTACCTGCACCAAGGAACGCAGGGCGAAAGGCCGTAACACAGGTCTCCACGTTGACGAAAGGCCTCTCGCTGTCGGGACAAAAATAAGCTGCTGCCAGAGCCTTGTCATGGTGCAGGCCCGACTACATCTTCTGTCAAAGATGATGTCGTAGTCAGAGTGCCAGAACCCCCTGCTATTCTCACGGCTAATGTCAATGGTCGTAGCACAAGCTAACAGCTAACTCAAGGCTAACTGATAGCATCAAACGAACGTTCCCAGCCGAGCGCAGCCGGCAGTTAACGTCGAAGCTAAACAGCTAACTGGCTAACAGTTAGCTCAACCAGGCTATCGCTAACCATTAGCTAACGCAGAAGCAAGCTATGCGGCTACATACAGCCAGGTGCTGACACCAGGCACACACCGTTAGCTACTAGTAGTACTATTAGCTAGTCGACCAGTTAGGCTCCAGAGAGAGAGAGAGAGAGATAGATCCACGGCGGGAATATAATAATAGTTGACTCACCATTACGCAGTATCAATGCGGCGCCAATGGTAAAGTTGGAAGGAGACTTTCTTGGCCCACGGTGTAATTTCTTCTGATCCATGCTGCTTTTGAAAAGACATCCACTGGCTCCTCTGAATAGCGCTGAATTAGATCATCCCTCTACCTCGTGTGTCTTCTTCTTCTTCTATTTGGTGTATTACGGCGGACGGGAGAAGAGCCCGGAAACACTATCCTAAAATCTGTAGAGCAGCAAAGCCGCAGAAACCGGAAAACTGCAGTCTGCAGAGCCGCAGAGGCAGGAACAAGTCAGACACATTCTACAAACGTGTCTAATGTGAAATATATAAGCATATAAGCAAAACTAGATTTTAGGTCTGTGATGAAAAAGGGCCTCACGGGAAGGGGGGCCTCGCAAAAAATAAAATAAAAAATAAATTAAAAAAATAAAAAAATAAAAAATATTAATTTTTTATTTTTTTTTATTTTTTATTTTGCGAGGCCCCCCTTCCCGCGAGGCCCTGTGCGACCGCACTGCTCGCACACCCCCTGAGGCGGCCCTGCGTGTGGGTTGGGTGATCAGCTGGCTGAGGCCGTGCAGATCACAAAACCTATTGAAGGATTTGAAGACGGGTGCATCTTTTTGTTGCATATCCGTGTTCAATCCCCAATAAGAATATTTTCTGCATCCTCAGCTCCAGCTAAGCACACATCCAGAGTATCATAAAAGCCATTTTGATCTGGCGGTCGGTAGATTGTGCCGACTAGAACAGATTTAGCCCTTTCAAATAGAATTTCCACCCATACAGTTTCAATTGCCTCATGATATAGGTCAGTACGGTTAATGAATTTGGTGCAGACACCACCTCCATACTTTTTTCTATCATTTTGGACTATTGAATAATTCTCCAACTCTATTTCAGGGTCTGCTACTGATCAAGTTTAGTTTCAGAAAAACATAGTATGTTTACCTTACCGCTAATAAACAGTTGTCTTATTTCAGCCAGCTTATGTCTTAGGCTGTTTACGTTCAGATGAAAAATATGTAGTCCGTTTTTATTTGATGTGTTGACGATGTCGTCGAGTTAAAGGTAGCATTCTTCGTCTGTGGGGAGGGGGGGGGGGGGGCTCTGTGTTGTCCGGGGGGAGTGGGGGATCCTTTGATCAGGGTCGCTGCGATGGGGGGGGGGGGGGGGGCTGTCCGTATTGTTGTCCGTCTGTGTCTGGTGCTGCTGTGGGGGAGGGGGTGGCTTTGTTGTTGTCTCCTTGAGGTCCGTGTGTGGGTTTGATTGATTGATTGAAAAGTTTATTAACAGATTGCAGAATGGGTACAGTACAGTACAGCTCAATACATACAATTGTTAAGGGGATGCAGACCAGAGAAAGACTTTCGTCTTGTTTACATCAGGGTCCCCCATTTTCAATTCATCATAACATATATGACACACACAACATACAGATAGACAGGGTATGTGGGGAGGGGGGGGTCCTTTGTCCTTTTTTTTTATCAAATATTTTTCTTTTTTTTTTCTTTTCTTTTTTCCAACATGAAACAAAACATATCACAATACAACAACAACAATACATAAAAAGACTTCCCAAGACAATAACTCAACACCACATGACAAGACAACAACTGATACAACTGATACAACTGTACAGTGATCATCCTACATGGACACTCGCTCGTTCTCTCCCACCCCCCCCCCCCTCCCCCCGCTCACCCCAGGACCTCAACATGAGTCACACTCACAATACATCACTCAGCAAAAAGCAAGAATCAAAACAAACATTTCCAAACTTATATGCGTTCCCTCAACTTTGCCACTGTAGCCAACCAAATTGCGATATCAGATTCCCTAACCCCTATAACACGTGCCGTGGATATCTCCAAATAGATCACGTCAAGGTAGGTGAGAAACCATACCTTTGGACAGAGTCTGTCTGGGTGAAACCAACGTGAGGCAATCAATTTTTTTGCGGCTGTGAGGCCGGCCAAAATGAGTTTTTTCACCTGTATAGAGGTCGGTAATTTAGAGAGATCATTCAATAATAATACAGAAGAAGATACAGGTATGGTTAGAGAGAAAATGTCTGAGAGCTGATATGTAACATTTTCCCAAAAAATCACAACAGGAGGGCATTCCCAGTACATATGCATAAATGTACCTGTGGCGCCATTTGGACACAAGGTACATAGAGAGTCAGGTCTGAGACCCATTGAATTCAATCGTCTAGGGGTTAAATAAGTCCTGTGAATAAAATGTAGATGAATCTGTTGGTGATCTGGGTTGTGTGAGGATAACCGAAAATTTTCCCAGACTGGGGGGTCCTTTGTCCTGTGTCTTCTCTGGCGGCAACCGTTTGTCCTGGGCTGGTAAACCTAGCCAGCCTGGCTAGGTTGGCTAAGCTAGCAGGCGATTTGACCGTGGGGTTGTCGGTTAGATTTCCGTTTTTTGCCGTGTTTGGCACCGGTGTTGAAACCTCCGGTTCTTTCCATCTCTTTCTGGTCACTCAAGCGTTACGTTGTAGATGCACCGGGGGTCCAGTCGTGAGCGGTGAAGGGTTGTTTGCGTTGGACGATGAGTTGGTCGCAACGGTGACCGTCGCTGTTTGCGTCTGTAGTCCGAGTTGACTCGCCTGGTACAGAGTGACTGGACCTGGTCCTGGGTTCAGCTGAATGTCTCCCGAAAGAAGCAGATATAAGAAGATCATCGATCTTCTATCAAACCTGCCCGACGGGGGTAAACTCTTTCTTCCCGGATTCGAGGTTAACACGCTGTGTATTGCCGCAATCCCCATGGCTGGATGTTTCCGCTCCGAGCCATTTAGAAGGTAAAAGTCGCAATGAGACTCTTTTTTTACCCTTTCCACTTCTGTCTGATGGTGTTTCCATGTTGAACTATACTGGTCCGTAATCCAAAGGAGGGAGAGTAGAAAGTGTATAGAAAACCTTGTTGATGTTTTGATTTGACGCCGTTGTTGGGAGCTGATAATAATGTGACTGTCCATGTCGAAAGCCGGAAGGATGTATCCATCCTTCCATCCATTCATCCATTTGAATTGCGGTCGCTTTTGTTCAGTACAGTCATTATGTCAGCCCTCGGAGGGGTCGCTACTGGCGGGGCCTCCAGGCTGCTGCCTGTCGGCTTCACAGCGGGTAATCTAGCCTTTTTAGTAACCTCGTTCCCAGTTTTATCTCCTCCGTGAGATACCTTTTTAGTAAGAAGGGCAAAATATGGGAAATGTATGGGAAAATATTGAAACGGGAGGACGGCGGGAAAGAAGGGTCAAATACGGGAAAATCCCGGGGAAAACGGGACGGTTGACAGGTATGTACTAAATCCAAATTGAACTCGGGCATTTGAAAGATAAGATTTGGCACAATCCATAAATGTGCGAATAAGGTCATTTATAAGCCTGCTATTCTATATTCTATAATAATATTTCAAATTGCATTGGTCCGGATGGGAGAATTCAGTACTGTAGCTACAAAACCTTCTGTTTCATCTTCCCTTTATTCATTTCCTTAGATTTTTTGTACACGTGATCTCAAGAAGGTACTGAACGAGATCAGTGGCAGTTATTCATGTCTGGTCATTTTTAGCATGGTGTTATTCACTGTCAAATTTAAGCAAGCCTAGTAATAGACACAATATTTCTGACACTGGGAATACATTCACTGAGGTCCATATGTCCCTAGATACCAAGAACATGAAAATGGACCTTGTAGAAGTGGAGCAATATTCCATTTACTCTATAGGTATGTATTTCAGGCGGATTTTCAGAAAATAGGGCTCCGGGCTTAAGAGGTTCAAATAAGCCAGTGTATGAATACGTGTTGGAGTCAGTTCACAGGTAACATGGCCTTTCAGCTGTTTCAAAATACTGGAGGACCGTGGTTTTGTGTGGTGTTAGGGATTTCCTATCCCTCGTGAATTCTTAATTGATTTAGTTGTGGACCAGTCGGCCGAAAGACGAAGCGGAAGACAGAGTATTTCTCAAACGGAGCTTTTATTCATCAGAAGAAGACAGTCAGTCAGCCCGCGCGGGCACATCACCCGTAGACAAAAGAGGCAGAATGTCCATATTACATGTCACTTTATACACTCTTGAGAAAGGGGAGGGGGGTGTGTGTATGTCTGTGTGTGTGTCTGTGTGTGTGTGTGTGTGTGTGTGTGTGTGTGTGTGTGTGTGTGTGTGTGTGTGTGTGTGTGTGTGTGTGTGTGTGTGTGTGTGTGTGTGTGTGTGTGTGTGTGTGTGTGTGTGTGTGTGTGTGTGTGTGTGTGTGTGTGTGTGTGTGTGTGTGTGTGTGTGGAGATATGCTCCAACGTTCTTGGAGGAATGAATATGTCTTTGTATTCGGTTTTGCATCGTGTGTATCTGATGTGCCAGAGAGAGAGCTAGGACTTTGCATGTGTGTGCACGGTCATCAGGTCACGCCACATACAGGGGAAGAGAGACACAGACTTCTAGGCATATTCTTCATTAAGGCCTTTAGATATATAGAGGATATTCGTCATCAATGAACTGAAAAACCTATCAATTCCCCCTTTTGACGTTAAATAAAACGTCAACACACAGTTCATTGATCTGTATCCGTCGATTGTCACCTCATTACATGCATCACATCCAATACCAGACGGGATAATCAACATCAGGAGAGCAGAGAGAGAGAGATAGAGGGAGGGGAGAAAGCGGGAGAGAGAGAGAGAAGAAAGAGAGAAACACAATTCTGGCAACTTAACAGAAGATAGCACGTAACCCCACCGGACCCCCCTTACTCATCACCTAACCCAGAGGAACCCCCCCTCTATTACAGTGCACCCCTGGTCCCGTCTTCTAGGGGACGTGGGTCTCCTCCTGAGCTGGTTCCTGTAGGCACACACAACGTCCATCAGGGCGCTTCCTTCCCTCTGTCACAGTGCACCGCCCACCTGGGTCGGCCCCGTCTTCTGGAGGGCAAGGGCTGACCTCCTGAGGTTGGTCCCCGTTCCAGGGTGCGGTCCCCTAGACAAACGTGCCTCCTCCGGTCCGCTGCCTTCCCAGTGTCTCAGACTGTCCTCTCCACCTCTCGCCGGCCGGCCCCACCATCACTCCAACTCAGCTCAGTGTCACTCCTGCTGTCGCTTCCCCCGTTCTAGTCGTGGACGAACTGCGTGTCGTAGACGACGATCAGCGGTGATTGATCTGCGGTGCCTGGCTGCGGTGTTCCTCTCCGGTGCTGCGGTGGTCATCTCCGGCCTCTCGCACAGCTGCCATCTCCTCCGGTCGCCTCTCATCCTGGCCCGTCTGTCCTTCGTCTCCTCCTGCCTGTCATCCGGTCGTCTGGTGGTCTGGTCACGGACGTCTGAGGGGCTGCTGGTATCTCACCCCTGGTTCAGACGCGCTGCAGACAGCTGGTAGTGACTGCTGGATCCTCTGCACCGTCTCCTCCTCCTCCTCCTCCTCCGTTCCGTCCTTGGTTGCGGCTGGCCCACATCAATTCTCACTCTGGAACCTCCATTTGTTAGGGATTTCCTATCCCTCGTGAATTCTTAATTGATTTAGTTGTGGACCAGTCGGCCGAAAGACGAAGCGGAAGACAGAGTATTTCTCAAACGGAGCTTTTATTCATCAGAAGAAGACAGTCAGTCAGCCCGCGCGGGCACATCACCCGTAGACAAAAGAGGCAGAATGTCCATATTACATGTCACTTTATACACTCTTGAGAAAGGGGAGGGGGGTGTGTGTATGTCTGTGTGTGTGTCTGTGTGTGTGTGTGTGTGTGTGTGTGTGTGTGTGTGTGTGTGTGTGTGTGTGTGTGTGTGTGTGTGTGTGTGTGTGTGTGTGTGTGTGTGTGTGTGTGTGTGTGTGTGTGTGTGTGTGTGTGTGTGTGTGTGTGTGTGTGTGTGTGTGTGTGTGTGTGTGTGTGTGTGTGTGTGTGGAGATATGCTCCAACGTTCTTGGAGGAATGAATATGTCTTTGTATTCGGTTTTGCATCGTGTGTATCTGATGTGCCAGAGAGAGAGCTAGGACTTTGCATGTGTGTGCACGGTCATCAGGTCACGCCACATACAGGGGAAGAGAGACACAGACTTCTAGGCATATTCTTCATTAAGGCCTTTAGATATATAGAGGATATTCGTCATCAATGAACTGATCAGTGGGTAACCCTTTGCCTGCATGTCGTGGTGTGGATTAAAACCCCTGAATTCCTGGTTGCTTGAGACTCGCTAAGTAAGCGAATAGCTTTGCATCGACGAGACTACTGGCAAGTATTTCATACAACTTGATGTCCTAAAATCATAACTATCCGTTTAAGTGCTGCAAAGTGACTTTAAGAATTTTACATTTTAAAACGTAAAAATAAAGTTGTATGGTTTCGTTTCAGTGCGTGTTTCCTGTCCAATGATATCCGGGGGCAAATTATATGTTTAAAAGTAGCACTGACATTGTGTACAGCAACACCAATTCAAAAATGTTTGAGCAGTTTCAACACTGTTAAAAAGTACAAGATGCTGGTGCGGCTGGGTAGTGCTGCAGTGTGGACTAAGCACTTGCCTACCACCGCAGAGACTCTGGGATCGAATCCAGCTCTGGCTTGGTCAATCGTCGTCCCTACGATTGGCTATGGGTGGGAAGCCGTGGGGTATGTGTCCTGGTCGTTGTAAACTGCAACTCCTACTGGTCGGTCGGGGCGCCTGTTCAGCAGGGAGGGGATCTGGGGGAAATAGCGTGAACCTCTGCACGCGTTACGTTCCCCCAGTGAAACTCCTCGCTGTCAGGTGAAAAGAAGCGGCTGGCAACTCCACATGTATCGGAGGAGGCATGTGGTAGTTCTGCACCACCCTCCCCAGGCCGACAGTGGGGACATGTGAGCAACGACCAGGAAGGGAATTGGCATAACGATTAAAATTGGGATGGATTGGACAATACAAAAAGAAATGCCCAAAAATAAATAGAATAAAACATATATATTTTTTTTTTATACAAGATGTTGTAAGCTGTTTTAATTTCACATGGCTTACTATACCTTGAAAAACAAGAGACAAAATGTAATTCAAAACAGATTTTATTGGCTCAAACCTTAAATAAAAAGCAAAATGTACAGATATATTTCACAATAATAAAAAAAAATTACAAGAAAATAATCTCAGTTCATGAGGCATATTTTAAAACCAATTAAACAATTACCCTCTGTTCAAAACGTTCTCTAAACCAACAGTGACTTTCAACTCCTTTCATATTCCATTTCTGTGCTGTGTGTTTCTAACGATTGTAGCCTAACTAGAGTACTGAGAAACCAGTAATTAGTTAAACTCTTCTGAACCATATACTCTTCAGTTAAAAAACCTGTCACTACCACAATCTTTCCTGGGTCACATTAATATTTGAGGTTGATTCAATCACTTCTATTGATTAATTGAAAGAATACTTTAGGATTGCCCCAAAGTTGCAAACCAAGGCATGTGCTCTGGGCAGACTAAAGCAAGCGATCCAAATAAATTAAATCGTTTAATTTAATGATTGATCCAGGTCTGATCTCACTATATCCTTCTCGTTACCCTGTTTGTTAAACAAACCACATCAATTAATCATTGTCCGTAGTAATGAACCAATCAATAAACCAACAAAGCAATGATCACACTTGATAATTCATAAATAAATAATCATTGATTTCAAAACAGAAAACAAAAGAACCTTTGAAGTTTCCACCCAGACATTGTCCAGCAATATTTGGTGATCAATAAATCTATCAGTGCTAGTCACATTAATATTGACAATCGGATTAGTTTAATTAATTCACATTATCCATCAATAGGCCGTCAGATCCTCCCCTCGGAGCTCTCTGTGCTGAATCCTTGCTTCTCTCCTGGATGGAGGATGTTCTATAGTATTCATAATGGTTTGAAATAATTGGATAACACACATGTTGACGGCTAAATACAAACCAGCCATGTGCTTGAGAAATAACCTAATTTAGGGAATATGCATTATTCCTGCCTACAGTTTTTAAACCATGTAAAAATCCATATCTTCCCTATGATTTCATTTTCTCCCCACTATGTCTACTTGTCTTCAGCACACAACACCTTGTCAAAGATGGTAGCATGTGTGTGTTGCATCTATCCAACTCCGGGATTTGGTTTTAATTTGTATCTTTCATGTCATGTGTTTTTGCACCCTGCACCTCACCACAGACTCTGGGCAGTGCAGACACACACCACTGTGCCAGCAGATCCTCATAGATCTATTCCTGGTTCTAATGGATTCCAATGTGTTCTACTTGACACTTTTGGCCTCGCTGAAGTTACACAGGAGGCTCTTGGCTCCACTCTGCCAGGAGTACAGGGTCTCCATAGGGGTCTTCCCGTCCTGCAAGGACAGAAATATGTACCTTTAATAATCAATGAAATTACCATTTCGGTAGAAGGGCTAGAAGGGATAGGAATTTGGACAATATTGTTGGCTATATGAAATGAAAAATGAAGTGGAGAAAATTGTGTTAGTTATAAAAAAAAAACTGTCCATCTACATTGCCAGAAAATACTGCCTATATATAATATATAATATATAATATATAATCCTTTTAATTTCCCATACCTTTTATCATTATAAGAGCAAAATGGTTTGGTTTGGTTCAGAGGAGACCTGAAGGTGCTCAAAGCTGGTACCTAAACCCACTAGGTGGCGGAATAGGACATTTTTTTTTTTTTTTTTTTTTTTTACAAATCTGTAAGGGTGAGGCCTTATAATCACCAAGAACATGTCCTTTCCAGCAGGTGTAGTTCTACATCAAACTGCCACAAGCAGTGGAAACTGGAGATTAGCAAACAGGGGCTAATCCTAAACATGATTTCAGGCTTGAAGGAGGCTCAATCTTCCATCAGCCATATCAGCTACCATCTATCCGCCGCCATCAACTCTATCCAGGGCCAATTTGAGTGGCATTGTCCTTGTTGGCGCAAACAAGTCAGAGCAACCCCTGGTTTACAACAGATCATTAGACCACCTGTGTTGTTAAATTTGGACCAATAAATCCCTGTGCAGCTGATTATGACTCAAGGGGCCTTTCTGAGGCTGCTGTACTTACACAGTTCTTGGTCTTGAGACTCGCACCGTGCATCATTAGCAGCTTGATCATCTTGAATCTGTTGATCCTCACGGCGTCGTGCATGGGCGTGTCTCCCTCCTGGAAGGGAAGGAGAAACCGTCCGGTCAACGGGACAAGAGCTGCGCTTCTCACCCCTTTCAAAGCTGCAGCTTCAGTGAAACACCAGTCCATGGCCAACATAGTTTTACTAACGCTGATTTATTTTGCAACATAATCTCACGCATATCCCAAGGCTCTAAACAGTTTTGCACACATTCATTTAGTTTTACAGTTATTGAGCGTCCTTATCTCTCTGTTTTTTCATCCACATCATTTCATGGAGCTGTAATTAACACAACACAAGGATTTAAATGTCCCCCCGATGACATCACTGGTGTCCATATTCAAGCTCATTCACTCTCAATAACTGTCCATCCGTGTCTTACTCTGTCTTTAGCGTTGACGTCGGCCCCACAGTGGATGAGGTGCTCGGCACATTCGTAGTGTCCTGTCCTCACTGCAACATGGAGAGGAGTGCTGCGCAGCTGAGAGGGGACAGAGCTTAGTGTTAAACTGTTGGTGCTTACTATAGCCACGTATCTTTATATGAGTCTGCAGGCTATATATGTATATGTATATATATATATAGGCAGACACACTGACCTGAATGAGAGGAGAGGAGAGGAGAGGAGAGGAGAGGAGAGGAGAGGAGAGGAGAGGAGAGGAGAGGAGAGGAGAGGAGAGGAGAGGAGAGGAGAGGAAGAGGAGAGGAAGGGAGCGGAGAGGAGAGCAGAGGAAGGGAGAGGGAGAGGAGAGGAGAGGAGAGGAGAGGAGAGGAGAGGAGAGGAGAGGAGAGGAGAGGAGAGGAGAGGAGAGGAGAGGAAGGGAGAGGGAGAGGAGAGGAGAGGAGAGGAGAGGAGAGGAGAGGAGAGGAGAGGAGATTTCTGGCAAATTTATGGGGGAATAAAGTCTATGACAGTTTCAACTTGACAACATAAACTTTCTAAATGGACTGAAGTTTACTTCCTGTTGCAGTCTTTGCTAATATCAACAGCCGACAGGAAATAAACTTGGGTCCGAGCTAGCAACGCAATTCCATTGAAACCATCTACATACAATTCATATGTATTCTTCACCTTTTGAAATGTACATATGTGTATTATTTAAGTACAGTATGTATATGTGTGTATAATTTATGTACAGTACCTTGTCTCTGGAGGTAAACTTGGCCTCCTCATTGAGCAGCAGCTCCAAGGCCGGCAGGCTTCCTCCTCTACAGGCCCAGTGCACTGCTGTAGCATCCAGCTGTAACACACATAGTACTGTTAGACGTGTGTGTGTGTGTGTGTGTGTGTGTGTGTGTGTGTGTGTGTGTGCGCGTGCGTGCGTGCGCGCGCGCGCGTGTGTGTGTGTGTGAAGGCAAGGAATGGAGAGAATAACACAGTCAGGAGGGAAAGAGAAGGAAGTGTTAATAAAGAAAGAGAGACGAGAACAGACTGAATAAGTCCTCACCTTATCTTTGGTGTCTATAGCTGCTCCAGCCTCCAACAGCCTCTTAACGATCTCCACGTTTCCTCTGAAGGAAGCCTTGTGTAGCGCTGTCCTCAGGAACTGAAGAGGAAACATACAAGGAGCTATTATTAGTGAAATGGTAACTTATTCATTATTAGGGAATTGTCAACTTGTGAATTATGAGTGAATTGTCAACTTGTGAATTATTAGTGAATTGTAAATGTATTAATTATTAGTGAATTTTCAACTTACAAAGTATAAGTGAATTAGTGAACATTGTACACTATGATCCTGCTATACCGTACACTATATGACAGACATGTTCTTTGTACACTATATGACATGTTCTTTGTACACTATATGACATGTACTTTGTACACTATATGACATGTACTTTGTACACTATATGACATGTACTTTGTACACTATATGACATGTACTTTGTACACTATATGACATGTTCTTTGTACACTATATGACATGTACTTTGTACACTATATGACATGCACTTTGTACACTATGATCCTGCTATACTCACATGGTCTCCGACGTTGGGGTCTCCTCCGTCTGCCAGGTACTTGTCCACCACGGGGAGTTTATTCTCCATGGCTGCGTTCAGAAACAGCTCCTCGTCCACCGTCTCAGGCTGGTGAGAAGGAGACAAGGACACAGAGTGAGTCTGAAGCAGAACTACTGAGACGTTGAGTTGAATTTAGACTTTTATTCACCGCTGATGCATCTATTTGACTAAGAGTCACCAGAGGGTGAGAGAAGACAGAGAGAAAGTCAGATGAGATGAGATGAGAGAGGGAGAAAGAAAGAAAGAAAGAAAGAAAGAAAGAAAGAAAGAAAGAAAGAAAGAAAGAAAGAAAGAAAGAAAGAAAGAAAGAAAGAAAGAAAGAAAGAAAGAAAGAAAGAAAGAAAGAGAAAAGACAACAGCAGCTTACAATGATCTCAGCCTCTGGCTCTTTCTTGTGGGCGGCGGCCTTCCTCTCCCTCCTCCTCTTCCTCAGTTTCATGATGTTGAAGAGGTCGTCCACCGTCTCCAGCTTCAGCCTGCCGCTGTTGTCCGTCTGAGAGAACGAACAGCGACATAATGGGTTACATTTCAGCCATATTGTTCTACGCCATGTTGTGATATTGTAAATGTTAGGTAAATGTATCTAATGGAGAACCAAACGTACAATTAAACAACAAGAAAAGAGCTTAGCAGTTAATACAGTAATTATATTCAAGAGTTAGTTTCAAGCGCTTTTGGGTGTATAACAATCATCAACTGACATACACTGAGTTTATTGGTTTAATCGCTTCAAAGTCTTGTAATTTGTGTTAAGTTATTTTGTGTGTGTTTTAAATATTCTGTTCACAGATCTCACATGTAGAGTAATTATTCTCACACTCAGACAGTACATGAAATAATGTCCATGTTCATGTATTGTTGTCTTACGTTGAGAGCCGCCACGCTGACCTCTTCGCTGCCACTGTCACTCTCCTCCGACAGGGCTCCGCCCACCTGCTCTCTGTGTGTCCTATGACCATCCTGCTCTTGATTGACAGCTGCCTCGTACACACCCCCTGAGAAGTCGTCTGTCTGCTTTCCCTCCCACCTCTTTCCTGTCACCTGTTGGGAGGGGGAGGGGAATTTACTTAAAGGTTTGACCGTCAAAATCTTCCAAATGAGATGTTAAAGGAACACTCCAACATGTTGGAAGATACACTCATCTGCCATCTTCCCCGGCGTCAGTCAAGAAAATGTATATTAGTTTCATCTCTGTGTGTCCAGGTGCATGCTAGCCTAGCTTAGCACAAGGACTGGAAGCAGTAGGGAACAGCTAGCCTACAATACCACTCCAAACCTGACACACACAGAGATGAAATTGATATCAATCTTCTCATCTGACTCTGAGGGATGATGGCAAACAAGAGCATTTCCCAAAATGTTCTTGTGTTCCTTTAAGGCATCGGGAACCTTTAACATCCCCAATATTTGTGCCCTTGAGCAGTGCAGGGCTGCCTTGAACTAATAAATGACAGGACTAAACACTTGTCTGGGTGTTGAGTAGGTGAACTACTGCTTGTTTCGCTGATTCATTATTTTCTCTCCATGCTGCATCATGATTCATTTCCTGGAAAATGCCTGAGCAGTGAGCACATCTCTAGTGTCAAAACTAAAATTCCGTATGCATTGATCTCAAACACTTGCCCTACAATGATCATTCTGCACAAGTGCATTAATTTGCTGGCAGACAGTCAAGTGGAGAGCGCAGTTATAAAGATTCACAATTAAATCAACTCATTGAATGGTAAACAAAACCCTATCTTATTACTATTAGTCAACTAATAATTTGTTTTGTTTAGTCGACTATCATCCTCTAAGAACGGACGACACGTTGCTAACGGTCGGTAAGACACATTGGCTTACACTTGTGCCTGCCATTGTGCCATTGAGCAAAGCAGAAAACAAGGTAACCTAACAATATAGGACACAACTAGGAGCTTCCTTCAGTTGCTGTTAGATTTCGAACTTCATCAAAAACCGCAGAGCTAAATTGAGGGCAGTGATATGTCCACTGTTGGTAAATCATCAGTCTAAATGTTTGTAGTTGTTGATAAAGAGACACTTCATAGCAACTCAAAGACACTTTTTCCTATTGTACCAGTGGTTGTTAGAATGTGCCACAAGCCACCAACGCCGGAGACGCTGGATTCGCCTGTTCGAATCCAGCTCCCGGTGTTGTCACCAGCTTGGCTGGCCGTTCACACTAATACAATTGGCAGTATTAGAGGGTGGGAAAGCTGGAGGGGTGGGTCCGGGTCATTGTAAACAGCAACTCCTACAGTTCGGTCGGGGCGCCTGCTCAGCGCGGATAGGATCTAAGGGGGGTAGTGTGATCCTTCCACACGTTACACCCTCTCAGTGAGAGTCCGCGCTGCCAGGTGAAAAGAAGCGGTTGATTGGCTAGACGTGTGTCGAAGGAAGCACGTGATAGCCTCCACTCTCCCAGACCGACTGTGGGGGGTAAGTGCGCAGCGACCAGGAAGGGGATTGGGAATTGGCATAACGACTACCATTGGGATGGGAGAAATCGGAGGAAAAAGGAGGGGGAAAAAGATCAAAAAAAAAAAAAAAAAAAATGTGCCACAAGCTGCTTTCTCTGTCCATTGAAAAGCACTTGGTTCCAGTCGAACAACAACAGAACCAATTCGATGTACGATTCAAACTCTGATATATCGGTCTGATATAAACCAAACCAGAGAGTTAAAATAGGTTGATAGACAACTGGTGGCCCACAGGCTATACATCCAACATCCACCCGCCAACCGGCCTCAAGAATGATTTCTGAAAAAAGGGACGAATTTTCTGATTGCACTGCATTATATAAATTGAAATGACATTTAGAATTTAGATTTTAAGTTTCAAACGGTTAGAGCAGATACTGTTATTTCTGACCTAACGTGTCGGTCATCTCATCGTGACAACTATGTTCAGAGATAACAGAACTCTACCTCCTGGTTCTCATGATGCTGCTGTCCCTGATCACCATCAAAATATTCATCATCATCATCATCACCATCATCATCATCATCACCATCACCACCATCATCATCATCATCATCATCACCACCACCACCATCTTCATCATCATCATCACCATAGACAACATGGCCATACACTTCCCCACCAAGATTAATATTGCTGATGTCACATCAGATTGTGTATCACATCGTCTCAATCTAAACTGAATTCATGTTGGATTCAGTCTCCACACAACCGCTAGAGAGGCCCCCTATAGAATCACTTACCAGTTCTTCAACACTGAGGAGTCCCATGATCTCTCTGGTGTAAGTTAGTGGTAGTAGCTCTGTTTAAATCCAGTGGCTGAACCTCCTCTGTGATGGTCAGTGTCGGTCTGTCTGTCAGACTTGTCTGTTCTGGCAGCAGCCCGGTGCCACTGTCTCTTATAGAGACACCAGGAACCGCTAGAAGAAAATAGTAAGTCGACTCATACAAAAAAACAAAAAAAAAGAGTCAGCTCAGATCATATTGCTGCCTGCTACTCATGTGGCACGCTCGTTGCTACCGGAACCTCACTCCACCCCTTTTGGTGCCATGAACCTACTTCAGTATGCCACACCCACCAGCGAGCCAAGGCGTCTCGTCACATTGGCATGCAGCCATAGTATGCACTGATGTCATTGTGAGGACCAGGGTCTTGATCGCAGCTGTGGTGGGTGGTGGGTGGTGGGTGGCTGGTGGTGGGTGGCTGGTGGCAGACAGCATGCTTGAGATAGCTGGTATACCCAACCTTTACTACGGTCAAACTCATAGGACGAGGTCGGGTGAAAACACCAGAGTAGGGGGGTCAGACATATTTCTGCATTTACCGAAAATATCTTTTTTCATTTAATATTCCATCTCAGTGAGGTGGTCTCTACAATATGATAAAAATCGAAAACGTTAGTTTTTAGTGGCAAAATAACAAAATAATAATAACCTCCTGTAATCACTTGACCAAGCTATAAGTAAGGGATAATGTATAGCTACGAGGTCATTGTTGCAAAATAATTGACCGACACAGAGTTTAAAATACCGAGGCGCAGCGCCGAGGTGTTTTAAACGTCAGTGAAGGTCAATTATTTTGCGACAATGATCGAGTATAGCTATACATTATCCCGCTTATTACATGGCTAACTTACTAACAATATACCTAATTCATTTTACATCGACAAGACGAGATCAAATGCAGACGCAGTTCTGTTCTGGCTCCGCTGTCATCGTCACACACAGTCAGTGCAGCCAGCAGGTGTGTCTGATTGGCTGCACTGATGCAGTGTGTCAGTGGCCTTGATTGCGCACAGCTGCGCACAGCGGTCATTATTGTTCCACAGAGGTCCATTATCGAGTAATATCGGACCTCTGACAAGCGCTATTGACCAATCACAAGCAAGCATTTCGGCAAATGTGAAAACGCCATGTAATAATCTATTATAATCGACCATGGAAAATATGATTTTAAATAGTAGAGACCGCTTGCGCCGGGTTGGCCACATTGAATTCCTGATAGGTGATATAGTGCACCCATCGCCTTTTGATTAAAAACTCAAAAGTCCCAAACGGAAAGATAAATCCGATTCAAGGTGGTTGTAGTCGAGACTTGGGGCAACGTTTAAATGGAAGAACCTTGTTGTCGGCTCCTATTTAAGAGGAGTAGCCATTTGAATGAAAAACGCTGACACCATTTTGACAGGCATTTTCGCCCACAAATCATCAACCAACAAACGCCATTGTGTGGCACAGGGGTTGACTACAGTTTGAGTGGTTGTTTGTTCTACCAATTGAAAGTATCGTCTGGGACTTTGGCTTTTTGTCAGTGAAATGGTCCTGAAAATGGAAGGAGCCGAAACTGTGTCATGAACAGCATTGTGGGGGCAGAGCTCCCATTCGATTACATTACTGCAGAACATTTGACCTCCCTACCATAGGCCAGAAAACGAATGCTGGACAATTGGACGCAACGTAATGTAAAGATGTGAAATTCCTTTGTTGGCTTTGTAATGAAGCTACAGTACCTTACTTGCGCAGATGCCGTGAAGTTGCAACATTCAGTCGATTGTTTGTGAAGTGCAATGCTTATAATCCAAGCACTGTTTGCATGTGGCCTTGTTTCAAACGGAGCTACGACACATGATAGCATTTGCAGGTGACTGGCCATGCAAAAAGCAAGTGACCTGGCACTATGGAAACCCATAGGAACCCTCTTTTTGTCCTGGCAGGTCACCTGGAAATGCAATCACATGTCAGATTGTGTAGCTCAGGTTCAGAAAAAGATTATAAACATTGCACTTTCCAAACGATCAACTGAATATTGAAACTTTGCGCCATCGGCGCAACCAAGGTAGTGTAATAACAAAGCCAACAAGGTAATTTCACGTTCAGATTGGCGAGCATTTGTTTTCTGTCCTATGGTATGCGCTTGAGCACAGTAAAGGTTGGATATACCAGATAGGTTGGAGAGAAAAATAGACGCGCTTCCAAACATGCTCTGTGCGCTGCATCAAGGTGAAACGTTGAGTTGTCTGACCGACGACAGCCTTATGTGGTGCTTGCAAGCCTTATAGACTAGGCAGCATTTCAGATAATGTGCTTGTATAAAGTGCTGAAGGCATTTCGTGTTTATTTTTGGTACACAACATTTCTAGGGGTATTAAGGGGTGCTGAATCCAAATCTGCTGTATACCAAGCTCAAAAATGTCAAATAAGGCCTCAAAATTGAGAAATCCAACATGGCCGCCAGCACCAGGCCCTCTCTCCACAAAAACAGGTGCTAAACCCACAGTTTTTATTCTACTGACATGAAAGTTTGCACAGAACATCTGCACCTATGGAGGAAGAAAGTAGGAATATAGCTGGGGTGCAACCATGAGTAACAGGGTGTTTTTGACTGTCTAACTGTAATCTTTGTATAGGTGAGGATACAAAAAATGACATTTCTTCAGTGTTTGCAGGAATACTACAGCAATTTGGTAATAACTGTACAGTGTTCGACACCAACATTAGAATCCCCCAAGTCTTAGCTTTCTTTAGGTACCAAGTTTATGCAAGTAGCTCTTATAAATCTGGATATATAAGCATTTTAATGTAAGCATGCTGTTTTAGGCAAATTTTCAAAAAATAAATGGTGGGGCTTAATGAGTTAAGTGTGACTACACAAGGTACAAACCTGAATTAAATGTGCTTTTGTAAGTTTTCTTACATACATCAACAAGGACGTAGTCACACCGGAGATTCAAGAATCCATACTTGGCGCAGAACACCTTGGACGGTTTTCCCCGACGCAGAAATAGCGCCGAGATATGCGGTGAGCTACTGGAGCTCCCTTCACTCACATTTTTATATCCAAAGTTAATTATATTGTTCTCTCTCTATTTCTTCTCATATTATTATATTCAGATCAAATTCTATTGCCTGTATATTTATGTCTTTCTACTATTACCCTGCCCATACCTGTACAGTACATTACACCAACACAGAATTGCCTTAGGCAAGGCGTACATAGAATATATCAAAGTGTTGCTTGCCGATTTGGACTCATTCAAGAAAAGAACTACAAAGTTTTCTTGCCAAATCACTGCCATTATGGCAATGATCAAGGGAATGAAACTGAAGGGCACTGGCAGTCTGGGTCAATCGGCTGGAAGATTGCTTCTGTTTGACCTGGAGCGACCCCCACGGGACCACAGCTGCATGAACCACAGACGAAGCTATTCATAAATTTTTCAAGGCTGGAGACTCAGGAGCAGCCAGAAAATAATATAATAATAATAATAATAATAATAATAATAATAATAATAATAATAATAATAATAATAATAATAATAATAATAATAATAATAATAATAATAATAATAATAATAATAATAATAATAATAATAATAATAATAATAATAATAACTGCCATTATATACGTCATACGTTGTAGTCCGTGCAGGTTTTTGATAAAAAAAATATATGCTACAATCTGTACAGGGTGGATCGAGCTGGGAGTGGGGGGTGTAGTGGTCGTACCTGGATATGTAAACACAAGTATATCGGTATCCATTTTAGATTCAGTCTCCATACCAAATAAAATATACAATTATTTTTATAAAACACATTTTATATAAATTATAAGGCAAATCACAGTTCTTCAGTAATACAAATAATAAAATAGAGTAGATTAGATTAAAAAGTGCAGTTTAAAATAGGCTAAAATAATCAAATAGAATGGACAGTAGAAAAGTGTGATAAGATTGTTCATTAAAAAATATATAACAGAGCAGTGTATCGCTCTTAGTACTTTGAGTTTCTTTACAAAGTTCTAACATACAACAGAGCATCGCTCTAACATACAACAGAGCAGTGCATCGCTCTTAACACTGAGTTTCTTTACAAAGTTCTAACATACAACAGAGCAGTGCATCGCTCTTAACACTGAGTTTCTTTACAAAGTTCTAACATACAACAGAGCAGTCCGTCGCTCTAACATACAACAGAGCAGTCCGTTGCACTAACATACAACAGAGCAGTCCGTCGTTCTAACATACAACAGAGCAGTCCGTCGTTGTAACATACAACAGAGCAGTCCGTCGCTCTAACATACAACAGAGCAGTCCGTCGCTCTTAACACTGAGTTTCTTTACAAAGTTCTAACATACAACAGAGCAGTCCGTCGCTCTAACATACAACAGAGCAGTCCGTCGTTCTAACATACAACAGAGCAGTCCGTCGCTCTAACATACAACAGAGCAGTCCGTCGCTCTAACATACAACAGAGCAGTCCGTCGCTCTAACATACAACAGAGCAGTCCGTCGCTCTAACATACAACAGAGCAGTCCGTCGCTCTAACTTACTCTTACTCTTACCTACACGACAAATCTCTTAACTTTGAGTTTCTTTACAAAGTTTTGAATTACGGTTTTGAATTACAACAGACATATGAATTTGATTGGAAGTGTATGAAAGTAGGTAGGGTAAGAGAATAGTGCAGGTAAGTAGGTAATAAAGTAATAATAATACATTATTTATTTATTAGATATTACGTTTTCGAATTCTTTTTTACAACTGGGGTAGGTAGGTAACATTTTTAGACTAAAGTACCGAAAGAAGTACCGTTGGGTACCGTTATCGATTCACAGGTACCGGTATCCGTTCAAATGTGAACGGTACCCATCCCTAGGTACAATATGGATGGAGGGGATCACGTCTGCAGTAGTGGCTGTAGCTTTGCTAATATTTTTAGTCAGCCGTTCACACGGATCGAGGATGATCAAGATGTTTTCAACCAGAGTCCATTGGTCGGCGTTGAGTGTTGCTGCCAACTTGTATTCTACAGCATAAGCTGCGATAGCTTGCTTCTGCTTCACCAGACTCTGGAGCATGTAGAATGTACTGTTCCAACGTGTGGCCACGTCTTGTTGGACTCGTGATTTAGTTATTTTCAGGGCCACCATTAACTCTTCCAGGCGGGTGGTCGCTACTTGGGAGTGCTTAAAGTGTCCAACAATCTTCCGACCGATGGCAACACAGTCAATCACAGCTCTTTGGCTCAGCACAGCCTCGTTCACAGCCAGCTGTAAGGTGTGGGCCATGCAGCCCAGGCTATCAACATTGTAATCCTCCATAGCCTTTGCCATGTTACGTGCGTTGTCTCTTAGGAGAACATGGACTAGGGCTGGACGGTATGGTCTAAAATGTATATCACGGTATAATTTGAAGCATAAACGGTAATGGTATATATCAACACATTGACAGTGTTGTGAAGAAGGCACGACAACGCCTCTACTTCCTCAGGCGCCTAAGGAAGTTCCAAGTCAGTCAGAAGATCCTTAGGAACTTCTACTCATGTACAATAGAGAGCATCCTGACCGGCAACATCACCTCCTGGTTTGGGAATAGCACTGCACAAGACCGTAGCAGACTACAAAGAGTGACACGTTCAGCCGAACGCACAATTGGAGGGGGGCTTCCCACCCTCCAGAACATTTACAACAAGCGGTGCAAGGGGAAGGCTAAGAGAATTATTAAGGACTCGAGCCACCCGAACAACTGCCTCTTTGAACTGCTGCGGTCAGGCAAGCGATACCGGAGTCTTAAGGCGAGCACAGAAAGACTCAGAAGAAGCTTCTATCCCCAGGCCATCAGGCTGCTAAACGAACAATAATCGCTAAACGAACAATAATCACTATGCAACAACCATCAAATGCACACAGCACACACACCCACACGCACACACTCACTCAAACAAACAACACACTGCAGCACCCACTCTCCACACTTTAGATCACACAAACACACTTACACTTTATATTTATTGATAAAGGATTTGCACTACAACTCGTACACCTACTGTGAATTGTACCTAAATTGCACCTCGTCCCATTTCTCCATTTCTGCCTTGCACTATATAGTATTGTATATTAGTACACTGCACAGTATTGTATATTGTATGGTAACTATGTCTATTCTGCATCGAACATTGTACATATGTCTAAACTGAACACTGTGACCTCATTTTTTTACTTCTAATTTTACTATGTTATTTTATTTCATACTTATCTTGTCTTGCACAGTCTCTGGAGCGCAACAGTAAGAAGCATTTTGTATAAAAGTATTCTGTACTTCTGTATGACAACTATTAAAGAAACTTGAAACTTGAACTTGAAACTATCACGGTATATTAACTTATCTTAAAAGGTCTATATAAATGGTTCTGAAGGGGTAAAACACTGGTATGGCAGCTATTACTGTACTCTTGTATTACTAGGACATATTTCACATAGTACAGAGGTATTTTAAGAACATCTATTGTGCAAAACTGCAATAGAAAAATGCAAAACCTTTTCTCAAGTGTCTGCAGGCAGGTAACGTAACGCGTATCTTGGATCCAGTGCTTTGACCATGTCTTTAAAGCCCTTTCGATCGACAGTTTGAAAAGGAACCATATCATTACACAAGTAAACAGTGACAGCGTTTGTTATGTCGGTCCACCGCTGGCTTTTTTTGTCGTTTAACTTAACTTAAAACGTAAATAATAAAATGATTCTGTTACAGCTGCTGAGCTATACTATAGCTAATGTCCATCAATATCTTCCTTTTTAATGAAATAGGTTTAAGAATCGAATCAGGATTGTTAGCAGAGAGAGAGAGGGGGATGGGGGAGACGGAGTGGGAGGGAGGGGGCTGCTGCTAGAGTGGAGCTAACGTTGGCAGCCCCCTATCTCCCCCACCCCCAACGGTTGGCTTGCTGAGGCTACATCAACACAGGCTGCTAGGAGTGGAGCTAACGTTAGCTTTCTGAGGCTACATCAACAGTTAACATTACATAAGGTTTTAGCGCGAAGCGGGCATTCCAGAATGGAGCGGATGCAAAGCCTGTTAGACGATTGGACCCGTCGCAGAGTTTACATTACACATAGAAACTACACGACTCGCGAGAGAAGTTGTCACCCAGCTGTGTGCAACGCAGGGCTGAAGAGCTCGTTCGCTTCTAGAATTGAAGGTCCGCTCTGTTCCGTGTCTATTATGAAATGACAATTGCGCGTTGACACGCCCACTACGCAAAGCCTCTGTGCTCCTAAATAATTTGTCCAGTTCTCATATCTATTTTGCGAGTGAAATGGTCACACTGTAGAGCCATGCCTCAGCAAGCTAACGTTAGCTCCACTTAGCAGCCCCCTCCCTCCACACTGTGGTTACGTCATTGCTACTTTAGAGTTGCTCTACCGGTCACAAGGTATAGTCAAAATCCATACCGTGGCGCAAATTCATACCGTTTATACCGTCCACCCCTAACATGGACCATCTCTTTCGTTATGTTCCATTTCCATTAGCTACAAAAGCCAAACGGATCATATCGGCAGTGTATTTCCTTGTATTGGGGGAGTGACGTCACAGCACGCAACCTCACGTTGTTCCATGCTGGTGGGCGCGGCTGTTATTGTTATTATCAGGCTCACCAAAACTAGCGAGCTAGCAGGGAGACGTTCACGCTGGTAACGCTTTCTTGCAAACAACAAACAAACAAACAAACAAACACTATGCGGAGGAAACAAAATACTGTCTACCGCATCTGGAATATACAGCACAGCACGACCAAACGGATAGAAAAAACCAAACCCGAAGCATCGACTTCTGGATTTCTTTACTGGATTTAAACCATAGTGCAGGTATGTTCCACCTTTGAGTTAAACATCTTTTGCATTGCACTATTCATGAACATGGAACACCATACTCACACACACCTCCAATGTACAGCCCCACCCCACCTACCCAACCAACCCCCAATGCACAGTTTCTATGTCAAATGTATATACACTCTTTTTCTGGATTTTTTTAGTATCACAAACAGTACTGCATTTGAAAATCTGGTATGTCATAAATGTATAGATGTAGCAGTACTGTCTATCTGTATGTCGTGTGTGTCATATGATGAATTGAAAATGGGGGACCCTGATGGAAACAAGACGAAAGTCTTTCTCAGGTCTGCATCCTCTTAATAATTGTATGTATTGAGCCGTACTGTACTGTACCCATTCTGCAATCTGTTAATAAACTTTTCAATCAATCAATCAATCAATACTGCAGTATGTAGGTTGTCAGTAGCACACAATAATAAATAATAATAATAATAATAATAATAATAATAATAATAATAATAATAATAATAATAATAATAATAACAATAATAATAATAATAATAATAATAATAATAATAATAATAATAATAATAATAATAATAATAATAATAATAATAATAATAATAATAATAATAATAATAATAATAATAATAATAATAATAATAATAATAATAATAATAGCATAGGAGGAGCAGTACCGTTTAATAGACTGTTTTTTAAGAGCATGAGCTTCAGATACTGGATAGACCTTCAAACATAAAGAACATTTTCTTGAAGTATAACACTCCAACCCATCAAGTGCTCCTGTGGAACGGCTTTTTAGTCTGGGAGGGTTGGTGCTCACGCCTAGAAGGAACAGACTTTCTGACAAGAGGTTTGAGAAGATTCTGTTACTGAGATATAATCACTGGTTTACTCACCCCTCTCCCCTGTTTCACTAGGAACATTAGAACCATATCTGAATAGGGCAGGCCTCAAAGGTAGGCTACATATCAGCCTACATGTGGTGTTATTGACCATTTATCTTTTGTGAAATCTATAGATATATAGATAGGCCTACCTGCCCTATTAGTACATTTTACTCAAACTGAGTACATTTAAAAAAAAAATTTGTCATTCTTATGTTGTGGCAGCAGCAGGGACGACGACTTCGTAACCTAGTTACTTTCAAAGTAACTAAGTTACTCTGATAATCAAGTAATCAGTAAAGTAACTAAGATTACTTTTTAAAGGAGTAATCAGTAATCAGTAATCAGATTACTTTTACAAGTAATCTGTGGCATCACTGCTGCTGAGTCTCTGAGGAATTTGGAGGGGATGTTGTCATGGCCAGTGGCCTTGTTCGGTTGGAGGGCGCTCAGTTTTTTGAGTACCTCATCTGTAGTTACCATTTCCAGTTTGAAATCGTCTTTGTGGACGCCTAGGTTCTTGTAGTATGCTACTATGTGTTCTACCCCATACTGCCCTGAGTGGGAGGGTAGTTTGTTTACCAGTGTTGTGCTATGTTTGTGAAGAAAGTGTTTAAGTTGACACAATATCTTATAAAACAAGGTAACATTGTGCACCACATCACTCATTCATTCATTATCTTCTTCTCAGTATTAATGAAAGGAATGATATGGGTTAACAAAATAAGTATTTTAATATTATTCATATTCCCTTCATATTACATATCAAATAGTGAATGAATGACTGATGTGATATGAAGGAAATTACGCACAATCAACAAGGATCTATCTCTGCAGTTATTTAGGCTAGAGACCATCTATGAAAAGCAGAATACCAACAACATTGCCATCTACCAGATATACATCTTATATTATTATTTTCTTCTTTTCCTAAAAATGTGAACTGTCCCTTTAAACATCTATCTCAGAGGCAAGAGAGAAAATCACTGAAAGCTAAAGGCATACACATATTTATTCAAAGATAAAAGAGGTAGAGGCTGACATGAATACCTGCTTGTAGATCTTCCACCAGCTCATTCCTGTTGAGCTTCTTCAGTATCTCCTCTGTAATCTTCACAGCTACATCAGAATAGTGCTGCACCATCAGATCCACCACGTCCTGTATGTCAGCATTCTCCAGACGGCCCTTCGGGATGGGAGGGTAGCCCTTCAGGACATGTTGGTTCAAATGCCACCGGAACTTGTTCAGCTCCTCCCTTCTTAACTCGTCCAGGATTTTGGACAGTCGTGTTGAATGCGCTGCCATTGTTGATCACTGGTAAAACAGAACAAAGCTTGTAAATGTTTTCATCTTGAGACCCTGACGTATATTGTAATAAGCATATAGGTAGTTATATAGCATACTGGCCAATCGCGCCTCGCATGGTCACGTGCAAGTGAGGTGCATGTAAAATGTTTCCACGGGCCCAGTAGGTGCTGGAGAGATGATATCTCATAATGGCAGAGCGAGACGCTCAGCCAGTATTCATATAACTAGGGTTATAGGATAACCTTCGTTATCTAACACAGTTTACTGAAGGAGAGGAGATGATAAAATGAGGTTACCCCAGACTCCAATAGCGAGGGGCAATAAACTTGGATTCCCAAAACATGGTTTCCCTTAGTATTTTATTTGGCTGAGGCCCAGAGAGAGTTGGTTCAACACAAGGGAAGAATGATAATATTGTACATTACATGGTTATGATGACATCATACACTGTCACACTTGCCTGGCCAATCAGAGTGACATTCAAACATTGTATCCTCCATTCAGGTCCTACTTACAGACCAAGGGTGCGGTTACACTTTTCGTTTCATTTTCGTATCATTGTCATATGCGTTTCGCCGCGACGTCGTGCGCCTCGAGTCACACTTTCGTTTTTTTTTCGTTTTTGTCACCCGAGCACACTGATGTAGTACACTGCCAAAGCAGTAGGTGGCAGTAGGTGGCAAACATGAAGGCAATTTCAACCAATCAGAACTGAATGTGCCAATACACTTCCTGGAAGCTCCAGCAAAGAAAATGTCAATAAGGCAGGCGCCTATGCCGCGCCACCATCTTGCCTATTTACTCAATGCAGCAATTCTTTTTCAGCAAAGCCTAATAAAAGTGCAATAAACAAAACGGATACATTCACTGTGTGTTCTGCCTGTCATTTGTTGATGAAACAAAACTAACATCAACACAAGTGACCACCAAGAGCGGATAGTTTAGTCTAAAAAACGATCGGTAGCATTGTTAGCTGCATGCTAACGTCAATGGAATTTGCCATTATAACAGTATAGCATTGTGGCTAGAAGCTAACGTTAGCTCACGCTACTTAGCCAGCACCAAACTGATGATATCGGGAGCTATCAGTGGTTAGATAACATTAGAGACAACGCTGTGTGTATTAAACAAAGGTGAATAGATGACTGGGCCATTTTGTTTAATGCTTGTTAAGTTGAAAGAGGAGCTTTGAGCTAACAGGGTTTGATAGCTAACACTAGCTCATGTTATCCAGTGGCAGTGCCAATCGGTAATGCTAGCAGAATGAATGGATGTAAACTTTCTTTAACATATTGCATATGGGTACAATACAATACGGCTCAATACAAACAATTGTTAAGGGAATGCAGACTGTTGTAGCTTGGACTGGGGTCCTTATAACAATAACTTGACAACACATAGTAGCTGCAGCTATTTGGTTTGGGACAGCTCTCTGTCACCGGAAGGGCACACAGATGGTATCTACTGCGCATGGGCGTTTTCGCAACAACGGCTCCGTGCTGACTACACGCTGTTGTCTGCGCGTTTTTTAGCGTTTCTCCAAAACGCAAACACAATTTTGCGTTTCAGCCGTATCCACAAAAAAAAGCCAAAAAACGCATTTCTGTGTAATAGGGACATGAAACGTATTCAAAAACGTATAAAAAAACGCCACAAATACACTAGTCTAACCATGGCCTTGTGGCCTTTGGTTTAAACTTTATCTATGGGTGTGTCTTCACACCACTGTGGCTTCTGCCTGTGACATCTGGCTTAATCAAAGCCACTCCTTTTTTAGCATATGATATAATAAAACATTTCTAGGCCGTATCTTTAGTGTAATGATCTCTATATATCCAGAATTAAAACAGGGTATTAATAAGCTGCAATTTAATACTAAACACTCCATACTTGAGTTAAACTATACCAATAACAGCCTGATTGGCATTCACAGTGATAAATAAACTTAAGACACTTAAAAGAGAAATAGTGAATACAGACTCTATACCCTTATGTATAGATATGTAATATATAATTAAAGAGATAATCATATATTGTTATATGCTCCTCCCAATCTAAATGACATTCAAATATACCTTCTAATTTAATAAGTCACATTAATGATCTATATATGTTTTTTCGTTTCTTTATAGAGGTCTTAATCCAATCAAAGCCAAACATTGTTTTTTACTCCAGTTGGAGCATGTCATGATTATTAATAGTCTCTACTCCTGTCTTTAATTTCAGAGCAGTTTGTGGTTCTGCTCTCCATAGCAGCTGTTCATACACGCTGTAACTTGTCGCTAACATGTGACTTTAGATAATCACACTTCAACTGGCCATTTTCATTGTTGGGCATTGGATTGAATTAACATCTCTTTTGTCTCTTGTTATCTTGATTAACCGCTGTCACAGTCCTGAGAGCATTCTCATGGCCCAAACTGCCCCCAGGCTCTACCACACCTTTTGGCATTCTGGTCACATTCCAAGTTAATTTTATACCACAACCCAAACTTGTAACGTTCTGGGTTATCTGGTCTTGTTAGACCTGAGAATCATGCTAATACATTTGGTCAATTTTCGAGGGCATTTTGCCCCAAGCCCCCGTTAATTTCGAACCCTGGTTGTTGTTGTAGAACTTGAAGGCTAGTAGTAAATAAGTCTGCATCATTTGGACCTCCATGCTCCCGGGGGTCTGCCTTGATGAATGCTGTCTGGACGGCACTGAGAAGGACTGTGTCTATGTAACAGGTACAACCTTGTACCTGCCACCAAACTTCCACCGCTCCTTGAGTGGGAGTCGAGCCCCGGGCGTCCGCACGGGGGGAAGCAACACAAACCGCTGCGCCAAGAGAGGAACTCCTCCCTAAGCGCTCAGTTTGAATGCCTCTGGGGAGTGAGTTTTACTTCCATGCACCGTAGTCACACTATCGCGGTGCATATCCGTTACATCTATAACCCTTAGAGCCGCTGACCTCTTCTTTTTCAGACGATGACCCCTTTGATGCCGTTCTCATTGCTGATAAACTGAAGGAGGTCGGCGACAGACTGAGTCGAGACGCAGAGTTTCAGGAGGCGCTGAAGCAGCTGAAGCAAGCGGTAGCACAACAGGTAAACACTACACACACACACACACACACACACACACACACACACACACACACACACACACCACACGCATCACTAACACTACACACACCATCCAGACACCACACACACACACACACCATCCAGACACCACACACGTCACTAACACTACACACACACACACACTACACACCACACACACACACACACACACACACACACACACCAT